>NC_088201.1:183867619-184210127 GCF_037126465.1 Ornithodoros turicata
TGAGCTCATTGTCAATGGTGAACAAATACCAAATACCAACGTTGTAGACCTTGTTTATTATTTGGTCACAAGAGCGCGAAATGTGTGGCGACCCGCGTATCTCGAGAGGATCCTACCACTATTGGTCAAGCTAAATATACCGACACTTATCGTACATCCATCTCGACTTGACAAGGAGACTGCAGAGCCATCAGCCAGTAGTCCTACGTTCGCACCTGAGACACCTCGTCGACGCATTTCTCCGGTTATCACAAGAGCGGCTAAGAGACTTCGAGAATGGAACCAGTATTGAGCACGTTGGAAACGCAACAGGAACACTGTGGTTACCTTCGGGACGAAAACATTCTGGCGCATTTTCCCGCACGACACAGGAAGAAGGCCCTCGCCATTCTGCAGATGCTAAAGACCGTATTTGCGTAAGATGAAGAGGGAAGGATTATCTGTCATTCTCGCGTTGTTCCAAGTAGTTCCGTCATCGAGCTTATAAAATACGAACTGCACAATCGATCGCCCTCTTGGTACAAAGGTGACGTGGCAGCCGTTATAAATGCCTACTTGTCATTCGACGGTCTTCGTGTTCGTGGAAGAAAATTGTGCTAATGGCTGCTTACGTGGACGTATACCATCCTGGTGCTCTAGGTGGTGTTCAACGACTCGCACGAGCGATCGGTGAAAAGCCGGCGAAGGTTGCCAAGTTCCTGGAAACCAGTGATGTGTACTCTCTCTTCAGAGAACTTAAGCGACCACGTCAGTTCCGGAAGACCATCGTTTTGTGTGTGAAGGATATATTCCAAATAGATTTGAAAGACCTTCAGAAACTGTCGAGATACAACAAGGGTTTTCGCTATCTTTTGTTTTGTATCGACGCATTTTCTCGTATGCTTGCTGTAGTGCCTGTGCAGAATAAACGAGCAGCGGAAATTATACGTGGACTGAGACTCGCTTTTAGACGTATTGGGACTCCGAGACTGATTCATTCAGACAGAGGTACAGAGTTCACCAATAAGTCAGTCGGAGCATTTTTAAAACCAAAAGGGATATCTCTCTTCCACTCTAATTCAAATACGAAAGCAAGTATTGCAGAACGATCTATTCGAAGTCTTATGACGCCACTTTATCGTGCTTTTGAATATCAGGGACATAAATCGTACTTGAAAATTTTACAGCCTCTGGTCAAAGCATATAATCATCGTGTTCATAGAACTCTGTCGGAACGACCTGTGGATGTCAACAAAGAAAATGAACATTTATTTAGACAAAAGCTATATCCTACTCCGAGCAAACCCCCAGAGAAGCCACGTTTTCGCGTTGGTGACCTTGTCAGAATAGCAAAGTCTAGACACCAGTTAGTCAAAAGTTATCTTGGTTCGTTTACGCGTGAAATTTTTGTGGTGAGAGCAGTCAAGATTGGTTAGCCGAATACCTATCTCTTACGTGACCAGCAGGAAGAACCTATTGAAGGTCAATTTTATGCAAGCGAATTAACACGTGTGCAGCCTGGAAAGGGCCACCGCATTATAAAAAGACGCGTTCGGAACGGAAAGGTGCAGTACCTGTTGCAACCTTCTGGAAGTCGTAGAAGGACTTGAGTTCCGGAGAACTACCTGCCACCACCGACGACGAAATGACTGGCGATCACTGGTCCGATGTCGAACAGCCAGCCAACGCTGGCGATTCCTGGTCCCAATCGGGTGATGATGTGTGCGGCATGCGGGACGTTACCCAGGATCATCAAATCCAAGGAAAATGTCGCCGTCCTCATACCTGTTGGAATGACGTGTTAGAATGCGGTTCATCGAAGTCAACGGACGACACAGTGCTCGTCGCAGCATTTAAGATAACCAGAGACATTTTCCTGTTCCAGTCCCTGCCTCTGAACCTTGCCGCGAAAAAGACTGTGTGGGAGTCTTCAAAAACAATGTATGCCAGGGTGCACAGGAAGTGTGAACACCTATCCGACCACCCGTTCGACCTGGTCTCCGAATGGGGAAAACAGATGAGCTCCATATTCAGCTATTACGGTGATCGTGACGTCGACGTAATGCAACTGGTGGCCGAAAGCCTATGTATCATGTACTACGTAATGAAGACTGGCTACCATTGCCTGGCTGTGTACATAAACGACATGACAATTGACCTGTTGCAAAATAGGTTGTCACCCAAAGACGCTTACCAATAAATATTGAAATCCATGACGAGTTGTCTCATTTTACTGTAGGTCGTCATGGTAAATAGATGCCCGGAGATGTTCTGCTACACCTTGTCCTTTCTGAGTGCTGTTTCCCTGTTCGTTTTCGTAGCTACAACAGAATTTACGAAACCAACACTGAAACAGGGAAAATGCACTACCGTGACTCAGATTGACCATAACATCTACGTCCACCGATGTCCAGCTGCAGTAACTGCCGTACGCCTTTGGCTCAGCAATGGTCATCGGACGAGATACGGAGTAAATCTGTCGTAAAATGATACACGTCAACTATGGCACTGCTTGAAAGAAGCAAATGTCGCGCACAATTATTATAACTTCGAGTGCTCGAAGCTATGTGAAATAAGCTTCGAACCCAGGCAAGTAATAGAACGATGCCCCGGCAATGTGTGCAATATTGCAAGACTCATTGGGAATGGAAAGCACAGCGGTTACGGTATCACTCTTTCGAAATCGGCTACCATGTCTCTGCTGTCTCATCTGAGCGAAACAATAAAAAGAATTTAAAACAAATACATGTCCGCATTTCATTTAGCTATAAGATACACTGTAACACAAGAATGGTTTGAAATACTCACATCACTTGCCTCTTACGTGGCACACTCACTGCTGGAAGCTCGTACGTGGCAGACAGCGTATACCACCGGTCGAAAATGCATCTTGCGAGGGCGATAACGTTTTCTTTTTGTGTGTGTGTGTGGCTGGTGTTCCCAAAGAGCGTTTGGAAAAAGCCAGACGGGTGTTTCGCGGTTGTGTTATCATACCAAAAGAAGAAGAAAAAAGAGCGCGTCGGCAAGAGGTATCGCATTTCACATGCTGCTCCTGCGAAAGGAGAAGCTGTCCACGATGCATTCACGTGATCCTTCCTTCCCTTGAAATAAAACAAAAATGAAGGGTCTTATAAGCTAGCTGTCGACGACTGAGACCGATCAGACCTTCATCGACGACGCAACTTTGAAAGGATGTGAGTATACCTCTTGTCTTTATGCCATTTTATTTTTTGTTATTTTTATTTCGAAACCATCACAGCTGGTAACCGCAATACGTAGTCATGCAATGCTTCTCGATTCGTTGTATGCTGTTGTCGCAATGCGCAACACAAGTTTGGAAATGCGTGGGTATAGAACACCTCTATTTTATAGTGATTGTTGTCACTGGGTTATTTACTTCCAAACGTCGTACTCCAATGCAAATGCATGACATAGTATCAGAGACATATCAGAAAAGTGGAAAACGTTAACCGATTCTTTGATAATGCTGCTTGTTGTTGTTGCATGGCACCTGATCGAGATTTGAGTCATCCTAGACTTTGTCCTGATTGAGAAGAGCATTCACAGGATGTTTCGTTTTCCCTTTGTTTTTTGCAGATTGCTTCTGTACAAGGATGAAGTCAAGCAAGACTCTGGTAATTTGTATATATCTTTCGTTAGTTGAATAAAAGAGTAGTAAAATAATGTGCTGAAATAAAAAAGGAATATATACAGTGTTGTTTGGTCTCTGATATACATCAGTATTTGAGTGTACTTATCAAAGTAGCATGGGGGAAAAAATCATGCTGTGACGAGGCATTTATTTTTTTGTCAAATGAAACCGAAAGTACAGACGATCAAAAGCTTGAAACTAGAGGGACATCTGGCAACCATTCAAAAAACCTGCGTTGACGTTGTCACAGCGAAACTAGCGTGCTGCGGTTTGAAACCGAAATTACAGTCGGTCAATAGCTTGAAACCAGAGGGCATCTGGCAACGCCTAGGAATTCGAAACTGAAACCAGAACTACACGTGGAGCAACCAAGCTTGGCGTCCATTCATTTAAAACCGAAACCGAAACTACAGACGGGCAAGGCTTGAAAACTAGAGGGCGCTTGGTGAGAACCGAAACTACGTGGCACTCAGACGCGGCAACCAAACTAGGTAACGGACTGACGTCAACCCGATCGGAAAAATACTATTAAATGTCATCAGATGTTATTGCCTGTTATTAAATGTCATTTGTGTGTTATTACATGTCATTTGCGTGTTATTACATGTCATTGTGCGTTATTACATGTCATTGCGTGTTATTAAATGTCATTAAACGTGCATCGAGGTGCCCATCAAACACTATCGACACGTGAGTTCCCATTGTTTACCTGAGTTAACCGTTACCTTATCCTGGCGGCGCATGTTATTGAAACCTGGGAACCCATTGTTCACACTATCGATACATGATTTCCATTGTTTTCTGATATATCTTATCGTGCGTGTGCGTGTCGCATGTAACCTGAGCGGCCCATTGTTAACAAGTGCTATATCTATCACTACTGTGCTGTCATAGTTGTAGCGAAAATTCTGAGTAAACGTAGGACACTTGGCGCCTAAATTTGCACATGTAACGAACACGACTGGTTGAACTCGTTTATTGGTCTTGTCGTGACCTCCGCCTCACTGGTTCATGAAGAGCACTTGTTTTGTCAGATTGCTCCTCATGTATGCCTTCTGGTATTTCTCTGTTATCTTGCGAGACAGTTAGCGCAGCCTCAACAGCAGGAACCGCTTCATGATCACTTTCACCAGTAAGATGATATGCTCGGGCTCAGAGCTGTAGTGGTCCAACAGAGGTCCTTAATCTATGTAGTGGACTTTATGGTAGAACTATGCTACATTGTTCATGACAATGTGATTAACCAAAACAGAATTCTACTCAATTCATTTTGACTTGAAGGAATTTCACTGCACTATATGCATGTATAGAGACTGTGTTTTGAAATCTGTTGCTTGCAGGATCTGATTTTCACATTTTTTTTTAAATCCTAATTTCACAGGCTGTGGAATCCGCAGTCATATGCTCTGGAATGACATGAATGTGGCACCGTGCCTCGCAAGCAGGTGAAAGCGCATGATCACCTTCAGAAGAAGGTATCGCCAGAGTGTGGAGCCAATCATTAATAGTAAAGCTTTCGTAAAACAGCTTTCAGTACTTGCTTATCCATTGTAATAACTATTTTTAGGTGTACTTTACTGTGTGCTACAGTAAACACTTAGTAATTGCAACAGCCAGTATCCAGCACTTTTTGTTGAGCCAAGCAGTAGTTCGACTAGTGGACTGCACTTTACAACAGAGTGAATATCTCTGTGCACCATGGTGTGTTTGAGTTGAGCATAAGTTTTCTCTAATGTGACGTTCGACTGAAAGAGCATTCACTGTATAATGCTCGAAATTGAGGTATTGATTTTGAACTTACACGTTAGTTACACCTCAGTCATAGCTATTGCATATCTCTGACATTAGTACTTTTCTGGAACAGTTACTTACAAATCTTGATTATTACTGCCTACTCCTGTCAGAGGTGACAAGATGTAATTATGTAAGTAAGTAATAAAACAAATGTAAGTAATTATTTTCATGACAGGCATCGTGTGTGTACACAACCTCATCCTTGCTCCAAGATTGCTTTCATCTGTCTTGTTATTCAAAGGCCATACCACATTTTGCGTATGAAATGAATTTTAACGTACCGCATCTTGCTCAAGTGTCATTCCTGCATATTTCATGGACAAGTGTAGAATAAACATAATTATGGACCCCATCATGGACCCCCGACGAAACGCTGCTAGTACCCCGAAAGCGTGTATTGAACTCTCTGCATCACAACATATACTGCCGTGCTGCTATCCTGTTTCCAGGAGAAAATAGTGGGGATAGCACCTGGCTTCAGCCATTTCTTGTTGCGGCTAAAGTAAAAGCATGAGGGCTCGACGTGTTTGGAACCTATCCTTTGAGTCTGAGAAGGGTGAAAAGACTGCTCAGATATGCTTTGAAGCCACTGTCTTAAAAGTATGGGGTCATGGCGGGGAAACTTGCAATTTCGGCAGAGGTAAGACCTACGGCACCTCAACAATTTCCATCGCCTATGAATAGAAATAATGATTTGACTATTTCTATGACTTCAATAAAGGTATTAGTGAATGTTAGTGAACATTGACGCTCACTTGTGGAAAGATACTCCAGATATAGCAGAATATATTGTCTGACATCTTGGAAGCGCGCATGACACGGCCATGACTTGTGCCCGAAGCACAAACGCAGTTCGGGAAACAAAACTCCAGATACAGTGCAGCAAGATTCGCAAGACCACCAGCCAAACACTTTATTACGAACGAAGACATGCTGACATGACAACAACAGTGGGAATAGTGGGGAAAGGGTTTAACACGGTGTGTGGTGCAGGAAGGCCAAGTCCGAAGGGAGTTTGCGAGAGCGAACACTACCTTTGGCCTTCATGATGTTCTAAGCGCTTGGCCCTCGCAACCTTTTTTCCCTCCGTCGTGGGAAGTGCGGCAAGAAATCTTCTGTCTGGATTAGCTTCGTAACCATAAGCAGGTATGCCGACAGAAATGTTGTCTCACGTGCCAGCCTTTCTGGTCATCGCATCCCGAGCTCTAGTCTTCCTGCCCCAGCGGGTTGCCGATCTATTGCCGGTGTACAGTACAAAACAATATTCACCACGATCCTGCGGCCTGGGAAGCTTCTTTGCACTGGCTTCAAAACTGTAATCCACATGTCCAGGAAGAGGGCCATTACATTAAAAAGAAAGAAGGTCAGAGCCCCAAAGAATTCTCGGCGAGCTTCTGCTGTGACGTACCACCTCTTCCACGGGGTCGCCGAGCCATTGAATCATTCCAATTCGCGTTATGTAATATTTTCTGCTGCCTTCGCTCAGTGACACTCCCCTTTCCATATGTTGTCTTTTCAATGTGTATTAATTGTGTAAAAAGAAGAAAACAAGCACCCGAAAGTTGAACGTAAGAGTGTCAGGCATAGAAATCGTAAGGAGAAATCATCCTTATGATTCCTATGGTGTCAGGGCCCCATGTCTTTAGCGACGACAGAATGCACCTGAGGCGGTATGTTTGTTTGTGCGCTTACGAGGCTCTTCCGGGAGAGACGAATATTTTTCGGCTGTGGCGGCATTCCCACAAAGGAGGGACCACCAGCATTACCATCCCCAAGGTCAAACCAGTCTTTCAATCGTTTCATTACTCCATCGAAGTTGACCTCCCACGCGAATCATCCACGGGTCCTTTCCCCCTAATCCCACACGTTCTAACGATCTAGTCAAGGATTTCTGGTCAGTTGTTTCAGCAGCATTGTTTCTCGTCATGCAGCGAGCGTCAAAGCCGCACGCACGTAATTAGCTTTAGCCGGCAACCGTGGCCGGCTGTCAGCAACTCTGAACCGAAACTCTGCTAGCTTCCCCTTGCACTCAAGGCCTCCTTTTCTTTCTCGAACAGGTAATTACAGCACTGGAAAGGCGCAGTATTAGTAACTTAATGTCTATTTTATACTTACTGCACATTTTTTCCTCATAAGTTGATTACAGTAACAATATTCTCCATTGAAACCGAGCTGCCAATAACAGCGCGCAGACAGCACTGGCACATGGCTACACTGGCCGCCACAATATGGTACATCCCACGTTTTAATGCAGAGCCAGCGCCACCTTTGCTTCTAGCATCTCCTTATGAAGCCCGCGGGACCTGCGGGCACACGCAGCTTGTTACGAGTGGCGGGTGCAGTGCGTGTAGCGGGTCGTGTGCGGGCGTCATTGTTGACGGCGCAGCAGGTAGCGGGTCTAGTGCAGTTGGCGCATTTTACTAAAACACTATTAGAGATTATACCGGGTAACTCAATTTCTTACGCGTCTGCACTGCAGTGGCCCGAAAGATGATGTAAAACGTCGTTGACAAGGGCAGAACAAATGCTCACACCATTAGGGTGCAACAGCGCCTGCGTGTCCTTCTTTGTCCATGTCGCGTTTCTCGTCATCATGTCTCAAGTCACAAAGCAACACGGATTTGCACCTTTTTGCCCCTGCGCTGATGTCGTACCAGAAACCACGCACACAGACACATCTAATCATCAGGCATAGTCCAGGGAGTACTCTGTTTTCTCGTCAGCGTTCATCGCGTTGCGGGCAGCGGGTCGAACGCGTGTGAGATCTTAGAAAAAAATATAGGGGCTGCGGGCAGATGCGGGTCTCACATCCCCATTTTTTTCTTTATCACATCACCACCATCGCGGGTCTCCATTTGTAACAAGACGCAGGTTGTCTGTTGGGTGAAGATTTGCACCTGCGAGTACGGGTCGAATGCGGGTCAGAAAATTCTGACCCGCAAAGGGCTATACCTGAAAGCACTATATGAACGCGTCACAATTCCCATATCCCGTCCCGGGATCCCGGGATTGACAGCAAAAAGTCCGGAAATCTTGGGACTGCTAATATGGCTCAGGATTTACAACCCTAGCCAAAACCCAAAAAGCGTTCATCAAGAGCGCATCATCTACGCCGACGGAGACTTATATGGGCCGGAAAGCGGACTCTCTGCATCTCCATCGCCCCAAATCACGTGGCCCTCTGACGTGAAATGAGCAGTGTGCTACTTGCGTTGCCGATCACCATGGTTTCGGTTCGTTTGGGTATCAAAATTCGAGAACGAATATTTTAATGAACGTGCTGTTTCAGGATTTGTTAGACGCGGAATGATTTCAGCGAGGATAGTCTCTCATCCTACTATCTCGCTTTTTCCCGAAAGTATAGCGCGGGAGTGTAAATTTTCAGATGAAGGGTATATGAGACTGAAACGCAATCAAAATCAAAGAAAGTGCACCGCACATTAAGAAACTCAAAATAAATTCCACTCACTGGTGTAGAACGTTCCAGGCTTTATAGAAGCAGAGACAAAAACGAGGGTGATCATGGTAACCGCTCGTTCGCACGTGCATTTCAAAAAGTGCCGCCGCATGAGCGTCCGTGCGAGGAGCCACGCATAGCCGACAGGACACAATGCCACTAGACTAGATATTTCAGAACATTGTCTGTTGCTCTCTGAAATATCAAATGCTTCAAAAAGAATACAACACACATAACCACATATGTAGAGCACATTGTAAAGAATATGTAGCGCATTGTAAGCCGTCATTTGTTATGTGGCTTGATCAGCAGCAATGAAACCAATTTGACCATTTAGAAAGGTGAAAATGAAGGACGAAAGCACACGTGTCTTTCGGCCTTAGTTTGCTTCATGGTATCATACTTAAAAGCCATCCTCACATTGTGAAACGACTTTTGTTAAGTATTCAATGTCAATAGAAGAAACAACGCAAAAAAATAAACAATAGAATCCTGTAGTGAACCCTAGTTAGTGTGACCCCATTAATCGGAAATGCTCGCTTTAGACACTACATAAATCTACCTCGTTAGTATGGCAATCGCTTATCGCTTATCGAGATTTGTGCCCCGCGTAGGGTAAAACACATGTATGATATTGGAGTTATCATGACCACGGCACCTGACCCTCAGGAGAATCCCCATGGAGAATGTCCCACGTTCCTCATGAACAGGGCGACGTGTTAATGTGGGACGGCAAAGTTTGGGATGACTCCTAACGTTGCCTAATTACGTCTTGTACTTCCGGAAGTGCCAATGCCCGGAAGTGCTTAAGAAGGCAGTGACTACAGCACCAGGTCACACAGTGTTGCTGACACGCCGCGAGCTTTCCGAGAGTGGCATGTTGGGTCTACCCAATAGTCGCCGGATAATACTGTGGATAAGGCCGCATGATACTGAGCTGAGTGGACCCCCAGACATCACTGCAAAGCAACGAAGCAAATGATTAAATGCGCGATTGATGGTGCTATTGTCCATTTAGAAGACTTGATCACTGATAATTGCTACAAGCAGACATTGGTAACGAATTTTTCGGAAAATACATCATTATGGCTGACAGCTACAGCAATGTTACCAGACGAGGCAACCGCCAGAGAAGAAGTGTTTAATGTTAGACAACCAAGGTGGCGGCTGACCTACGTTCGCGCGCCAAACCGTGATGCTTGCTCCCACGCTCCAGGTATCATCTTCATCCTTCAGCTAGTACACTGCTCCCCCTCAAGTTGTGGATACCGTACGAAAGACCGACCATGTCGTTGAGGGTACTGCGATGGCTCGATGACGGAAGCTGACAGCGATGCTTCCTGTGACATGCATGACGTTTGATCACAGAGGCCAAGTAGTATGGTCGGGTCTGTATTGGGTAACTGCGGTCTGGAAAAATTTAAAACAGGCGACGGGGACACGCTAGCCTTCAAGTGATCTGCGAAGACGCGACGATGTTTCCCACCTTCCAACACCACGTCGTAAACAACTCGACCAATCCTTCCACGAACAGCACTTTTACCCAGTGCTGCTTTCGTGTGGGATCCTTAGCCCACACATTGCCGGGAGCAGCAAACGTCCGTGAGGCTTTCGTACAATCATCCTCATTTACGACCGCTTGTATGCTTTGCGAATCAATTTTTCTCGACAAAGTCAGTAGGTTGTGCGCATTGGTGTATGAAGTGGTATGTCCGTGAGGAGAGGAGTCTATGGAGGGTGGCTCTCATACCCTGTATCGAGGGGTCCTCGTTTCTTCCTCCAGATGTCTCTAGAAAGCGAACTCCGCGACGAATAACGTAACAACTAGACGCAACATAGGTTATTTCGTACCGGTACCAGCGCACAGGCGTTCGCAGGTTGTATACTAGTATTTATTTATATAGAAACGTGTTCAGTGCATAATGGTTATGTCAAGCATACACGCCCCTCTTCTGTCCTATGCATGCTTAATCATTCTTATAAAAACTTTGTAGGTACAAAATGGTGCGGCGCTGGAAATATATCCACAGATGAAGCGCAGTATGGAAGTGCCCAGGCAACAGACAAGTGCTGCCAAACGCATGATAAAGCCATGGATTACATATTAGCGTCGCAAACACACCCTAACCATACAGAACTGGCAAACCCCAAAAAATATACCGTGTAAGTGTAAACAGTGTGTGCAATTACCACATATATTGCATGATTTTGTTTTCTTCTGATGTCGGGTCAGCAGAACGAACGCGTCATGAAGGTCTAAAACGGAGGGAAGGTGTACCGACCGTGATGTAACGTTTACACTCTATTGCTTTGTTTATTTGCCATTACTTTAGGAGAATGATCCACCAAGCTTTTTCGCAAAATGCAGGTTAGAAGGGAGTGCTATGTTTTAAATACACCAGGGTCCCGATCTTCAAATTCGACATCGCATGCGTTATCATTGATGTTCGTGAGCCTTGGAGCAAACACGCACGGGCAGGAGGACGACATACCACGCAGCTGCAGGAACTGTGTGGTGTGCCGTCCTCCTGTTCGTGTATGTTTGCTCCAAGTTTCACAAACCTTTATCATGTAATAACTGGCCCAATCTGCCATTTTAAGCACTATCATTACATTTAAAGTTCACGCGTTCTGGTAGGCGCTCTGGTAGGTAAAGTAAAGACGCTTTGGTAGGATTGCGCAGGAGCTCTTCGCGAATCACAGGGCGAAGTGATGCACTCAACGGACGTTATGGGATAACGACAAGTTGAAGCCGGCCTCGGTAGCTTAGTCGGTAAAATGTTTGCTTGCTGAGTTCAAGATCGCGGGTTCGATCCCGGTCGAAGACGGTAGCAGAGTAGGGGAGGTAAACATCGCCCCCAGCACCGTGTGTCGGAGTTTTTCCAGCGCACGTCAAAAGAACTGCAGGTGACCGAAATTATCCGCAGTCCTACCCTGCTGCACGTGCAGTACGTCGCCGCAAAAATAGGCTGACTCACTTTGTGTGCAAATCTACTTCGAATTTGACAAGTTGAATATCGGGCTCCAGGAAACTAAGAGTCGAACCGAACCCGAAACTGAAGCGGAAACCCTTATTACCTGTTATTTTTAGCCGAACCGGAACTGAATCGAACTGAAACTATTGGCGATATCTTGGAGGTGAACCAGAACTGAACCATTAAAAAAATTCGGTAACCGGTTCAAATAATGGTTCACACCAACCCGAATTACCGTCTGTGGAAGAAATTCAAATTATGCTACGCAGAGTGTACTCGCTTGAGCCGCGCCGATCTACGTCACGAGTCACATGTCAGAGGAACACGCTACGTCACCACGTTTTCATTCTCCGATGCGCTATTTCCAGGAGTGGAGGTTTTTTCAAAGGTGTGCCGAACACAGGCATCGTGCGCGCTCTTTAGGTCACCTGCGCCCCTCGTTCTCTCGCAGGAGGTCATAGTATTCTTTATTGCTTTTATTCTATATTCGCCACAGCAAAAAAAAAAAAATGAAAAAAAATTGGGGGTCACATCAGTGCTCCTGTCACACGATAGCTGAATAGGACAAAGCACTGTGGCTTTGTACTGTGTGCCACCGCGCGCGCGGTGGCACACCTAAGAGCCAAGGAACCACGTGATCGCCTGACTGTCTTTCCGATACAGAGAAACTACTACGCCAGAATTGAAACGTGAAAATAACGATTTCACGAGACATTGATAGAACAATAAGGTGACCCTATTTTCTTTATGTTTTTGGCTGATGCGTGTTTTGCGACAAATACAATGATCCCCGGCAAAATAACTATGACCAGGGGGCCCAGCACTGAGCTAGAGGCCACCGTTGAAAAAAAAAGTGCACCGATAGGGAGGGGATAGCCATTACGGCCTAATCATGGAGCTCATGACGTAGGCTATAACGGCACAGCAGAAGCGGGCAGAAGGGCCAGTTCTCACTTAACGGCGCCCGACGCGACGTCGTGAACAGGCGGCTGAAGTAGAGGTGCATTTTCGCCGCTCCGTCAGCGCGCACGATTTTCATGTTCCCACCACAGTGGCATTCCGTCGTCCATAGCAGAGGAAAACTCAGGAGGCGTGGCCGTTCTGTGTCACCTTATTGGTCGCCAGCTATCGTTCTCGGCAGCTCTCGCCGGCGTCGTGAAAGAAATCGGCATGGCAGTTTTTTTTGGCTCGACGTCTCTCCTCTCACAACGCTGGAAATGCGCGTCTATTTCCGCCCTCCAGCTCACGACGTCGCGTCGGGCGTCGCCAAGTGAGAACTGACCCTAAGCGAGTGTGCTCAAAAGAAAAAAAAGAGAAAGAAGGAAATGAATGCACCGGGGAGGGATCACGAGAGGAGATCGGGCCGGCCGGCAGAGGTTGCTCGGTCCCAGTGGTTTTGCCCATGTATTGACATTGACAATACATATGATCAATCACATGCACATTAGGCATTTTATTGCGCAGCGAAAATATTTTGCGTGGTTGCTCTTCAGGGACGACACGACGAATGAAACGGGGTTTTGAGCCATGTTCCGAGTCATGTCACTGCCCCTTTAAGAGGTTTCCAATGGAACTCAGTAGCATTGCAAAAAGAGTGCAGCTCAAAATTTACCGGAAAACATCTCCATCTAAAACCATCACGTTTGGAAACGTTCGGCACAGTGGCAAAGACGCAGCTATTCTTTTAAAAATCAAATCTGTTTCATGAAGCACCTCTTACAGTGGTGCTGAGAGGGCCTCACGTTACGAAGGGACAAATGCCAGGTGTATTGATACCCCACCTGTTAGAAACTCAGTTGGTATTCGCTATTGCTTGGTAGATTGCTTAGTAAAATATAAAAAGTAAAAAGCGAGTGCAGAAAGAAAACATCCATCCAACATCGCACGACCACATGCTATGGTCCGATACAACTGATTGGAGTCGATGGTGATTTGCTGTTGATATAATCCGG
Source organism: Ornithodoros turicata (assembly GCF_037126465.1). Lineage (NCBI taxonomy): Eukaryota > Metazoa > Arthropoda > Arachnida > Ixodida > Argasidae > Ornithodoros > Ornithodoros turicata. The sequence continues at coordinate 183,881,429 of NC_088201.1, forward strand.
TTGATGGACCACATAGGCCGCCGACGCCGAAGGGGCCCCTCCTTTGTGCGCTTCTGATAGACGTGATTTCGGCTGATACCCATGACAGAATCTGGCGATAGGGGTATCAATTTATGTGTTCCGTTCAGGACCTTCTTTTAGAAATTGGAGAAGTCTAAATATTCACTGTCTCTAATCGTAGAGACAGCTTCATCCAGAGTTGACAACGCAGCTTCTCCGTGCTGGGCTGGGGGAGAGACACTCTAGCAGTGCATAGAGGAAGTAAAGCGAGTGAATGGTTGAGCTATCGCACTCGTGCTACAGGGGTCTACGCCGTTATCATGGAACAATATATTGCATTCAGTATTAGTCATGAACATTGTGAGCCTTGGCGCTTTTTGTGATTCTAGTGAGTATGTAAGATGCATGTTAACTGAAAAAATCCAAGAGACCATGTTGTTTCCCCGTTTGAACTTTCCGAGCTACGATCTCGTGCCGTGAATTGATCATCAGGAGCGTTGTACAACATTTATTCAGTTCAGTATAAATGAGGAAGCGATCGATGAGGTGATACTTGTTCACAGTCATATCCAATCTGGACTATTGGGCATCGAAGCAACTTGATCATGGAGTCCTGTGACAGCGCCGATGCTCAGGTTGCGTTCCTGAAGGTTTTCCGAAACTCAGTAGCTTGAATGCGGGAAACCTATTGATGAACTCACATACCTTCAACGTAATGCCGTAATATCAAGCGGTAACGCGTAACAACAGGTTGATATAGCCACAGCGGAGGGCAACATCGTTCCCCGCTAAAGGCAGACATTCGTGTAGCACGAGTGGGATAGCCCGAACCTTCTCTCTCATTATTTCAACGAAGGTGCTAGCGTGCCTTCCGCTGGTTCGGCACGGCGTAGCTGCGTTCAGATCAACTCTGGATCAAGCTACGTAAATGTAAGTGTTCCTAAACACAGAATGTTCACTGTAGCCCACCAGCAAGAACGAGATTTATGTCGCTCTCGTAACTTGTTCATAAAAGTTTCATGTCGTTAAAAACGAAATGCGCCCTGTATATTGCTTTCCACTTCGAGTGTTACTCTAGAAAAGCAGATAGGATGCCAAATAAATATATGCCTTTGTCTATAATATATAACTTGCAGACGGTGCGGGCAAAGCACTCGTCTTTTTTAATGAGATACGTTCATCGTGCAATGTGGAACTTTCAGAACCAACTGCTCGGATGACATAAAGCTCTTCAACTGCTTGTTGGAAGACAATTCCACAGACTCGTATCAGTTTGGCCAAGCTTTTTTTGACGCTCTTGGGGTTCCTTGCTTTGCTTACACTTTCAAAGTAAACTGCACCCGGTAAGTAGCTTAGCAGAAGCTCCCATTATTGAGCTAACTAGCTGGGAGCACGCATTTTCGAACCTAATGGTAGTGGTGGTGATGTCTTGTTCGAGCGCCATTCATGGTAGGCCACGATGGAAGCTCTGCTGCTAGACGCCTGACGATGTGTCCTATCCATGTTGTACCTTGATCTGTGATTTCGGTCAAGTTGACTTGCTGGAACAACGTTGACTGGCTAGGTGCAGCGATTATTTATTGAGAGGTCCTGATAAGCTTTTATTCTGATAATTCTGATAAGCTTTGAAAATGGAGTGCACGTCTTTCGGTGCTTTCATCATGTAGGCGAAGTAAACGCAAGAAGCCAACTGGAAACATTTGGAAAAATCAGTACACTTTGCGATCTGAACAGCGTTTTTTTAAATATAATTTTTGGTCTGCTTCGAACCAATGTTATGGTTTGAGGTACAGACACGTGTAATTAGTTTCCTTCTACAAGAAGAGTTTTCCTTCAAATTAATATTGGTTATCGTGTATTTGAAATGATCAGATTTTTGCCTGAGAGTCTCATCGTGTCTTTTTCTTTTCTTGTTTTCTTATGAAGTACTTCGTGGTGGTCGTCCAAAAAAACGTGTAAGATTCAAGAAAAACAGAAAGCGTGGCAATTCCTCGATCCTCCAAATTTTTATGCTGCGTTTACGAAGAAGTGGTACAACAAAACAACAACCATCGCAAAAGAGGAAGGCAAGGTGACGTGGAAGCGACTATGCAGGAAGGATCCAGACATGGCATGCGGCGATTATGAATTTCTCGATAGAAAAAATAGAACAACAAATAAAAAGAAAAACAAGGAGATGCAGGGCGCAGCGTGAAATTGTCAAGTTAAAGACAAGTGAAATTACCCATGTGGTTTGGGAAGCACCGTTTTAAATGAATGCATCTCTGTGGAATAAAGTTCGTGTTTTAAAACACTGTTCTGACGAATGACGGTTTCTTTCGCGCAGGTCACGTATCGGCTACCCAATCATGTATAGTCTTTAGTATTCCCCTAGTAAAAGCAACTGTAGTTTAATTATTATAATAGAGCTGTATCACCGCAACGTGTGGTAGGTATGTATTGCTTTGAGTAATGTTTACTTTTCAAATGTGTTCACACACAGAACGTTGCTTTCTTCAATAAAGCGAAAGAAAAGAAAACATAATTTCCTTTGAAAAGATACGCAATATGAGACATTCGAGGAGCACTATAAATCAAACACTCCGGGAAATAAACCTCTACCTGTGTAGGTTACACATGTTTATGATCAAGGCGTAGAAAAGGCACTTCGATACGGGTATAGAGCAATACTGCAAGGTGTAAAGCGACACCTCAGCAAGCCGTCATGAAGGTGCGCATGTGCATCTGTAAAGAAAAAAGAATGTCTACGTGGAGTTCGGTATAGGCATGCGACGTGTACCTACAGTTGTTTAGATGAAATACCTTCGAGCAAGGTGAAATACTTTCGAGCAGGCACCTGGCTTGGGGAACACTTTGAACCATGCATAGGTACAGCTCCGGTCTAAAGATACGATCATACAGGGCATTTCAGTAGCCATGACAAAAAATTTAAAGGCAGGCTACGCAAAAATATGCGAGTAGCGACATTTATCTGCGGGACGTTGTGAGCCATGAACCGTAGGCGGTATTGTGAAATTTTAATTAAACTATATTTACTTTTCTGTGTTGAATTTCGAAGCCTGCCTTATCAACGCAATGTTGTTTTTTTTTCGTTTCGCCATAAACTGAAAACGCGTGTAATTGCTAAAAAATACTTGCGGAACTCGTCGTTTCCGCACGCAAAAAATTATCAGCGGGCCCCCATTGCCGCCAAGGGTGTGTGGCGGCCCGTGGACTACGATGAAGACGTGCTTCTGCTGGCGCGCGCCACTGCTCTTGCCATCCAGTTCTACCGGCACCGTCCTAGCGTAAGGCCACGACCATCTGCCCGCTGGGACATTCCATCGTCGCCGGTCAGGACTCATGTAGAGAGACCCCACCTCCTCTACAGTTATATTGCGAAATGCCATTAAGAACCCACCGTTTGAAATCCCATATGTTCAAAATCCCAAACGGCGCTAGCGCAGCGTTGCGCGCTTGCTGGGGCCCTCCAATAGTGTAGTGAACTGCCAAAAGACACACCTAAACTAACCTAACATCTGAAAGCTAACCAAACCGTATTCTAACAATTTCTGCTGCTCTGATGTGCCCGCCATAAAAAGTTAAAGGGTCGCTAAAAAACTGGCTTTTATTATTCTCGCAATGAATTCTACCGACGTGATAATCACGCAGCACTGCGAGGATTCTCACTAATACGTATTATTCAACACTATCATTCCGCCATTCTTCATATTAAAGAGGTAATTTAGAAATCTCGAATTTTGAACATCTGGGATTTTAAACGGTGTATTCTTAAACGTGGAATATCGTGGCATCTCCCTGCCAAGCCAGCGAGGCAAAAGGGCCACTTCTAATCAATTTTCAATGCTTCTGCTAATAACAGCAGAAAGGTAAGAACAGTACTTGTCTAACAAAAGTATGAGGAAAACAGAAATGGCGGGTCACATGTTCTTCTACCGCTCCTTGCATTAACTTGACAGAGAAGTGAGCGCGACTGACAACGTGCGCGTCTGGAAAGACAGTTATCGCATTATTTGTCCAGTTACCACCATTGTATATCGGGTTTACTTTATATTGGAACCCGGTAGATATGACATGTCTTGTGGTAGTAGCAAAAAAAGTGAAGTGGAGTTGGGAAATTTCCGTGAAATGAAGTTTACTTCAATTAAAATTCTATAAGATTACTCGCAGTACAGTGCTGGACAAAAGTTTACGGAGCACGCTTTGTCGCACTCGGTGGTCGTGGTGGTGGTGGTGGTGGTGGTGGGGTTAAAGAGCTCACCGTTGTTGGCCTCACAGAGGTGAGCAACGAGACGACTGACACCCTGGGGAGTGCGTCCTGGGCCGAGTTCTTTGGGAACTATGTCAACACATGGAGCATTCCTCAGCGTGACAGGTTAACAGCGAATGGGACCGTACGGACTTACAGACATGTGCCTAGGTAACCCATTCACCTGCTTGAAAGTCTGTACTGTCCCACTCGCTGCTAGCCTGTCACCATGAGGAAAGGATGCTCCGCAGCGTGTAGCATAAACTTTTGTCTAGCACTTACGTGGCAGAAGTACCCCACATATAAAAGCAGTAATAATATAGTTTAATCCAGTGCGCCTTCCTTCCCAAAAGCTTAAATGGTTACCAAAGAACCTGGTGCAGATGACCAGCGCCGACTCATATGTACCCCTTCTATGTCCTAGCCACTATGAATACCTATGAATGATAAATTTCTGTTCGCGCTTATTCAGGTCGAACGTAGAAGTGCGATATGTCAATATGAACCCCGTAGAGATAGATGATAGGTAGTGTGATTGGTGATAAGGAACGCAAAATAAGCACACATTACCTACTTTCAAGTCGGGATTTCACCTTGGCTTTCCTTATTCCGATGCCACGATGGGTTAAAAATATTCACTCGAAGCATAAGGAGGGGATAGAACAGCGAATGCAATGACCAAGGCCTGTATTTTTAGGCAATAAAAAGGCCCGAACTAGCCCCCCCCCCCCTCCCCCAGGCACGTGAGCCCCGAAAAGTATCTAAATCAGCAGTAAAAAGAGAAAATAGGCATGTACTCTTGAGGGTGTATATTGGCTTTCTTGCAAAGCTTTTCACGATGCGCGTTTCTGCTGCTTGCGCTAGTTTCAACCAGTGTTGTACGTATCACCGTTGCATGTAACGCCGTTACAGTAATCGATACTTTTTTCGGTATCGGAATGCGTACCGGTGATACTTTTTAAAATCAGTATCGGAAAAGTATTTCCGTTAGAAATTATGGTAACGCGATCTCCGTATCGTTACCGATACCGATACTTTTTAGTGCCCCACCCTTTCATCACTTACCATATTTCTTACTCTTATTCATTGTCAAGGGTCCTCCTAACCATCGACAACAAGCCTGTGAACACACCTACGTGCTCCGGAAGCGGAATTCTGGAGTTATACCAAACACATGTTCACTGTTTTTCTTTGAAACTGGAGGAAATAACCACGCTGTGTTCAAGAAAAGAACTGAGATGAACGAACAGAGTTTAAGCCTTTGACAGTGCGCTCTGGATTCCATTATAAGCGACCGTGTCCCACTGTGCCACGCTCATATATGGTGTGGCATTCTTAACTTCGGATAGGATTCCTTGGGCATTGGACTCCACGGTATGTGTGGGCCTGACACTAACGTAATTGCCACACTGGCCTCTGTCGGCTGCCGGAGAGATCACGGCCTGCAAGGATCACTGAAGACGGCTTCGAGAACCAGCTATTGATAAAAGGACGGTCCGTACTAACCGAGATAAAAGTTTAGCGAAACCATGATAAAGTAAAGCATAATGCGTCCGAGCTACATATGAAATCTGCCGTAGCTTCACTGCCAAACATTTGACGTAAGCGATATTTCTATGTTGCACCATTTTCAGTAATTTTTCGGTAACGGTTGCGGTACTCCGTTACTTTAAAAACAAGGTATCGATATCGGTATTCCGATACCTTTTTCTCAAGTAACTAGTATCAGTATCGCGATACCATATTTCAGTAAGGAGTACAACACTGGACTTTCAACTACTCAAGCAGGCCTCACACTAACCTAGTGAAGGAAGACCTCAAGTATAGTGGAGATCTGAATTTTATTTTGTCTTTCACATTAAATTCCTCTTTGTAGGGATAACCTCCCAGTAGGGGCCTCCAAGCCCTTTGCCGTGGGTCAAAAGAGAAAGAGAGAGGCCAAGCCATTGAAAACATAACTACCAAACAAGAGAGAACTGATGTTCTGAGGCTGGAACAACATAGAGAGGATAAACACATACAAAGCCTCAAATTGCCTAAGAAATCAACGATGAAAGATGAAAGTCACTGGTAAACGTTAGCCAGCTGTAGGACTCGAACCCACATCTTCTGGATTACCGGTCCAGGGCTCCACCAATTGAGGTAAGCTAACACGCCTTCTCAGCGACTTCCAACCGTGCGTCATCTGAAGGGACAAACCAGTCACTCTCCCTCACTCATCCTCCATTCGCTCTTACATTTTTGCGTACTCATACACACATTCATACGACGGGATCGACGCTAGCGGCAACTGTTGAAGAAGAGAGAACTGATGTTCTGAGGCTGGAACAACATAGAAAAGACAAACATATACAAAGCCTCAAATTGCCTTAGAAATCAACGATGAAAGATGAAAGTCACTGAAAAAGTTAGGCTAACTGCTAACACTGTAAGGTTTCTTCCTCGCTTTCTTCCACGCTTTCTTCCACGCTTTCTTCCTCGCCCCAGTTTCCTGTTGGCATATCTTCGATACCGTAGAATAGCAGATTATACCTACGTGACCTCTTTTCCAATTCATCGTTTCGGATTTGTAATCGATTAACTTGTTCTTCCAAGTTCCGGTTGAATTCCCTATCTTCTTGACGTCAGTCTTCATACATTTAACTTGAGCTACATCACTTGCTAGAGCAGATCTTCGTGATGATAGACCGTCTAGCTTTGTTTCTATTTCTTGTTGCTTCAGTTGGACACTTTTAAGTTCGTTTATCATGTCCTTTCGTCCACCGTCTAGCCTTTGCAGTATTTCTAAGATAGTATTCATTTGGTCCTCGTTTGCACTTGAACGGGTTTTAACTTCACTTGAAGAATTATGACCTGGATTAATCTCAACATCCCCAGATAAGAATAAGAGAATCTCATATTTAGTACACACTGAAAAGTCCATATTCTTGATTCTATACATATCATGCTTATGTATGCTTTAAATTTTCGGCGGTATGGCACCTTCAACAACCACACATCATTACAATGAGGACACTCAGTATGGTTAAGGTAACTAACCTGAAGTAAAAACATAATTGTTTTAGGAGGAACTCTTGTTGCGGCGCCGTGCCGCGAACGAATGATGTCACATGGGTGCTTAAGTAAACTTTCGTGGCATGATGTTGCAGAAGGTTGCCCGATGCCGAAGCTTGGTTCCGTTAGTGTCGGTGGAAGTCGTGTTTTGACGTCAGAGGCTGTCCATGGTTCAGACTCTAACTCAACTGTAGCGTAGCCGGCGACATATTCGAAGGAGCTTGACCACGTTAAACCGGTGCTGTGCCCCGGAAGACTGATTTCACTTGGCTGCTTGAGTAGGCTTTCGTGGCATGATGTTGTAGAAGGTTGCCCGATGCCGAAGCTTGGTCAGAGTAACATGATTTTCATAGTAAGGCGTATTCATAAGAGTCTCTCGCTGTGACCTAAACTTACTTTTGCATCACAAAAAAAAAAATACAGGCCGGTTGTAAAATTATGTTCTGAATCGGACTATAATACAGTTGTTATAGTAAAATTTATATAAGATGTATAAGGAAGTAACTATAGTTAGCGATAGCACGCTATAGCGTGCTATCGTCTGTATCACGTGTAAACCATGGATTACGTACAGTAAACTGATATTACGCCTCGCTTGGTAGATTTGTTTAATAACAAATTCCTGTAGTATCTTTATACCTTCGAATGTGTATATGTAACCTTATCTTTGCCACCTTTACGACCTGCTAGACTGTAACGATCAGGTCATAATCGACAACCTCTATGAGGGGCCCGTCCGCGCGATCCGCGTGGAGAGCTACACATCGGACAGAGTGATCCAAATCATAAATGGAAAATGGAAATTTGAATTATGAACGCGCAGAAGCGGATGTATGACTACGCAGAAGCAGATGACAGCAACAGCTCTATATGAAAACGCGTAGAATGATGACGATAACAAACTTTAGAAAGAAGCCTCTCCCGTGAGGCGTCCACCACTTGTACAAAAACATTAAGGTAAAACACTGACGTACATAATGTTGTAGAAATCGAAGAAGTAATAACCGGGTCAATGAGTAGCGCCGCCGCTATCTTCCAATGCGGCGCTGGGAAGAAGTGCCTGTTAGAGTGCCCAGAGTCATATATTATAAGGGAGTCTGGCCGTTGGGAGGAGTCACAATCAAGAGGCTCGACCTGTCAATCAGTTTCGCTACACTGATTGGTTTGCTTTTTACCAAGGGCCGTGACACCTCACTGCCACCCCACTTAAAATGGCGACGAAAACAAACACAGCGAAGCGGAGAGTTCGTGACAAAAATTTTTCACAGACTACTCTAATTTTAAGCTTCAAATGTACATCCTATATACGTTTCTCGGAAATCAGTTTCAACTGATGCTCACCCATTGGTATCTAACCGAAAACAATGCGTTTTGTTGCCGGTGTTAGGCCTAGCGAAAACAGTGATAGCGGCGATTACAACAAAATCATAACAAAAGCGGCAGTGTGCTTAATCTCATCTCATATTTAATTGTTGGATTTCATGGACATAATCATTCTTGCCTTTTATATTCCAACTATCCATGACGATTTGTTTAAAAACCGTACCGACGACAGAATGTGTCCCAGCAGGTGGTTCTGCCGGCAAGGGTACAGCCACGGAGGCAGACGGCAATTCACGACGTGCCTCACGCACCCTAGGAGGCGTTCATCAAATTTGCATCAAAAATTCACTAGTTTTGCAGATCGCGAGATTTATTCATTTCAATCCCACCCAATCCACTTGCCGCCCAAAATGGCGCTGCCCATGTTGGATAGGGGGGCAAATAGTAAGGACAGGTTGATTGATAGCGCCCCATATTTCAAGACTGTATTGCTCAGAAAGCTGAAAAAGCGGGTGGAGCTTCAGGTATAGGCATGAGCCATTAATGGTCAGACTCCCTTTTAATATACGCCTCTGAGGGTGCCTGACTACTAGCTGCCTCTGTGTAGGGTGAGTCACCCTATCTAAAAGCAAATGCAGGAAAGCCGCCATACTGATTCCCACGCTTACCATGCATAAATGTTGTGTACTGATTTCGCAAACATTTTCAAACCTCCTTCGCAATGTATTTACTCAACTTTAAAATGCGGCGTGTCCTACGCGTATAGCAGAGATGGACATAAACACACTTTTGGGTATTTAAATGTAAATACTACCTCTTTTCATGTATTTAAATACTTCCTATGAATAAAAATATAAATACATTAAGACAGTATTTAAATACTGTAACTACTTCCGTAAATACTTTGAGCCGTCCAGGCACCATATTCTTTTAAATTGATGTATAAATAGAGCCACCCGTGGATTGATGTTCGCTGCACAATGTGCACACATATTTCTTTATTTTTCCGCGATGTAGGGTGATGATTTCAGGAACAAGAGTTTTTCAAAAATACTGTCATTGAGACGCCTCCTATTGCAAGCCAATGAGATTGACGCCAATATTGGAGCGCAGAATGGGGCTTCCGAAAGAAAAGAGTCTCTCCACACGGGCTGACGAACACAGGTTAGTGTTGTACTTGATGAATACCCCACGAACCGATGGGAGTCGTCATGCCCAGCAATTCGGGACAAAACGTATAGCAGGCTTCACCTGATCCTGCTCCCATAGAAGCCATGTATTAGGACTAGAAAAGCGCGTGCAGCACGTTCCGTTCTTACCGCTTTGCATTCGTTCTCTAGTGGGACGTTCTCTGTGTCATAGCGAAACATATGGTGCAAGTTTCGTTAACGAATATTGGAGTCTTCGAGGTTCCATTTTGTTTCCAAATTTCTGACCTCTAAAGTAGGCTTCACCAGATGCACTGAAGCGCTGGTTGAAGCCCTCTACCTGGTGAGTTAGCGCAAATACTCCATGTACTTTGCAAGAAACGCGTGAGCAATTGAACGCTCTGTACGGCATCTCAAACACGCTACAAGACAGATAAGTTCGCATAATTTGTTGCGCATGCAAACAAGCAAAAAATCTTTTGCTGTCGCGAGACTCTTGCTTCGATGCACAGAGCTTGTGAGGAGGTCTGAGGCCAGTGGCGCGCAGGCAAGGAATATCGTGGTATGAGTGGTGGTAAACAAAAACAGATGCCAACATTAGAGCACTAAGTTGATTCCTTTCGCCTGGTAAAGCATGCATCATCTACCTACCGCCACGGGATGCGCGTATTGAAAATCAAAGAGCGCGTGTAGTGCGTTGTTTTTCTTATAGTGATGCTTCTAAATGCATATTTGCGGGTGAATATTGTCAGGTTCCTTTGGGGTCTCTCCTGCGTCGACTCCTCCTCAATGTGGCTTTCACCCCACCATTCCAGTGCATGATCAGATGCTGGAACACAAGCCTCTGCTCAACCTGCGGTGTCGTTGTGAACTCTGAGCACATTCTTATGGAACGCGCACTCTGCTGCCCGCAAAGGCGGATTCTGTGTGATGAGCTTGCCCCTATCAGCAAGACACCACTTAATTTAGCTGCACTCATTGTCCCCGTGAAGATCCTGTGCTCCATCGTCGGGTTCTTCACCTGTTCATGGACTTCCTGTAGTCCACTGGATTGCTCCAGACGCTCTAATTCTTTCTCGTATTTTCATTCATCCTCCTCATATAATGTTTCACGTGCAATGTGGTATGGTACCGCACCGCCGCGGTGAAACACCCCATCTCATCGTCATCATTTATTGTTGTTGTTGTTGTCCCTTGAGGTTCCAAACTTTCCAGTTCGGCTTGTTGAGGGAGCTTCACTTGGGAGCCCCAATCTGGGTGGTTCCTCTGCACAATTCCGCATGAACTTCGCGTGCTCCAAATACCGCTAATAATCTTAATGCGCAAATAATGCAATATATTCAAACGGTAATGGTAACATCCCAGTTACGAACATCGGATTCGAAAGTCTCGAAAGTACAGAATCTGCCATCTTTCTTCTTTATGATTCGTCCTTGAAACAGCTGATTTATGTAGCGATATTTGCGTATAGATGATTTTTTGTTCGCGCTACTTGACTACGCGTGTTGCGGATCGTTTTTTCTCACTTTGGTTGGTATAGGGTAAGGTGGGGTAAGATGAGACACGGACCAAGACGCGACATTCTTTACTCGACGCCGCCTGTCTCAGAGACGCGTTGCTGCATGCTCTTGAAACTTTACTCATGGGCGGCTCTACATGTCCGGTTTATTGCACGTGAGAATTGTACGTACTGGTGTATGCGTTTAGGAGAAAAATATCGGTTACTTCTGACTGGAATGTAAAGACCCGACAAAAAGGCGCGATTTTCTGTAGTCCGTTTGTTGCAATCAGTGCGGCAGCGTTTCGCAGCCTTTGCTGTCAATGGAAGTTCACATCCCGTTTTTTTTTATTCCTTCTTCTAGATATATACAAAATATGGGCACTCTTGGTTATTCACTGTTGAACAGAAAAAATAATGCGTCCGATGACATGCACGGGGCAAGACGCGACAATTTAATGTAATTTTAATTGAAGCAATTTAAATTTAATGTGATTTAAAAACTGATACGTCAACTATTAGGTGGCTTTATGCCTGTTCCTCAGGGATTTCTTTTGTGCATATTGTGTAGTACTTTCCAGCAAATTTTCCTGTTTCCTAGGATATTTCCAGCAAAGCAGAAGCGCACACAAAAGCGAGCGACCAGCGACACGTCAGACGGGCCGTGCCGTGTTTGTAAAGGACGGTGGAGCAAAATAGCACCGGGTTGTGTGCGGTTTTATTGGACATTATATGTGGTTGTGGTGGGCTCAGGGGGTTGTGTAGGGGTTTACGGGCTTCACTTTGTCTGCTTGAATTGCAAAAACTAATTTGTGTACGATAGTTCATTACCACGGCGTGTCTCATCTTGCCCCACGCGATGCCTCGTCTTGCCCAGAGGGTTGGGGCAAGATGAGACAATCTGCGTTTTTAAATTTCTTGTTCTGTAATTATATTAGACCGGCTACATTCGTTCTCCATTTACAGGTCAGAAGTTGTAGAACCCGGAGAATGTGTCTATGGCTAGTTTTCTTGAAAAACACGAAAAATAAAAATTTCACGTTAAATTGCATTTGCATAAATTGCATTTCTGTCTCATTTTGCCCCACCTTATCATATTACCCAATATATATTTCTGTGCTAGCTACCGTGGCATAGTGGTTAGAATTACTCATTTCCACGCAGAGACTGGGAGGTGACGCGGGTTCGAGTCCTGGCACCGGCTGTGTTGTCTGAGGTTCTCTCTGGCTTTTCGGGCAGACTTTCCAGACGAATGTCTGTACAGTTCTCGCTGAAATCTGCCGAAGACGCATACTAACCCCCTGTCCTTCCTGCTGTCCTCTCTCCATCTGTCCACGTCTGTACGCCGCTCATAGCTACATTTGCTTCGCGGACTAACACTGAACTTAAAAAAGAGCAATTGTTTATGTATCCTTTGTCGTCCAGTGTTTATCATCGCGTCTCTCTTTGTACAAGGTGGGAATTCTCCTGCTACCCGCAAAAGAAAAGACAGAAGCAGAGCATTTGGTACATAGAATGTGCGCAATAGACTACCCGCTGTTTGCGAGCAGTCTACGTCACACTGCCAAATGTCACGACCCGTCGTTGGCAAAATAAAGCGACGTGGGTTGGCAGATGCCGACCACATGAGTTGTTTCCGATGATGGATGCCATTGCAAGAAGGAGATACCAAGGAAAACTTCATGTGCGAGGCAGAAGTACCCTGACCTCACCTCACAAAACGCGAAAACCACGACGTTAAACGACGGCGACAACCACGTGTGCTTGCTTTGCCAAAGATCCACTCTTTCCCAGTTTCATGATATCTTGGTATGACGTGCCGCTGCGGGGGGTCTATTGGTACAGCTTGGGATAAACGTTTACGGAACACGGCGCTGACGTATTTCTTCATCGGAGCGGCGCTCTGCTAACTATCAGGAAGAGATCGAATAAGAAACGGGTGGCCAGCTATTCTCTGAGTGTGTGTGTGCGTCCGCTCTGGTTTGTCGCTGGGCTGTCGCTCCAATGAGAATGCAACACCACGGTGTGCCGTGAACTGGTGTCCTAAGCTGCACCCCATGAAGCGGCAAACCAACTAACTGTCCAGCAGCGGAGCATAATTCGTAAAAATGAACGTCAATTTCCTTTGCTGAGTATCGCACTGCAGCGCACAGTTCCAGCAATTTTCCTTTAAACATTTCCGCACATAAAGGTAACATCTTGACGCTTTTACAGCATCCTGCTGTATGCGATGAAGAAGCTCCACGAGTGTATGCAACGTGTTGTGATCGAACCACGTTATCTTTGCTTCACCAAGGGTACAAGTTGCTCAGACACGCCGTCTTCCGCGAGGGACGTTAAATACGGGGTGCCGTGTGACGAGCTTTCATCGCACGTTAAAGAACCCTCAGGTGGGCAAAAGCAATCCACAGACCGACCGCTGTGGCGTCGCTCATGATCTCAGTTGTCTCGCGACGTAAGCACCCAATTATTATTAAACTTTAGCTTTATTAAAAATTAAGCTTATCGCTACTTCAGAGACACCTAAGAGGGAAGCAACGCTGCCTCTGACGCCCCCAAATCGCACAATATCGTTTTTCTTATTTCGTTTTTTTTTATCTTCAGGTTGATGGAACCACATAACCGCATATCCGTAGGTTCAATGACGCACGCTGAACTGCGCGCGGAGCTCGACGCAAATCAGGCGAGGTGTCATAGTGACACCTCGAAGGACATAAGGAAGCTCAGGCAAATATTACGATGTGTGTTGAGCAACAGCCCTTGAGCCGCCGCTGCATTTCTTGTTGAAACTTTTTGTACTTTTCTGTCTTAGTGGCCTTCTGCATACTGATATTTCTGTGTTTTCCTACCTAATCAAACGAAAGTGCAAACTGAGGAGTCTCAATAATGCGGTGCTGACTGCTTCAGATCACTCGCACGTAAAAAAAGAAATAAAAGCGAAAAGCCATGATCGTACTCTACATCACGCTTCGGCAGGTAAATTGGTGTTCGTGTTATGTGGAAGACATATTTCTTCAGCAGTTTGTAATCGAATTTGCCAGCTTCTCCGGGTGTCAAAAACAGCACTATATGATCTTTTTTCCTTTTGCTGACTTTACTTTTCGTTATCATTCATTCAAGCGTCAATGTAAAAAGTACCTTATTTACCGGAGTCCCCAACAGCTAGTTTTAGTGCAAAGGGATAGCGTGGTGGTTATGCGCACTGCGCGAAGCTCTCTTTATTAATGAGTTCACGCAGGTACATATTCGCTGTAGAAGATACCCAGCTAGAGACAAGGGACGACAGACTTCACGCAAGAACTGCTTACTAACCGAATTTAATGCAACAGAAAACGAGTAAAACCCAAAGAGAAGTGACAAGAAAAATTGTCTTCTTAGTCATTACCTTTCTGTTCGGTTGTGAATTGACTTATCGCCACAAGAGATTAGCTACCTGTACGACAGGCGCTGTTAGACCACCGAAGAGGAAGATAGTGACTAACAAGTCAGTTTTTCTCATCACTTCCGCTTGTGTTTTCCTTGTTTTCTGTTGCATTAAATTATGTCAGTTGTTAGTAAGCATGCAGTTGTGCGGGTTTGTCATCCCTTGGCTCTGGCTGCGTATCTTCTGTAGCTCGCTTTATGTTTTACGCGTGCACAGAACCAACAACGCTATCAGTTACATACGCAAAGGCGATAGCGTACGATGCACTAAAACTATCTGATAGTGAGCTTTAGTGCATCGTACGGTATCTCCTTTGCGCACGTAAAGGATAGCGTTGTTGGTTGTGCGCATGAGGAAAACAGAGCTTCGCGCATTAGAGAGCTGCGCAGGACCACCACACTATCCCTTACGTATGCAAAAGCCATAGCGTACGATGAACTAAAACGCGTGTTATCGTGTGTTTTAGTACACCAGAAGAATTCTCGCTAAACCTCGCTAATAGCGAGTTTTAGTACATCAGAAGAACTCTACGAAAACGATACGATAAATAAATTATCATATCCAAGCTTAGCAGCCCGTGATGTCACCTCTATGTAGATAAATGTTTCGACGAATTGCTAGAACTGTTTGGAATTGCTTGAACTGTGCGCTGCACTACGATGACCGCATACTCAACAAAGTGAATTGTGCTTCACTTTTACGGATTCTGATCCGGTGCTGGACAGCTGGTCTTCCGCTTGTGCCAATTCTGCTTCCGCATACCATGTCTGAAAAGCTTTGCTTCTTCCGTTTCTTTTCTTTTTCGTGCAGCAGCAGAATGTCTGGCTTGTACAAAATGAGACGGGAGAATGTACGATGGATGACAAATGACAGAAATAGATGTTACCATGACACATGTTACCAACCAAACAGAGGAAAAACGATCCGAAACGCGCGTAGCCAAGTAGCGCAAACATAAAGACATTCATACGCAAATATGGCTCTTTGAAGGACTAATCATAGAGAACATTAAAGGAGGCCAGGATGAGTGTGTACGTTCGGGACTTTCAAAACAGATATTGCTTGCGGGGGGGGGGGGGATTTATTGGCAGAAAAAAAAAAGAAAAAGAAAGGGGATGTTACCATTGCCCTCTGAATATCACCATCTTCTCACCTGATTTTCATTGTTCTTTTCACAGCCTATTCAGGACTTCGGGTTGTAGGAGCATTGGATCTGTTCCTTATTTCGAATCCACGTAAGCGGAATGTTGAGCACGCGAAGTATATGCGGAAGTATGCAGAGAAAATCCCCCCCCACACACACACACATTGGGGCTCCCAAGTGAAGCTCTCTCAACAAACCGAGCGGAACAGTTTGGAACCTCAAAGGACAACACCAACAATAGATGATGACGATGAGATGGGGTGTTTCACCGCGGTGGTTTAGTACCCTAACCCATTGCACGTGGAACGTTATATGAAGCTGATGCAGGAAGGATGAAAATACGAGAAAGAATTAGAGCGTCAATCCAATGGAAGACGGGAAGTCCATGACCAGGTGAAGAACCCGAGATGGAGCACAGGATCTTCATGGGGACAATGAATGCAGCTAAATTGAGTGGTCTCTTGTTGATAGGGGCTACCTCATCACACAGTATATTCTTTGCGGGCAGTAGAGTGCACATTCCATAAGAATGTGCTGAGAGTTCACAACGACACCGCACGTTAAGCAGAGGCTTGTGTGCCAGCATTTCATCATGCACTTGAATTGTGGGGTGAAAGCCACATTGAGAAGGAGTCGACGCAGGAGAGACCCCAAAATAACCTGACCATAAATATGGTCACCCACAAATATGCATTTACAAGCATCACCATAACAAAAACAACACTACACGCGCTCTTTGATTTTCAATACGCGCATCCCGCTGCGGTAGGTAGATGATGCCTGCTTATTACCATGCGAAAGGAATCAACTTGTTGTTGTTGTTGTTGTTGGTTGGTTAAATAATAAGGGTAGGTTGAATTCGCGCAAGCGAATTCTGCTACCCCACAACAAAAGAAACGGTACGATCGCACCAGAGAAGGTGCGAGCGCACCGCAAAAGTTGCTCTAATATCAGCCTCTGTGCTTGTTTACCACCGCTCATACCACGATATTCTTTGCCTGCGCGCGCCACTGGCCTAAGACCTCCTCACAAGCTCCGTGCATCGAAGCAAGGGCCTCGTGAGAGCAAAATATTTTTTTTTGTTCTTGTTTGCATGCGCAACAAATTATGCGAACTTATCTGTCTTGTAGCGTGTTTGAGATGCCGTACAGAGCGTTCAATTGCTCACGCGTTTCTTGCAAAGTACATGGAGTATTTGCGCTAACTCACCAGGTAGAGGGTTTCAACCAGCGCTTCAGTGCATCTGGTGAAGCCTACTTTACAGGTCAGAAATTTGGAACCAAAATGGAACCTCGAAGACCCCAATATTCGTTAACGAAACTTGCACCATATGTTTCGCTATGACACAGAGAACGTCCCACTAGAGAACGAATGCAAAGCGGTAACAAAGGAACGTGCTACACGCGCTTTTCTATTCCTAATACATGGCTTCTATGGGAGCTATATCAGGTGAAGCCCGCTTTACTGCTTTATTGCTGGGCATGTACAGCATCCTTATGTCCGTCCGTGAGTCTTTCAGGTACTTGGAACCTCCAGGTAAGTATCATTTGCACTCAGGTTTTCCTCAGATGGCCCGTCCTCGAAATTAAACAAGTCATCACGTGTTGGTACTGCATGTGCCTGGTTCCTTCCATGTTGCATGGTCGAAGCCTGCTGGGCGGCAGCTCGTCTCCAGCCACGTCCGCTGTTAAGCACACTGAGGGCACCTGCTGTAGAATTCTTCCAATTGAAGCCACGTGTGCCGTGAAAGTGGCGTCAATTGGTCGGGCCCCCCCAAAGTCCTCATTGACATTACTTCTACTGTGGGACATAGACCTGGGCAGAACAAGAGGATATGGGCTACATAAACGGTACAGAACGTTGGCCACATTAATAGGTGGATTGAAAAATGGCTTAAAGAAATAGTCCGACCTTTTGTCTCGCGTACTAACCCTGAACAAGTTTGAGAAACTCTAGCTGTTCAACAAGTTGAACGGGATGGAGTACCATGATGATGAACTTCTTGAGCAGCTTGTCGAAGTCTTGTTGTGTTATGGCGGTGGTAGCTGCCCCTACCGAAAATTCTGTCAGTCGTGGCTGTTTCGATTTCGGAATGGCCCTGCTATTTTTTTTAGCTTTCAAGCCAAGGGTATCTTCGTACTGCGCCAGCAGGACAGGGTGTGATCTGTAAATTCCGCGAAAAAATCAATTCTGCGAACAAAATGAAGGCACTGAGTCAGACACGATCTGTGACACAGCTAGCCGTCACCTACTGTAGTTCTGAAACTCTAACGCGCAGTTTTTCTTAGAAAATTATAACCTAACAACACCCCCGACTTGGATTCCTAATCATTGCCAGATCCCTTTACAGAAGCGCGCCGAGACCCGCGCAAATTTTTTCAGAAGTGAACGAAGGCAATAGCTGATGCTTATCAACAAGGAAAACATGACGTTTCAGTGTCACATACCTTCAGATGAAGCTTGAAGTTCGACGTTGCCGAATAGGATCCTCTAATGACGTTTTGCAGGCTTTAGACCTTGCGTGGACCGACTTTCCGTCTTTAGCGACGACAGCAAAAAACTCCCCGTCCAAAATTGTCCGACGCGCTGCAGCCATTATTTTGTTTTGTTTTGTTTTGTTTATTATACGTTCAAGGCCCTCACTTGAGGGCATTACAGAACGGAGTGAGTATTTATAAAATGCATGTGTAAATAGTGGCAACGACACAGACAACAGCCCGACAAGAGAACACAACACGAAAAAAAAAAAAATTGCTGATGCACAGATGGGCGACCATCGTATTGTAAATTAGTTTGTTGACGATGTGCTGATGAAAGATAGGAAATCAATGCCTGTTTGAAGTGTGTTATGGAAGTTTGTGAGACAATGGATTGGGGAAGCGAGTTCCAATCTCATATGGTACGGGGAGCAAAGGCTGTATCATACAGGGTGTTTCAAAAAACGTGTCATTCGGACTTAAAATAAAAAAAAAACGGGGCGACGGAAAAATACGGTGTAAACGGCATTTGTGTGGCAACTGAATTTCCCACCTTGCAAAAATATTTTCATTTGATTTTAACTAAAAGAAATTAAATTTAAATTAAAATTAAATCAAAATTTCCCAAGTCAACCTAACGTTCTTTTTGTTTTCTTTTTGTTTTTCACAGAATTAGAGAGCCCGTAGCGAACTTAGTCAGATCCACCAGAAATCCGCTCAATATTGCAAATGGAACTGCCAAAAGAAAAAAAGTCCTGAAATTGAGGCTTCAAAATTTCGGGTATTCAACGGCGCACGAAATCAGCGCAAAGATGCGCGGAGAGCAGGACATGCTCCTACACCCATGAAAGATAGAAGCTCGCAAAAAAAGAGGGCGCGAAAAAAGAGGCGGAATCATTTTTGTTTGCCGCTTATCAACGTATGGTGGAATGTCACCCGCCTTGTTATCGGCGCGTCTTGTGCTGCACGCCGGTCTGGCGATAAATTGTTCTAGCTTCATGGGGGCAGGAGCATGTCCTCCTCTTCGCGCATCTTTGCGACTGATTTGGTGCGTCGTTGAATACCCGAAACTCAGAAGCCTCAATTTCGGGAGTTTTTTTTTTTTTTTTTTGCAGTTCCGTTTGCAATATCGAGCAGATTTCTGGTGGATCTGACTAAGTTCGCAACGGGCTAGTTTGCTACGGGATATTAATGTTCGACAGAGCGGGCGATTTAGTTTGAAGCAATGGTCTAGTCGCGATGACATGTGTACTGCAGACGACAGGAATTAGGCTGTGATAGACAAAGAAAAAATAACTTGTACAACAACCACAGTCGCGCTACAGCACGTCTCTCTGAAGGGCTAGGAATATTAAGTTCAGATTTCATGCTTGATGCAGATGCGTGATAATCGTAGTTAGAGAGTATGAATCTGGATGCACGGTTCTGAACGGCTTCAATGGAATTAGTGGAATTAGTGGAATAACAATGTGGAACTCCAGAGAAGCCCACAAATACGGGAGGAGGAGGCATGTGCATTTAAGTGTATTCCAAATATAAATACGCAAAAAACGGTATTTAAATATCAATATAAATAAATTTTTGTTGCCTGTATTTAAGTACGTATTTTAAGTACATGCATTTATATTTTAAATACTACTTTAAATACAATGTAGTTAAATACGGCCCATCCCTGGCGTATTCGCTCTGAGATCGAACGGTGTCGGCGCGCTGCGGACGTTTATTCCGCGTTCGGCACAGTAAAGGCGCAGATATAGTCCGACGTAACTGTGCTGCGCGTACACGCGCTGCACAGTTGCGCTACGTCGGGGGAAATCACAACCTCTATTGTCTAGTGGCTGGCGCGGCCGGCGGCATTCAACGCGCTAGGACGTCGCCCGCGCAGAATAGAACATGTTCTATTTTTCGCCGACCGCGCTCGCGACGCCGATCGCGCTCGGCCGCGCTCAGATCAGTGCAGTCGCGCTGCTGCAGTCACAGCGACTTTGCGCATGCGCAACGGTCGTAGGCCACTGCTGACGCGCGTCTGACTATAAACGCATATTTCCCGGATCGCTTTGCTTGGCGTGTCTGACTTCGGCTGTCGCTGACTGCGACGCCAAAAACGTTGGACTATATCTGCTCCTTAAGTGGGGCATAGGGGAACCGAACAGTATCGTACCATCGCGGCACAATTCATCTTCCGGTGAATATACACAAGAATTACGGAAAAGAATCAACTCTGAACATCGGCCCACGTGTTATCCACACTAGAACGGTGACAGTGTCGCCTCCTATTGGTCGATCTCGCAGCGAATAGCTACACTTGAGAGCGCATCGCAAGCTGTGCATGGGAGTCATCATGGCGGAAATTCGTAGCAGACGACGCGGTGGTCTTCACCCTATACATAGGGAGCTAGTATTGAGGAACCCTAGTGGTTGTGACATGGTCGGCTATACTCTAGTACGTCGTGATTCAGCTACAGCATTATCATGCGTGAAGATCAGGTCAGTGATGGGCAAAGTACCTCAAGATTATACTTAAAGTAAAGTACCAAGTACCTGGGGTCATTAGTACTTCAAGTACAGTACAAAGTACCCAATTCCAAATGTACTTCAAGTAAAGTACAAAGTACAAGGCAAAGTACTTCAAGTATTCATCAAGTACATTGCGAATTTAATTTGTATCACTTTGCATTTCACTATTATCTGTGTCTTGCCTTTTTGGCAAAACTTTAGCGAGCATTCTTGACAAATCCTCTAAAGCCATAAAGTTCTAGGTTAAGTGCTAACCCGTGAATATGAACTTAATCAGATGACATAATTTGCAGTTACATGTAGAGAGGTAATCCGTCAGCTGTGCTGTGATTATGTATTGTAACCTGACTGATCCAAGATCACCCGCATATTGTGGTGTTCCGGTATTAATCTTCTGCTATAACAGGCTAGGAAATTTCGAGGGAAAAAAGTACAAGTCAACGGAGATTATATATTTCTGGGCATTCCATGTTGCTTTTTGAAATACAACATGTTTAAAAAAGAATATGAAGAAAGTAAAAGAGGATGAAGCACAATGTAAGCCATCATTTTTATACGACTGTGATCTGCAGCAATGTAATCCATGTGACAAATTTAAAAAACAAACGTAAAATGTAAAAATGGAAGCATGTGTGTCTTTCAGAGTGTTCATCATGTAATGCAATCACACATTGTGATATCAAATGATTATTAATTGCCAATGAAGGAAACCATATCAAAAAAGCGTAGAACCCTGCATTGGGAGAAGTGGAATGACAACTGACCAAGTCATTGTGCTGCCGGTTGCAGTGTCATAATGTGTGCGTGTCTTTGCATTCCATTCGTTTTACATAATCATAGAAGCCTTGATACTTTTTCAACATTTCAAGCCTCTCGACAATACATTAGCTTCAACAATTATGCTCTTTAACAGCACAAAAATCCTTTTTGGTAAAATGTCAGACTGGGACTCTTGGTACGTACTGCATCCCAATAAAAGCGCTAAAATTACGACAAGAAGACGAAAACACACAGATAGCGCTATCTGTGTGTTTTCGTTTTCTTGCTGTCATTTTAGCACTTTTAGTACGATGCATTTTTGATTCTCTTTTGTGATTTTTTGTCTGGAGTTCAAGTTTGGGTACTTGAGTACTTGATGGGAAAGTACAGGAAAAAAGTACTCTAAGTACAGTACAAAGTACACGATTTAAAATGTACTTAAAGTAAAGTACAAGTACACAGAAATGTACTTAAAGTACTACTTGAGTACTTGGTACTTCAAGTACTGCCCATCACTGGATCAGGTAAGTTCGGCGCCGTGATATCCAATTCAAGTCGGGATTCCCTCCGATGGGCTCCGTGTTCCATGCAGTACGCGAGGTGCGTTGGTTTCGTGCGCTATCACGTGTGCCCTTGGATTGTGTCTTATTCCGTAAGGAACCAGTATCCTACGGTTGAAACGTTGTACTGCGACAACAACAACTTTATTTTGGCTTTGGAGAGTGGGGAGTTTCATCGCCACAGGCGATACTCTACCCCATTGCTGGTGGGAATGTGGGGAATAAAATAACGAGCCCCATCACAATAACGATCGAAGTCCGATGGTGTCCAGAAATATCAGAAGAGCTTTGAGCGCAGAGCGTTTGCGACATGAAAGAACGGAACTCGTACGAGACACCGTCCGTAACTCGCTACGCCTTCCGTATCGATCATGGCGGCTCACATGTTAAGATGCCATGGTCTCTAGTTATTATGAGAGTACCATGGTCCCCTTACGTGTGCAGCTTCGGCAGCATTGGAAATATCCCAAGCAGCACGCCAATATTGGTCCAATATTGGACCCATATGGGCTGCGAAGATTGCCAATATTGGTCCAATATGGGCTGCCAAAATTGAACCAATATGGGGAGTCCAACCAGGCTTCATATTGGACCAATCATGGCTGCCCATATTGGCAAGCCCATTTTGCGCCAATATTTATGTGGTAACGCCAACGGGAAGCCCGTGTAATAATAGAGCATTATCCGATTTAATGTCCACCATTGACATTACTTCTATCTTCTTTTTGCTTTCTCATTTCTGCAGATCTCATTGGTCCACGTTGCATACAATTACAAAAACAAGACTGCATCGCCCCAAAAACGGAGAACGGGTGCTACGCCCGTCTTGCTGAAGGACACAGGCTGTGTCACGGAACTGCCAATGCCAAACATCCCTCAGAATCCTTCGTTGGGATCGCAATAGTCTATGAACCAAAAATTTCCAACCTGCTCCGAGAGTAAAAGGGAGCGAAACCTTTCGTGATGGTGACGGACATACACCGAGCAACTCACACTGCTTGCAGTAACTTGAAAGCACCTAACTTTACAGAGGAGATCCCTTTCTATCAAACATTGTGTTTTTTAGTTGACCTGAGGCAATTCCGTTATCATTAGAGGAACCAGTGACATTGGTCACTGGTGACATTCGACATGGTGACATTTTGACATTTGTCATTTGAAATGTCCGATACAACAGTCGCGCATGCGCATTAGTTGTAGGACGCGTGATTTCGCTCAAATGACCACGCTCGCTCTCAGTCGGTTCCACCTATTGGAATTGACATCGCGAAGCAAGATGGCAGCTGCTTCTAGTAAGTGCATGGAGGAAGGAAAGAGAGGAGGAGCCCTACTGCTCCGAGAAATGAAGCCGAGAGCGGGGGCCACTCCAGTGAAATCACCGCTCGCTTTCCCCCGGTTTCAGTTACATACATCTCTATGGAAGACCCAAACGCATACTTTCGGAATTTTTGGACAGGTGTGGGGGCGCCAAAGTGCCTCCATAGTGGTGTGTGCAAAGCGACCTCATTGGGCTGTTCAGGTAACGTGACCCTCTCGCGGCTCCATAGCAGCTAACGCTCATCTCCTATCCTGACATCACTTGCCCTACGCTCGGCTCTTCTGTCGAAGAGCAGTTGGGGCGCCTCCTTTTCTTCTTTCCTCCATGAGAAAATGGAGATCTAGTGAATGTTTCAATGGGATTGCCACGCATGTTGACTGTTACGAAAGATGTGTACCATCTGCGGGAAGTTGTTGGAGGTAACGACGTTTTGAATTGGGCATCTCACACGCTTGAACGTACAATCTTGCCGTGCTACTTGGGAATTTGTGCAACACGGGTACGTACCATTTTCTGTATTTTCAGTCAATATGGCACGGGCAATATGGGGCCCATATTGCCAGGATCTTCCCAATGTTGGCTCAAACTGGGCAATATAGGACCCATATTGCCCAATTTCAGTCAATATGGGACAAATATATGCGAAACGGGCCCCATATTGGACCCGTATCGCCAATGACCATCCAATATGGGCCCAATATTCTGTGCTGCTTGGGATATTCGGTTTCGAAGAAACATGGATCCGATCGAATACTGGAAGGAAAAAAACTGAGCAGAGGCATAGTCGGAGGATACCACGCAGAACCGAAATTATAGTTACAGAGTTGCACCACAAAACCTATACCCTTTATACAGGGTGTTTTTTTTTTAATCCTTGTCATCATTTTTATAAAGAACTACCTGGATACAGCTTTCGCAGGTGGGTTAGGCGGCCACGCTAACATCCTTACGGAAAACGTGCCTAACAACTGCACGATTAATTAGCTAAAATTCACGACTGAACTTATTAATTAGATGTTTTCCGGGAAACGCGAGACAGCACGATTGGGGCCACTCATTTTTTTATATCCAGCCTCAATTTTAAAATGTTCTGATACGAGCACGTACTTTGAGCTATAGATCGTTAAATGTTGCTACGCAAATGGGCGGAAACTGAAAACAGGCACTTATCGGGTGCAAAAGAAGTGACGGACGTTCGTGTCAAAGGGCTACGTGTTTTCTGGCGGCGGAGCTGGTTGGAGGAGGCACTGCACTGGTGGACAGAAAGACGCTTTTTCGGTCAATATAAGGCGGTGGTCATTCTGTGTCTGCTGGCAAAGAGTGGGTAGTTGTGGTCTGTTATTGTTGTTGATATCACTTCGATTTTTTAAAATTCCGTGTTAGCGTCAGGAAGCCTAGTGCGACTATGAGCGGCGTATAGACGTGGACAGATGCAGAGAGGACAGCAGGAACGAGTCGGGTATAAGGGGTTAGTGTGTCTCCTGGGCCGACTTCAATGGGATAATGTGCCGGCATTCGGCTGGAAGCTCTGTCCGAAACTCGGGGAAAGCCTCAGGCAGCACAGCTGGTGCCGGCTGGAAGACTCTGGTGATCGCGCGGGAAATCATGGCGCAGTGTGCCTTCAACGGAATCACGTATATGCGCGCGCATACAGTTCAGCAAAAGCCTACTTTTCGGACTGATGATTCCACAGGATCGCGTTCTTCGACTCTTTTCAATGCACTGTTTCAACATTTCTTCGGTCGTCGCAGTTTTCTCATTTAAACGGTCGATCACCGATTTCAGGTTCGTCTCCCGTCTGAAGGTAATTTTGGCCATAATTTTCTCTTCTGTTTCTGTGTAGGAGAGCACTGTACAGTGAAGAAAGGCTTCTCCGCATTGTTTACGCAAATGTGAACTGTTATTTTTTCAATATTTTCTTTCAGAGAACCGCGTCGCTGCTATACCAAAGCAGAGTGCCATTGTGTCGAAGCAGTAACTGTTTTTATGAACTCCCGGAAGCAGCTCACTTTTGCCTCCGTATAAATTCGCGGCGATAATTACATACATTAAATACCCGCTCATACATCTTTACTAGAGCCGCCAGACAAACATCCAGTTGACATATGAACCTGCATAGAATTGATTACCCCATTTTATTTCTGATCCTGCTGCTACCTGTCATTGCAAGATGTTGCACTTTTCTCTGCAGTACGCACAAACCTTGCCATGCGACCTTTATGGTTTACAACCTATCATGCACAATCTCATGCGTATATCCCCAAGTGCGACTGCAGATACGAAATACTGCATCATAGGAATTCAACAGACGAGTACGTCAACACACGAGTTACGTCATTGAGCCAACTATCTAATGAAGTTACAATCTTCAAGTTCTGAAAATGAAATTAAGTGAGAAATGAAAGTTATTGCTACCATGCCGAAATTAAGTTGGGAGCGGAGGTCCGGATATACTTTGTCAGTTGAACACACAGTGAGAATTGGCTACTGTGTGACGTTCTGGCTACGTGACGGCTATTTCCAGTGTCAGTAAGCATCATGTCGCAAGAACTCATGTAATACTGAGTGACACGCCACGATGTATAGCGATGTCGAAGCTAATACCCACAGGTCACGAATGAAAAATGGCAGGCAGAAAAGCCAGACGTACGAAGCCACATGAACGTGCAATGTGCCGGCAGGCAAGGAGGTCGTACGAAGCCACATGAACGTGCAATGTGCTATGCGCTCACTTAGCTCTCAACAACGGGCGAAACATTGTGCAACAACCCTACCGCGCAAGCAACACACCTCCCGCTGATCCCTTCTCTATTTTCATCAAAATCTCATCCCTTCAAACTTTTTTTGTTAGAAGTTATCTCAAAAAGTGACTAACACTACAGTCAAGTGATTATGATGATTATGATTTAAACGGTCAACCACCGTTTTCATGATCGTCTCCCGTCTGAAGATAACTTTGGAATTATGAACTCCCGGAGCAGCTCACTTTCTTTCTCGGGAAAATGAGCTCATAGACGCACGGGCACAAAGACGCCAGAGCGAAAACAAGAGGACATCACAGAACCTGCAACCATGGGAGGTACAATGTCATTAAACGGACGTGGAACACGAGACAAATTCGTAAACGCCAAAAAGCCAGGTCTCATCATGTGATTGTGGTGGCAACTTAATCTCGAGCACGTGGAATTGAACTTCTAATATTGGCGGGACATGTTTCGTGAGCTCATTCCTTTGTTTACTACGATGACAACACAGTTCGGAGTTTTGATTGAGAAAGGAATCTCACGTACATCAAATTGCTTCCAGCTGTGATAGACTCGTCAAAGAAGAACTAAGTTCAAAATATGACGTGGCGCGGGTAGGAGGTTTGAGCTTCCGAACTTAAAGAAAAATGTTTCCCTTTTCCGGCAGCTGAAGTTGGTTCTACGTCAGTGCCGATGGAATTCAGTGTGTGCTCCCCCCCCCCCCCCCCCACTGGCACGAGCGTGATAGAACGAAGAACGAGGAAGTGCCCCGCAAAACATCCTTGAAGGACTTAAGGTGAAATCATACATTGTCAAATATAATTGAGCTGCGCGAACATCAAAATATTTCGGATCTCGAGGCGCATAACTGTGTTCGAACTCGAATACGGAACTATATGTTCAATTTTGAATCGCATAAATATTTCTTCCAAACTGAATACATACAGAAACAGCATGACTCGAGGCCTGATCCCATGGCATCATAAAACACCCGCGGTACTGGGTAATGGTAAGAAGGAAACGGAAAACTGTTGTACAATTCACGGAAATTGCCGGCCGTGCACACCTCCGTCAAGTTATGCACACGCAAAAAGAAAAAAAAAAGAAGAAAGTCGAAAAGACGAAGCACCCGGTGACACGGCTTTTCTTGTAACATCATCACTGTTGCTTCAGATAGCTGCGTCGTTTCAACCTTGCTGCCGTTATCAGCAGGAGCATGGAAGAGGGAACTGAAGTGGAGACTCATCGTTTCTTTTCACGGTATTATACATTACGTGACGGAGTAATTAACGCGGTCGAGATTTTCTGCAAAGAAAATTTTCCCCAGCGATTTTTATTGTAGTAGGGTAATGTATATTGGTGTTATAAATCAGTTGAGAAAACGAAATGCCCTTTCTGTTTCGGACAAGAAAAAAAACACAAAGAAAACAACAACAAAGAAACGAAATAAAAAAAGTTGGGCTGGCTTCGCACATTTCAGAGTTCTATTCAGAATATTTCTCGCGACTGAAAATAGATCAAGTGCGCGCAAGTCACACCAAAAGTTTGTCGATGACATGCGCCAGTGACACCCCGAAGTAGAATTTTAAGCCGCTGTCTTGTGACACATTACACGACACACACGCTGTATCGGCATGTGTGCTATACGTGCATTCGGGATCAGCAAACACAACAACGCATCGGTTAAAAAACGATTTGTTACGTATTTCCCTTTTCTATGTATCTGCTCTCTTCTTTTTCAAAATGACCCTGTGTAAATTTGAGCACATGTAAAAAGACTAGTGCCCGCACCGCGACGACACAACCACGTCATGGTAAAAGGGACGGAAATGTCGCATGTCCGAAAAACCCTGGGTCCGTGCACTTACAAGCGCTCCTTTCGAGGTGCTGCTCGGCTGCATTAGAAGAGCACCGACGCTTTCCAACGCCCTGCACATGCAGTGCTCAGGTCTCTGTTGTGTGCATTTTATATTTTCGATGCATCTCTCAATCAGAAGGAAAGCTGTTGTCCTGCTCCGTGTCCCAATGGAAAATCTCATTTTTGCACAGCAAGGAAACCACGTGAAAACAAGAGAACATCACAGAACCTGCAACCCTGGGAGGTACAGTGTCATACATGGAGAACACAACAATCTTGTGCGCAATGATATCATTATCCGCGACGAGAAGCGCATCTTGCGTGAATCCTATACTCTCAGAACAGAACTTCACCGCATAGAACGCTGTCCGCAAACCATTGACACGAATGATAGGATTATTCCTTCTGATCTATAGCCGGCGTATAGCCATTTGAATATATCATAATTTCTATCATTTCAAAAGATACTCATGGTAAATGTAGAGTCAGAGGCGCAGTAGTAAAGGTAGCGGCCGCAATCTTTCTGACAAACTTCAAAGTACGCCACTATCTTTCCTTGTACTGTTCTCGGTGGCAGAAAAGTAGCGCAACGTCATTTTGACGTCACGGAACTTCTGCCAAAAGCTACATTTTCTCTTTCCTTGAACTTTGGTTTGATTGACAATGCGGGTCGTCACGTGCGCCAGCCAGAAACTGTCCAACGGCTGTCTTTCCTGATACCTCCCGAATTACTGGGAAGTTAATTGAAGAAACAAGATGGCGTAGACGCTTAAAATTACTTCCAGGAAAAAATGTTTTTTAGTTGATATGTAGCATCATCGAAGCACAATTACTGGGCAGTTAATTGGAGAAACAAGATGGCGTAGACGATTTAAATTACTTCCAGGAAAAACTCGCGTTTTTTAGTTGATATCCAACATCATCAGAGCACAATCACTGGGCAGTTCATTGGAGAAACAAGACGGCGAAGACGCTTTAAATTACTTCCAGGAAGGCAAACTTGATCTTTCCATTTGATGTCGAGCATTATTACCAGCACAGTTGTTTGGGAGTTAATTGGATAGACGAGGTAATATAGATTATTTAAATTGCTTCCAGGAAGGCAAAGTTGATTTTTTTTCAGTTGTTATCGGGCATGACTACCAGCACAATTGCTGGGCAGTTAATTGGATAGACGATATTACGTAATTGCTTTAAATTACTTCCAGCAAGGCAAACTTGATCTATCCAGTTGATATCGAGCATGATTAGTGGACAGTTATTGGGCAGTTAATTGGAAATACGAGATGGCGCAGACGCTTTAAATGACATCAGGGACAGCAAACTTCGTTTTCCAGTTGATATCCCGCATGATTACCAGCAAACCCATTTGTAATCTAATTGGAGAAACAAGATGGCGTAGACGAGGCAAAGCTGGTCAGTCATATCCATTATGAGTAGAGCCTGACCTCGGGCAACGAAGTACACGACACATATTACTAAACTTTCGCAAGAAATAATCTTGGACGTTCTTGTGCAATACATCCAGGGTTGCTCACTTTGCTCGCGTCTTCATGCCGAAGCCGACCGTATAGCTCAAAGCAGCAATGATTTATTGAACAGCCTTCGTAGCCACTTTGTCATAAAGATACTAACCATCATCACATTATTATTGAACAAGGAAAGAAACTTAGATATTCACACGGACCCCAAAACCGAGTCAAGTTCCAAGAATAGGCCAAAATGAGGCATATTTGCAAGATGCTGAGAAAGCTGTTCACAATATTTTCTTGTCTTTTCCGCTTGTGGTATTGATTGTTCATGGGAATGAAGAGTGTCCTGTCGTTCTGAAAGCAGGCGCATGGCGGGTAAGGGGTGCATATTTTTGCTTCGACTTGCTAAAGGCTTTGGTCGTGCCTTGAGGTAAACTCTCGCGTTTTGTGCGCACCCAATAGACCTCTCCCTGTTTGTAAACAAATGACATCATAATGTTCGACAGCGCAACCAATTTGAGTTGAACTACGCTTGAACCTAGGGGCGAACAAGATCGCCCCCGAAAGCTACAGTGTTGATGATACGATGGCCCGTGAAAGGGACGCGACGTTCGGTCCTACTTTTCTTCCAATAGGAGGCAGGGAACAAATGCCCATTCGTTGAACCGAGCCCTCTCCTTCCGGTTTGTTTCAGTTTCAGTCAGTCTACCAACGTCATTATGACGTTTCTCGGGTAGAGGTCTATTTTGCGTTGGTGAATAGGGGTGATTTGTGATACTCATGAGCGAACTGCTCTCAACAGTTTGTTCCTATTCGCGGACTAAATTTTTCCCAACCTCAACCACAGAGGGTATTCATAGACTGTTTATTTCTTCAGCTGTGAAGATTTGTCATACATAAACCAGTTTATGTGTACCGACACTTTCTGGACCTCGTGCTGTTCAGGAACGGCGCAGCGTGTAATGACCAGTAACTCCCCAGAAAAATCCGTCTTCTTTTGGCGCCCACTCGCTCCTGCACTCGTGCTCGGTTCACACTCCATTGTGTGCATGAATTGAGCCCATGCGCGCTTTTTACATCCACAAGTTCAGACCCTCCTTCGTATCTGGCGCGTCGCCAAGACCGCTGCCGCTCCGTGGCCTACTTTCCCTTACTCTCAACTCTTCGCTGCCCTCCTCCATTCTCATGCGGCGTACTTCCATCTTCACGTTTTGACTACGGATCGATACCCACGCTTTTCCTCGAAACGCCGCTTCTAATGCTAACGCATTAAAATAAACGCGTGGCATGCAGGGATGACCGTTCCTATCCAACAAACTGAGCTTGCTTTATAGACCTTATGGTCCACTACGACGAGCTTTTTCGGGACGCAGAATAGTGGGCGGAGCATCGTTTATGGTCATCTATTTTTTATAGCTACTGAGCCGATTCGCGACCCGCCTCTAAATCTGTCATGACCCCGACGGTGGTCGGGACCCACACTTTGGGAAACGCTGGTCTACGCTGGTCATGCCAGGGCCCGCACCAACCACCAGTGCCACACTCCTTCCTGCTTTCCTCTCTCCATCTGACCACATCCGTATGCCGCTCGAATTCATAGTGTGGCACACATTACGGAGCTCTGCACTTCGGACGCGCTTTACAAAAAGGCAAGCGGGAATCCCTCATGTTCAAGATCATCAACGTGATGCCAGCCACTTCAAAGGAATTTAGGCGCATGAATTTTTTTCGGAACCGTTATCGTAAAGACCTGTCAAAGCTCTTCCCATCCTTTAAAATCTCCCCATTGAACCAGTGCCGCGATAACGAAATCAAGGAGCAGACATTAGAGTCACCAAATAAGGAGTAGAGTAGCGACACCGAGTCACGCCGGCGAGCGAGCCCGCCATCTTGAGTCAGCCGCGGCTGCGTCGCCTAGCAATGAGACGCCAACTGCCCCTTCTCCGGCGAAGGACAGCGCGCAGTCGAACCAGCTCGCATCCCAAGAAACCGGTTTTGCATGGAGGTGACTCAACATGGACGGCGAGTTCCTGTAAGGAGAAACCACGTGACGCAATGGGCCCAATCGCGGACACCGGACGGCGGCTCCGGCGCGGAAAAGGATCATGTACTCTCTACCACTATCTAGTGACTCTAGCAGAGATAGCGTACCGCGAGAATGAAACAACCCCCTCCAGTGACCCACGCTTCAACAAGGCTCAGAAATGCGTTAAAAAATGCTATCGCATTTAAAACAATTTTTCCTGTATCTCAAAAGCAAATAGGTCTTGGAGCGCTCTATGTCGGTGCAAGATAAAGCACTTCGGGGTTTCTCCATCTATAACGCGGAAAGTGTCGCGTGCGCTGCCACATATAGGGATTTCTTTTTAAATTAATGTAATTAATTTTCATAATCATTAATTATTTTTTATTTTAATTCCAGGCTTCCCTCCATCATATGCTTGTTCGAATGAAAAACAAAACAAAAAAAAAAAACACGAATTCCGCATCTTGTTAGCCTTAGGTGATTTGCGGTAATAATACAGCAGCTGTCTCTCCATAATTGGGCCATCGTCAGCATTGCGCAGGCAATTAACGTTAGCGTAATTACCGGACTTATTACTCGCAAAGTAATCTTGACCTACGTTAATTTGAAACATGTCCAACAACATCAAATCGCTTTCTGGCAGTTTGTCGCCTGTTTGGTAATTAGGGCGGTCTTTTTTTTACTTACATCGTTAAGGCAGACTGCTACGCAGCCATGAGTTAACCAGGGAAGCCCACTGCACAGTGGGCAGTGCTCTATAAATACTCTTGCACTTGCTGCGCCCAATCAATTTCATCTGAACACAATGTTCAATATCCTTCAAGCTCTTTACGTTCCTTTCCTCTTCATCAGCGTTCTGGGAGGCGCTGCTGCGGCGAGTGGAGGCTGTACTTCAACAACTAATGCCTGGCATGTAAGAGCGTCACACGTTTCTGTCACCGGCAAGATACATTCACTTAACGTGTCTTAATGTACGCAGTCGCCTCGTGCGCGTAACCAGTTTAGCCTCCATGAACAGAAGTCACTGATGACGCAAAATTCAGGTTGATGTTCAGCTTAAGCTTGTTTACGTGGAGTCCGTTTTTCCCAAGAGAAGTACATAATCGCACGGAGATGGTGTTACTTTGAATTGCTGCTAACATTGATCACATACAACTAGGGCTACGAATTGAATGGAAATGCTTGTTTTTCTTTCTTCTTTTTCTGGAGACAGTATATCCATGCCGGCCTAGTCTGGAGTGCAGAACACATGTTTAGGAAGTCGTGAAGAGAGTATATATACAGCATACCAGATTGTATTTCTGGCATATTTGAAAATGCATCTTATTTCTAAGTATAAGAGCATATCCTCCCGTTGAAAAATTCCGAAATGCTCCTTTTCTATTGCTCTTTGCGCGCATAAATGTCTAAACAAACACAAGAAACAACAAAAGACCAATACAGTATATTTGGTCACAAGCCATAGCCAGTGATTGTCACCTGACCACTCTGACCTCGCACACATTGGCGCCGTCCTTCGTTTGCGCTCAACGGTTTTGGAAACAAACGTATTTGGAGCATTTATCGCTGTTTTAGACGCTTGTCGTGCCTAAGATAGGTTTTTGAGTGTAGCGACACAGAATTACATAAGAAGGATAGTGTGGATTCATGCGGTGAGCTCCAGTGTGAGCAGATGGAGCGACAAGGCCTTACACGTACCGATAACGGCGATGACTACGACCCTTATGTAGTTTCAGTGAGGTTTGCAGGCAGCATTTTTCATTGTTCTGCTTTCCGATACCTCAGCAACCAAAGTAAGATATAGATTGGGTGGCCCCACGCTCGTGTATTCCGTAGATGGAACGGCAAGGTTTTAAAACCACGACACTGGTCAGCTAGTGCCTCGGTTGCTAGGCAACGTGTTATGCCTAGGGTTGTCAATCCCGAGCCATTTTTGCAGTCCCGGGATTTCGGGATTTTTTGCTGTCAATCCCGCGATCCCGCGACGGAATTTCGGGATTGTGACGAATTCAGATACGATTCACGATGCTTCCAAGTATACTCCTGCGAGGACCAGAATTGTCTGATCCGCATCCGACCCGCATCCGCAGATGCAAATCCGCATCCGACACGCTGCCTGCATATTTTTTCCAAAAGCTCACCCGACCCGCTACCCGCGAAGCTATGAACGCTGACGAGAAAACTGAGAGTACTCCCGAGTCTGTGCCTCATGATTAGATGTGTCTGTGTGCATGGTTTCTTGTATGACATCAGCGCAGGGGGCAAAAAGGTGCAAATGCATGTTGGTTTATGACTTGAGGCATGATGAGACGAAACGCGACATGGACAAAGAAGGACACACAGGCGCTGTCGCACCCTAAGCGGTGTGAGCGTTTGTTCCGCCCTCGTCAGCGACGTTATACCCCTGTCACAGGGCATACCGAATGGCATTCCCAGCGAATGACAGTCGCACCGAATGGCATTCGTTTTTCTTACATCGAGCTACACGAAGAAACAGAATGTCATTCGCAAATGATGTCAGTGTCGATAGTGTCGACAGACACCAGGGCCAAACATATGAAGCATTATACGAGTGCATTAGTTATATTTTTATTTGTTTTGCTCGAAACTAGCGAAACGTTAGACTATTTCACGAGCAAAGACAGCTAAGAAGCCTATCTACACCGCACTTGGCAACGTGGCAACTGGGAACGAGGGTAGTTCTCCGAAAAACAGTGTTAAGCCTTCCTTCCTTCTTGTCAAAAGCTAACAGATTCGTGATAAAATGTTGGTGTACAACTTTTCATCCGTCTTTCATTTCTTGAAACGGTTTATCGCTGTTGTTTTTGATACCTCTCTACAGCAAGGGTACACTGTCGGTGCGAGAGGGAAAAGCGAATAAGTTCCCCGAACTCATTCGCTGGGTGAATCGCCGTTTGACGTCACCGTGTGACACGAAACGAATGTCATTCAGAGCGAATATCATTCGCTGGGAATGGCATTCAACTTGTCTTGTGGCAGGAGTATTATACGTCATATTTCGCGCCAGTGCATAGTACACACGCCCAGGAAATTGAGGAAATCGGTGTACTTTCTAATAGTGTTTTGGTCACATGCATCGACCGCACCCGACCCGCTGCCCCGCCAACCGCACCAACATGCGGGTGCCCAACCCGCGGGCCCGCGGGACGTGCAGCACACTACTTCCAAGTCCATTTACCTCAGGTTACTATATCGGCGTGTGGTGCGCAGTTCATGTGTGCTTTGTCAATTCTGCCTTTTCCTGAAGGAAAGCACTCGAAAAATCGCAGTGTAACCACGTTGGTAGTATAGTGACGGCGAAATGTTTACGATTAATTATCGCTTATATAACGGGGCATATTTCCACTCTTTATAGAGGATTAGTGCATGCATATTTCGGCAGCTTTGTGTATAGTGCATAAGTGCATGCACATTTCGGCAGCTTCTAGAGCATCTTTCTCCTTGCCGTACATATAACACACTTTCGATGTGTATCGAGACGCATTTGACGTCGGGCTGTTCTAGGAAGACAATGTTTTCCAATACACGGCGGGTAATGACGTAACAAACAACAAGGCGACGAAAAGTAGAGTAACTATGGGTACAAAGTAAGCGTGAAAGAAAGAATATAGCGGAGCGTCGTTGCAGGAGGCTATAAAAATGTCAAATAAATAACATTTTGTGCGTTGGGTGATACCTACCGAATCATCATAATGGGCAAATGCTAGCACGCAACAACCAACTATCGCGCAAACAGGCATGCGCAAGTCACGTGAGGCTTTGCTCTTATGCAGGTCACGCGAGAGCTCGCTGCGGCCATTACTCAGGACCAACTGGGGCATAGAAAAAAACCGATTATAAATCGCGCGATACGATTTCTTAAATATTTTGCACGGTGGTTGTGAGGAATATTAGAAATCATTAGGCTGTGTTTCCTAGACCCATGTATTCGACTGGACTGTCCGTCTCGACGTTGACACAAAACCCTCCTCCCCCTCCCTCTCTGCGCTCCTCCTTTCTGCGATCGTGATTGTGGTGTGGTCTCTCTCCTTCTGTTGTGTAATATGTTGTTTAGGCGGCGAAATTATCTAGTCCGCATGGGACGTCCCAAGCCATCACCTGCACGACAAGCTGCTTCCAAAGAACGGCGCCGAGCCAAGCAACGAGAATGAATCCAACGAGCTCAGTTGAATGGTACGGTTGATGACAGAAATCTGCGGCGTCCAAATTGCCACAGTCTACTTCTCACCCACAGCAACAACGACATAGGTTCTGGAGTTTGCGCAGTCAGACTAAGTCGACACAAAACAAGCATTATGTTGGGTGATTTCAGTGTGGATGCTAGTAAGACCACATTCCCAACCCAGGTTGCCAACCAGATGGCATTGTATATATATGTGCAACAAACTGGCAGACCCCATTACCAACTGCAATTCGTGCATCAACCTGGTTTTCGAGAATCGCACATCGCAGCAAGAAGTATCAACTCTCACCACGCATCAGAAAGTTCTCATCGTCACACTACGTGAAGAACAGTGAAATAAAATACACTCAGTAGAAACTCTGTTGCAAAATTGTTTAGTCGCCATTTGTCAACAATGTATCGACGAATGTGTCTACACCTCCCCTCAGCAGCTCCCGCTGCTAATTCGTGTTAAATCGAAGCGTTACCTATCCCTCATTCTTTTTTCCCTGGATTTTCTGGCCGTGCAAATGTGGGCGAAGTTCCCCGTGAAGTCGACCCAGGATGCATAATGATCGGCCTTTCCCATTCCATCCTGCTGTGTTATCTCCATCTGTCCATGACAGTATGTCGTTCATAGCCGCACTTGCTACGCGACAACCATACGAAAAATGAACGTTTTTCCTCAACTGCAACGTGCAGAAAAATTAACACACTGCTTTGAATTGTAACATTAAAATTTAATGGAGGTGGACAACGATTTAATGATTAAAAAACCCAGTCATCGCGTTCCATAACGTGACCAATTTATGAATACCTCATCAATACGCCTGCAGTGAATTGGGGAACGCACATCAAAATATTCCTCCACAGTTTTTAACGTGACATGAGAAACAGATTGGTATTCCGTGGAGATAGACGTGGAGATAGATCCCATTGTAGCTCCATGAAATTGTGCATAGCATGTATTAGGAGAATATTTAAAAAGTTATTGTTTTCTCAGTTTCAAACTGGGGTTATGGCGCGAATGTCACATGAAAGGAATCACAAAATTTTCGCCCCTCGCTGTGACGGGTATATTTTGTGTAGGAAAACCAAGGCTCGGAACCGTTATTTGTGGGGGTTCGGTTCAAGTTCCGGTTCAAGGTTATCGGTTCGGTTCGGGGTCGGGTTCAGCGCAACCAAAATAACGGTTTGAACCAATATTAATCGGTTGGAACCGGTTTACGTGTGCTGTGCTAATCAGTGTACCACATGTGAGAGGTAATATCAGGTTCCGGCGATGGCTTGCCCCTTCTTCCTTTCTCTTACTCCCTCGCCTCTACACTTCATAGGTACAACGAACCATGTAGTTCACAGCGAATAATCATTTACTGTACCGAAACGTGCTCGGAAATGGCGTACAGCATAACGTTGAGCTCCATTGCAAAACGCTATGGCCAGTTTCTAGAGAAAAAAAGAGAGAAAAGCGGTCATGTGGTAGATAGGAGTATCCCAGAGTCCCATGCGCTGGCCGGCACGCTGCTCCCCGTTGAAAAGAGGGCGAGATGCCGCCTCCTGTGTTTCCTTCCACCATAGTCTTGCCCGTGGTCGTAAAGGTCTGCGTTGCTTGTGAATGTCACTGTGACCTATTAAAATGTACGTCGCTTAAAAAGGAAGCAGCGAGGCAGCAATGCAAAGTGTAGCTGTCGTGTAGCATGTTTTCTTTTTTTTTTTTTTTACACCTCGAGTCACAAAAAATGTACAGGGATGTCGTGAACCTCTTGGAAGTGAGGCTCTAGAAGGTGCATGGATTCACCATTTCTTGGTTTATCAATTTGTCTGCTCTATGAATTCGGCAAGATTCCAAGCGATGCAGGGAGCGGGTGCGCGGCAGTCGAGTGGGTGGTATTGGCGTTTTTACCGTCTGGCGTACCGGTTACCGCACAATATGTTGTTCGATTCAGTTCCGGTTCGTTTAAGGCGAGAGCAAAAATGTTTAGGGTTCGGTTCTGCAAAAAAGAACGTTTTTTGCGGTTTTCGGTTACGGTTCAGTTCCAGTTTCGACCCCTGAGGAAAACTACATCCATTTCACCTGGAAAGTGGTCGCTGAGATCAGCATACCTGTTTGTAATTGTAGAAATTTTACAGAAAAAGTCACTGGTATCTTAAATATGCGAAGGACGATGGCGCCGAACGTGACTAATGAAACTGCCGGTGAAGGAAAAAATATTTTCTTTAGGGGTGTTGGTACCCGATATAATCGGTTAGCCGGAATGGGTTTCCTTTTCTACTTTTCTGAGAAGTTCAAATATACTTGTTTTAACGTCCGTGCACCAGATAACGTAGGAACTAAGTACATATGGCAACTGGTATCGCTTACTTCGTTCGTAAACTTGCAGAAATAGGACGCAGGACATTTATGTAAGGCCAAGTAAAACTTAGAGTCGCCTAGTTGCTCGTGAGCCTCGACTACCAAATCAGTGATGTTCAGGACGGGTGGTAGTGGTGGTGGTGAAAGGGCTCGCTGTTGTCGGCCTCACAGAGGTTGGCAACGTCACGCCTGACGCCCTGGGTCGACTTCTAAGGGAACTGTGCCGACATATGTCTGAGAGCGTCTGAGCACGACAGTGCCTCCTTCTGTATCAGCGGAGCTGGGTATATCACAACCTATCCCAATATCGTGTTTTAATGCCGCCTCTTCTTTTACGGAAATGTAGTATTGTTCGGTTGCTTGGTAGCGTGCTACTGCGGAGTTGCGTGCCTGCCTGGTATGGTGGCATGCCGATGTGGGGTATCGGGTTTACTTTACGGGGAGCGCGATTTGCCAAATTACGGCTGAAGAAACCCAGGATAAGGTCCTATACAGCACAGCCGGTGCCAGGATTTGAACACAGTTGGTGTCCCATTCCCAGCGTGGAACGCGATTACATAATCCAAAGACGGTGAAGTGATGATATGATTTTGGACTGTTGCTGATTGTTAGGATGGTGTTATTATTAGAGACCGGATTATTAGGCACAAAATATCCCGTTAGATATATTAGTCCCCTATAAATTAGATATAAATATCCCGTTAGATAGAATATACGTTAAATATCCCGACTTAGGTACTAAAAATGGAATTATAGGCACTGCAATCTACTGATTTCTTTCATCTGTAGCTCTGAAAGTGCAAAAACGAAGTGGCTAAGTCAGTTTCATTGAACAACATTGTAAATGGGAGTTGTGACTGCTTCGCTAATCCTTTTGCTAAACGAAATGAAAGTCGTATCTATGCTGCTATGGTCGCGAGACTTCCAGACGTTGCTGTAGGGTTCCACGACACTTCTCCGAGGGACTTGATGACGCATGGTCCGCCCCCCCCCCTCACCCGCGATATTCATGACGTTGCCCGCTTGAGCATGGCCGACTATAGCAAGAAATTCCGTGGACACGAGCACTCCCATGAAATGGGGCGAGCTGCAGATGTCACGCCGTGGAAGCAAACGCGCCACGCCGGCCAAGCAGTTGTCGACGGAGGAACTTCTCCTGTTCAAGTGCAAGCATGTCGAAGCCGAGGCGCACGGACAACTGCGTGCGAGACTCGAGTGAAATACGACATATATGCATATATACATGTTGCACAGCTGATTTTTAAAATGCTGGGCCATTGTCTGCTAAAGGGGTTCATGCGAGCCGTTTCTCAGTATTTAGCTGAAGGCGATAATTCTAAAACATACCTAGCATTGCGTAATAAAGTTCGTCTCGCGGAATACGCAATTAGGATGAAGACCTTTGGCAATGACTGATGCGTTATTAAGCATGCGCGGTCGGTATTGAAATTGGAGGTAAGAAGTTGTCTTAAACTAAACGACGCGTAACAACGGGAAGTGGGATTGTTTCACAGGTCGGCCTGGGGAGTGATCGAATGTTTGTGCAGCATACAATGACAGTTTGAGGATTTAGGCGGCTCACATTGAATTCTGCAGCACTGAGAGCGATGCACAATAAATGAGTTCCCTACATATTTTCTGTTCATTTCCATTCGTTCGTTTCTTGAGATCAAGCCAAAATTACAGGGCAAGGTTGGACAGGCAACTGAATGGCAGGTGTAGTTTGTTCCTCCTCAATGGAGGCCTTAAAAATGAGACTTAACAATTAGCAGTACTTGATCACACCCAGCTTTCGAAAACATATAGCCTATTTTGCAACTTTGCAGTCACTTTCGTCAGTGTGTCATTATCAAAAAAAGCAATTATGCGTAACAAACTGGTATTAAGTATCTAGTGCATAAAACCATTCCCTTCGGTGCAGCGCTTGGATTGTTAGTAGATAACTGAAGCATTCATGGTCAAGGTGTAAATGTAACATTGCTTGTATTCGTATCTTCTAGCATACGTGTTGCATAGTTTGCTGCAACTAAGGCTAAAGTGAGAAGAAATGGTGCATAATAGTGTCAGCGATTAGGCCATGAGACGCCAGCATTGAGTGAATTATTATCGGACAGGGAAACAACTCAATACTAAAGAAAACACCGCTCACCCTTTGAATGATTTGAATCAAATATGTGTTCAGTAGAGTTACAGTCTTATTGCGAAAGCGTTTCTGTTCTCCAGGTGTCCCTTACGAGTACGAGGTTCGTTCTTGTAGCCGTGTTGCTTAAGGGAAGTGTCTACGCTGACACATCATCTAGCAGGTAAGAATCTTATAATACCAATTTATTCCACTTTGGTAAGGCGCCTCTTTCGCTGATGGCCGGTAACCCATTCGTGAGGTCATGTGAATGAGGCCATTACGGTTCATTTCGTCGGTTGATACCGAAGGACGTGTTCAGCGAATACCATGAAGAAGATTCATGAATCTGGTTGAATTGCTAGGTAATGAAACGTAGAGATCGCACCAGTGGATCACAGGGTCGTCAATGTTCTTGGTGGTGTTCTCCCGACGTACACTCCGTACGCATGCCTCCAGAGCGCCCTTCAACCATTTGGCGGAACGACCTTTTAATATTTTGGTGAAGCGCTGTGTTTCCAAATTACTTTGTCAGAAATTCTGGACGGTATTACAAAAAGAAAGGCTAATCGGCACCAGGTCGTGGCGGGCTCACATTTTATAAACAGTTCAGGATAGCGATAAGGCTCTCTGTTGACGCGATCATTATTGTTTTTTTCATAAATGACTACTTCCCCGTTCTTTTAAGCATGGCCGTATCGTCTTAATTCCAAAGTGTGCTGAGGCTGACTGCAGTTCGCCACAATCGTGGCACCATACTATTCATTTATTTCTGATTCAGAAACCCAATGGACCGTGATGGTCAATACATGGGTAATACAAAATTGAAACACAGTACAGTACATGCTAATATATTATTCAGAACAGAAATTACTGCATTATTAAGAACAATGAATAAATGTTACTCGCTTCATACACTAAGAGTACATTAATTATATTAAGAAAACATGACGATGGAAGAGAAAGGTAGTTGGCTACTAGCAAAATCAATGAGCACGAAGATGTTTCCGAAAGACAATAGGGGGGGTATGTTTATTAAGAAAAAAAAAGTAATGAAAGGTCAGCCAGACGGAGGACGGCTTGCTATTCAAAAAAAAAAGAAAAGGAAAAGAAATGTAAAAGAAAAGGAGAAGACAATGGGGCAAAATCTAGTATGGACTGTGGTAGGACGTTCCACTCGACTTCGGCTCATGAAAAAAATGACTTTCTCAAGAACTGACACAAACTGACTGAGTGACAAACGCTACATGATACTTTGAAGGTGTGGTCAATGGGTTGAGATATGAAACCAGCCCTAGTGTCGTACAAATGCAGTACTGAAGTTGTGTGGACGAATTTGTAGTATAGGCACACCCGGGGAGAAAAAAAAAACTTTCTTCTTTCTCACACAAGACCGAGATGACGTTTCATCAGGGAAACTCTCCATGGAACCGAGTAGTCAGAGCAGTAGTCCCCAGTGTGTGCACCACTGAGGATCTACTGAGGAGCGGGATGCCGCGCGCCGTCCAGCTGTGTACGTCACGATACTATCACCCGAACGCACACACTCATCTCTATTGAGATAGCGCGTAACGGGATTCAACAGGGTTGTTCAGAGCTGGTCCCAGATCGGCGAAGACGTTCGGCTCGAGTATGGATGTTCGTGGTTCCTTCATGGATGTGTGGGATTAGATTGCCTAGGTTTGCAATGCGTAGATATCTGGTCCGATTGATTCCCCCATGATGTTTGTCATGTCTTACGGAAGGTTGGTTGTGTGTTTTTTTTTTTCGCCTAACCCGCTGGGGTGGTAAGAGAAACTCGCTTTGTCCGAACTCACCGACCTTTGAAAATGAGACTTATCTTATTGATGAATGACTATGTCGAAAACGTTCTGGTGTCTTGTGTGTCCCATTTTTCTCATTTCCTATCGCGCGGGTGGGCGACTTAGAGAGAACTTTTAGATGCTCGTCGTTGCCGTCGCCGAATACGTCTTGTGGCATCCTTACCGTATGATATTTCAGTGAATACAATTTCTCATCCCCAAGGGGCACAGATAATTAGAAATGGAATATTTTCCTTTGAGCGATTAGGCGCTCCTCCAAGGAAAAGCAGTCCATCAACACTGCGCTTTACTTCACCGGTATTTCTCGTGTACGGCTTTCTGTAGGCTTTGCTTTTACTGCTGGCGAATATTTATAACGAAATCGAGGAAGCAGATGACTGGTCATGAATGTGGCATGAAGAATTTACAATGCACGTGCACGAAAAACATTCGGTGGCCCACACGAGGCTACCCGAAACGTCACTCATGGTGCAGGAGGTAGGAGAGGGAACGAAGCAGGGAAGTGCAGTCGAGAAGACACAGACTGACAGACACAAACCGGACAGGCGCTAACTTCCAACAGGTTTATTTTGAAAAACACACTTGGGTTATATATCTTGTACAGGGTTAGGGTGATCTCAGAAAAGCAAGTTATTTATGAGATAACGGCACTGATCTTCTAGGAGAGGGAAGCTTAAGAAGTTAACGATGAAAGATGAAAGTCACTGAAAGGGTTAGCAAGCTGTAGGACTCGAACCCACATCTTTCGCTCTACCAATGGAGCTAAGCTAACACGCCTTTTCAGCGATTTCCAGGGTGCGTCATCTGAAGGGACAAACCAGTTACTTTCTCTCACTCATCCTCCTTTCACTCTTACATTTTTGGACACTCATACACACATTCATACGACAGGGATCGGCGCAAACTTGAGGCTTTGTATGTAATTGTCCCTTCTATGTTGTTCCAGTCTCAAACATCAGTTCTCTCCAGCTTAAGAAGTTTCGGTTTTGTTTTGAGCTTCCCAGCTCTTTAGGCAACTAAGCGATATTGTAAGGTTGGCATCTAAGCGATAGCGTTGGTGGTTCTGCGCACTGGGGGAAGCTCTCTTTATGTTATGGGCGTACGCAGGACCATCAACGCCATCCCGTACGTACGCAAAAGCGATAGCGTACGATGTACTAGAACTCTCTAATACTAAGTACGTATGGTAACTTGCAGTGACAATGAAACTGATGTGTCGATCAAATTTCAGTGAGAATCCATGTAAACACCCAAGTCCCTGTACAATCAACTTGCTCAGGAACTTGATTATTCAAAGTGCAATTATTTTGAATGAAACACAACAGTTTCTGGGTTAATGTTGTTCGTACAATCTTTCCAAGGTTGACGTGTACCATGTTAGCATTACACCAGTCATATACTGAAGACTGGGAGGTGGAGGGTTCGAATCCTACCACCGGCTGTGCTGTCAGAGGTTTCCCCTGAGTTTTCTGAAGACGTTCCAGACGAATGTCGGGACAGTTCCCCCTTAAGTCGGCACGGGACGCATACTATCCTCATGTCCTGTACGCCGGTCATAGCCACAGTTGCTTCGTGGCGGTAACACGGAACAAGCAAAAAACAATCATGTACAGAATCTGTATCGTCTAGCAGCAAGCCACAATCAGAAATATTCTCAACCCGACGGAATAAGTTGATGTTGCCTACATCAGCAAGATTCTAGAATGCTTAATTGGAAAGCAAACATCATTAATAAGG
This sequence comes from Ornithodoros turicata, assembly GCF_037126465.1. Classification (NCBI taxonomy): domain Eukaryota; kingdom Metazoa; phylum Arthropoda; class Arachnida; order Ixodida; family Argasidae; genus Ornithodoros; species Ornithodoros turicata. The sequence continues at coordinate 183,925,215 of NC_088201.1, forward strand.
ACACTAAAAAGAAGCAGGCCGAGAATCGAACCTCGAGGCACCCCACAGTGACTTGTTTCAGTAGCGGAGTAGCGATCCGGCTACATTTTAAATTTAGAGCAAAAATATTTCAGCTAAAATATTCGTATTGGCGGAGCCAGTGCCGCTACCGTTACGTCTCGTACTATGGAAGTCCGGGAAGACGCCGAAAAAAAGCGAGATACCGGCGAAGCAAAATTTGTTCTTGTTATTCATTTGAGTTACTTGTTAAACATGCAGTCTGACATGTCGATCTTCCTCAGCATCACTAACTCTCATAAGCTAAGCACCATCCAAAATTTAGGAATATAATTTGTGTTATTGTGTGCGTTTTTTTTTTTCGCTTTTGTGAAACACAAGCAGATATCTGTAATACACTGAACGACAGGGGAAATGTCATACAATCCGTTACAAATTTACAAGCTACAAGTTTCCGTTGCAAGTTTCCGTGATACAATCACTTGCAAATCGCTAGCGCGAGTGTGTTGATAGCACATTTCGAACTGTGTCTTGCAATTTTATTGTTCGGAGCAGATAAACAAAGCGTGGTGTCTTTTGAAATAGGAATACGAAAATGTATCCGAAACCGTGATATAGCACCGTAGTCAATGCACTGCTAGCATACAGCCAACTTTTCTTTGAGGTGTTTATGCTGCAAGTGAAGCATTTCCGTAAGATATAATTACTAAAGCTTACACAGGATGACGGATGTGATCTAGCTATATTCTCACACTAAATACGTTACACTGTGTAGGTGTGTGAGCCATGCAAAATGAAGAAACAATAATGTTATTCCGGAGCCAGAGTATGCCAACATGCTTAATAATTCTCCGTACACACTTTGTGGCGGTACAGAGGCACTAATTTACAGCATTTGGCATCTTTAAGGAAAAGTTACGTAATATTTTCCCGCAATCTCCCACCGGTAGACACATCACACACACACACACATAAATGGGATGATGATGTGGTGGGTCATTCTCCGCCGTTATGGCGGTACACTGCCCCATTGCGCTTGTGGAAGGGATGAGAAGGTGATGATGATGGAAAGGTGTCCTATTAGAGTTCGTCCATTAGTCCAGTGCTGGAGAGGAAATCAGCAACAGCTCATAGGCCTTGCATCAGATGTGAGGGGTCCGACCATGGCCCGAGAATTTTGGCTAAGTCGAACTGGCGTTCATCGACACGTTGGAGAACATTCATTTTCCATGAGGGCCAGCTCGCGATCGTACTGTCCGCAGTCCAGAAGGACGTGATGGAGGTCACCGCGCACACCACACGTGGAACAGAGGTTGTTCGCACCGACACCGAGGAGGTGTTTGAAAGCCGGTTAATAGCCACATTAAGTCTGATGCGGTGGAAGACTGTGGTAAAGGAACGCGGCATTCGGCGGGGGAGAGTAAGGGACAATGTGGGGTCAACGGAGTAAAGGAGAGAGTGGGTGGTGATGTCACGTTGGCTTTGAGACTGCGTCATGGGGCCAGTGAGGCTTGAGGCAAGATAACAGCGATGCCCCCGAGACAAGATGATGGGGACAGGCCGGGTGTACTGGTGCGCGCATGCGGCTGATCGATCTGCGTCCTTGTTTCCGCTGATGCCTACATGACCCGGGATCCACTGAAAGACGATAGAGTGGCCCTGTGCGCTTGCTTTCTTATATACTTGCAGAATTTCAATCACCACAGGGCTGAGGAAACCGCGAAGTCTCATAGTTACCACACACTGCAGCACAGATCTGGAATCCGTAAAAACGACCCAGGAGCGAACGGGGCTGTCAGTAATTTTCCGCAGGGCGAAAAGAATAACATAAAGCTCAGCGCATTTTGACGATGTTTTACGTGAGAGATGATGGCATCTGAAAATGACTCGGAGGGAATGACAAAGGCAGGGCAAAGGCAGGCTTTGCTCACCACATGACGTCCGCACGCCAGGGCAAGTCCACATAGCGTCTCTCCTGGTAGGATAACTCTTGTTATCCAAAATGAGGTTGAACAGGGATAAAAATTCAAGGTTTTTATTCCTAAGGGATGACCTGTAAGTACTTAGACATCTAAATTTAAGGAAGTCGGTTGCTCTGATTACTTGGTATTCCTTAAAGAGAACATTGGTCGAATGGTATCTGTCGACATTCGCTATGACACGCATAAATCGCTTCTGGATTTTCTCAATTGAAATCAAATTTTGCTGGGTGGTGCTACCCGATACTAAATGGCAGTAAGTTAATAGGCCAAAGAATAGTGTATTATATAATGCTATTTTAACATGACCGGGGAGTATGTTTCTAAACCTGTAAACCTTGCCAGTAATGTTAGCAAGTTTGGAACAAAGGAGGTCAATATGTAAATTTCATGATAATGTTTCTTGGAAATGTACACCTAAAAACTTCACTCTATCAACGATTTCGATAGCAGACGTGCCCAATCGCAGGTCTGAAGCAATGCCCACAGCTTTATTTCTTGCCCTAAAAATAATGGCCTTTGTTTTCGACGGATTTATTACTAGTGCATTTGCTCTCGCCCATTGATTTATTTTTTCCAGAATCTCGTTTCCATCATTTATGATGCTGTCCAATTCACGCCCAGTGATTAGTATAGTGGTGTCATCAGCATAAAGAATGAAGTCCGCATTTACAGAGAGCGTAACAATGTCGTTAATATACAAATTAAAAAGAAGTGGGCCCAATATGCTTCCCTGAGGAACACCGGACTTGATGTTTAATGGCGTGGAAACACTTTCCCTTATCATAACTTGCTGCATTCTATTTTGCGGGTATGATTCTAGCAGCTTGAGTGGAAGCCCACGTACACCATAGCTCTGAAGCTTAAATAGCATAATTTTATGATTAATAAGGTCAAACGCCTTGGAATAGTCTAGAAAAATAGCCAGTGTAATGAGTCGATTTTCTCTTTAGCATGTAACAGGGCTAGCTCAGTGGATCGTCCTGCCCTAAACCCAAATTGTTCTTTCGCAGTGCACTCATGCTTATTCAAGAATGGCATTAGTCTTTTGTGAATTATTTTTTCAAGTGCTTTTGAAAAAAAAACAGGCAAGATCGAAATTGGCCTATAATTAGAGAGCATGTTCGGATCGCCCGTTTTATATAATACAGTAACTTTAGCCATCTTCATCCTGCCAGGAAAGACGCCATTGCTCAAACAAGAGTTGTAGATATGCGCTAGATGCGGTGACAGGAGATCGATTACATACTTGACTGGGCCAATCTGCAGGCCATCTATGTCTGTGCTTTTGCTATTTTTTAGCCCTAGCATTATTTCAGTCACTTCGGAAGGATCAGTCGGGGCAAAGAACACGGATGCGGCGCAGGCGCTGCTTGGTGTGTTAGTATTTGGACATGGTGACGTTGTTGCAACCGAGGTAAAGTAAGTATTAAAACAATGAACTAGCTCCTCGCTATGCAATTCCTGATCATTAATCAGCATGGTACTCGGCGGCCCTGAGGACTTGCTAGTACTCAGTAGGCCGTTTAATTTAGACCACGCAATTCGTTGATTGGTGACACCAGAAAATAATTTGCTATAATAGTCAGCTTTAGCATGCCGAATCTTAGCGTTTACAGTGTTTCGCAGTTTTTTAAATTCTGCTAGATGTTCTTGTGTCCTGGTCTTTACAAATTGCTTATATTTATTATTCCGCTTTCGCAATAATTTTAAAAGGTCTCTGGTCATCCAGGGACTTCTTGCTTTTTTGTTTGCGGGTTGCTTTTGCAGGGGAAAGGCAGCATTGTAACATTCGAGTAGCATGGAGAGAAATACGTTATAGGCCTGTTCCACATCAGTGATATTCGCTATTGAATCCCAATTCACTGAACGAATGGACTCCCGAAATACCACAAGGTTTTCTTCCGTGATGGTTCTATGCCATACGCCTGGGTGCTTATTTGTCCTTAGCCGAGATCTCACAGATATAAAGACTGGCATGTGATCACTAATACCAACGTTAATTACGCCGCTGCAGGTGATCAAATCTTCGGGGCAGTTCGTAATGAGCAAGTCTAGAAGTGTTGAAGTCGAACCCGTTACTCTAGTAGGAGCATTAACTACATTGCGCATGTCATACAACTGGAGCACGCTGGTGAATTCTTTCTTGAGACGTGAAGTTACTAACATATTAATGTTGAAATCGCCCCCTAGTATGAGAGTGTATTTTTCATCGTTAATGAACGAAAATAACGTTTCAAGGGCATTCATAAGTGGGACTATATCCGTTTGTGGTGGGCGATATACCACGCAGAACAAACATTTACGACTTCGTAATGCTAAGATTTCGTAGTCTGCAGTTACAGTGGAGAACTGAGGCATCATTTCACAATTGTGGTCTCTATCAGCAAGGATAGCTACGCCACCTCCTCGTTTCCCTTCCCTATCCAAGTAAAAATGATCGTACCCCGGGCGGGTGAAATAGTGGTGCGTATCCTGGCACCATGTTTCGGATAGCATCAGCACATCAATTTTGACCGACAGTTCAGAAATAAATATCTCAAGCTCATCAAATTTATTACTCAATGATTGCACATTCAGATGCACACATTTCAAGGATTGTGACTCCTGCAACATCCCTATTTCATGCGTAGAAATATATTTGTAATCAGCCATAGTGATAAAAGGAGGTCGATAAGAAGGGTAACTGTCCTCATTTTATCTTGTCAAGGTCAGACAAGAACTCAATGCGGATAGAAGGATGGCCCTCAGCTTTTCTGACATAAAGTTTAAATGTTAGTTAAATGTTTATTTAAATGTTAACTCTCGTCCGTAGGAATAGGACGCAGTTAGGCTGTCGCGCAATCAAATATGCATGTGCCGTTATGGGACTCTTATGTAGGTCAGGTAGGAATCCTTGTTTCTTTGCGGGAGGGGGGGGGGCGAATCTCCTTATAGGATTTGCGCCGGATGACCCTATTGGAAAAAGGTCCTGAGGTTACCTCAGGATATGTTGAGGTTCTCTGAGGTTACCTCAGAGCTGCCTGAGGTTCTCCTGAGGTTACCTCAAGAAATCCTGAGGCCGTACCTCAGGACCTCAAACCCGGCTGTGGGTCCTCTAAGGTTACCCCAATAAATTCTGAGGTTCTGCCTCAGGACCTCAGAGCTCGTTTTCGATTCTTTGAGGTAACCTCAAGCAATTCTGAGGTTCAATCTCGGAACTCTAGACCTGGCTGTGGTTCTTTTAAGGCTCCGCCTCAAGACCTCAGACCAGACCGTAGCTCACCTAGGGCTACCTCAGCGCATCTTTAGTATCAACATAGGGTCTCACAACTTGATACACCTGACAGCTTTGGGAATTTCGGTGGGCATTTCTCAGGGACATTTTTCGTTGGAGGGGTTCGCAAGGCTTTTGGAGTACAATTTAGTTTGGGGAGTTTTAATTTAATCATGCTACCTTCATTAAATTGATAACGTTAACTAACCCGACACGAAACCGTAACGCCAAAACGTTACATCAAATTTAGGGTCATCCACATAGGAAGGCGTAAATTCATTTACTCTCATTCATTACTCTCTAAATTCATTTACTCTCTCATTAATACTCTCTGATCCTATGAGCTTCAAACAGGTTGGCGATGCCATTACAATGAAATGTTCTGCAAATAATCTACAAAAGGTGAAATATTTGGTTTACGAAAAACAACGCGGGAAATATGCAACGTCGGTGTCGTTTTTACAGCCGCACTAAGTTTCTCCGCTCGAGCGAAGCATCCCTCTTTCTCCCTTTTTCCTTGGTTCGAGAGGGGCCGTACAACAAGTTCCCGCTTTTGTGGTTCCTGGAATCGCCTCCCCTCTGCTTAGAGCAGTTACACGCCGGCTTTCACGTTGTGCTGTCTGCCGTTTCTTAATGAGGTGCCGCAACATGGCGTGTGTATACGTGAGGCTCTTGACGACATTCGCGTTCTTGCTTCTGTGGAGAACATGATCATTTTTGCTGGAGACAATCATGCCACGGATTTTCAATCGGAACACGGAATATCCAGTGCACGCTATTTTCCGGCAGGATAGCGAAAAAACGCGTAGAGGCTTCTTTCAGCAAGGTACGTGAAAGTTATTTCTTGCATATTGGTTTGGTGGTATGCGAGTGCGTGCGTACGTGTGTTTCGCATCAAAGAAAACAATTTGCTTGAATTTTTTTTTATAAGTAGGAAGTGACACTGCAGAAGTAGATGCAACTTTGAATTTGAAATATTTGTGATATCGTATTTTCAGATTCCCTGCGACACATTTCAGATAGACTGCATGTCTGATGGTAGGCACTGAGGATGTTGCCAGGGCCGGCAGCGAACGATGGCGCATAGGAAAGCCTTCAAGGCGTGAGCCGGAACCGCAGCAAATACGGGATGAAATGAGTTTACATATCTTGAACAGAACGCTGTCGCCACCGAATTTCTGTCCCTGTGTTGCTTTTCATATCATTCTTGATACGCTTAGAGTTATTAAACTTATTTGGAGACTACACATATCCCAATGTTGAAAACCGTCATTGTTCTGAGTATCGCAATTAACCGCAATGGACTTTTATAGTCTGTTACCGCGGATAGCCAATTACTTTAGTACATGCTCAGTGAATTTGGTAATTATTATTCGGCATTTAGTGTATTATTTTTTATTCTTTCTTTGGTTATCGTATGCCTCAACAGAATTTCATTTCTAGGTGCATATACCTTGAATGCTTCAGGAGCAGAGCACACCAAGGCGAAGAAGCCAGAAAGAAAATTAGGAGAGTTTGTGCGACACATGAATAACATATTAAAGTGTCTGGAAAGCCATTTAAAGTCTGATGACCTCAATCACAATAGAAAGTATTTGAACACGAAATGGTGCTACGGGTGGTCGCTGTTGTTTATGTCTTGAGTTCCACTCTGTGGAAACCTCAGAGCTTCAGGTAACCCCAGGGCCTCATGCTCTGAGGTAACTCCAGGACCTCAGGCTCTGAGGCAGCCTCAAGGCCTCAAGCTCTGAGGCAACCTCAAAACCTCAGACGTCCCATGATACCTCAAGACCCAGACTCTGAGGTAACCTCTTCTGTCACTGTCCAAACAACACAAGCTTAATCAGGCTGCCTCGTTCGCCTTAATTATTAAACCAGATGTCTGTGAGCTGTGGTCCAACGTTCTTCGTTGTGCAGCGCTGTGTTCTACTGCTTATCAAGTGTGAAATATACAGCTATAGCGCAGTGGGCCATTGCATTTTTGAGATACGCAATATTTTTGGGAAGTAGCGCTGCATATCGATATGAATATGGTTATTCATTCCCATGTTAACTATGCGGCTTCATCTTTCAGGGTTGCGCCATTGGCATTGCCGAGGTCTGACGTGGCGTCAGGTGACGACTTGGTAAAGAAATGCAAATCCCTGGAAGGAAGCGCAAAAGGCTTGAGTTCTCTGTAAGTCATCGTTGGATAATACCCTTCGGGCAAACGACAAACGCTAAGGAACAATCTTCCTAAAAGGCATTGATACGAATGATAATAACCCTTTCGAAGGCTTTCGTACCCGCATTGAAATACAAATGCTTCCCTTACTGTCTAGTTATTTCTCCAGCAACCGAATGTACTTATTGGAGCTCTTTATTGCTGCACTTCTAGGTTTAGCTTCTTTGGTGGTGGTGAATGGGTACTCGGAGGAACGTCCTACTTCGTCTCAGAAGCGCAAAAGCAAGCAGTCATGGATTACACAGGCAATTGTACCACACCTAATGTTGGCCCTGTTCCGAAAAACGTGTTACTTATCAAATGGAACAAGGACGGGAATTACATATATCCAGGCAAGTCGGCATCTCTACTTTATGCTCTATTCAACGCTTCACTATTTTGCATCGGAAAATTCTAGGTCTTTGGCTAGCGCAGCAGCAGCAAGCGCTGCAGCAGTATCTCGTAAGCACGGCTGACATTCATTTCGTGATGTTCCCGACCTAAATTCATGTGGTCACTGGGCAAGCGTTTCCCCCGGATCATTACTATCCGTTGAACTCTTACACTGCACTGTGCTACTACTACTACAACTGCTACTTCCTCGTGGATTCTGCACTGTTTGCCTGCATTGTTAAAGCCTGACGTAGGCGTACCGGGAAAGCCATTCCTAAAGCGACTAACTTCCCACTTTCTGACGTCGAACCCAGCCTTTGTTTGCGGTTCGTATGACGCGTCATCACTAATGGGGTCGCGTTTCGAAACGTAAAGTATATTGAAGAGCTAAAAAATGCAATAATACAATACTATTCAAGGTATCGCAACCAGCGAGGTGTCGTCGCAGATATACGTTTCATGTGATAATGCAAGACTTCCCGGCGATGTGCTGAGGAAGGTGTACCTTGAGGAACAGACCTCTCCCTGTTTGTAAACAAATGACGTCATAGTGTTCGACAGCGCCACCAGTTTGGTAGAGTTGAACGATGCTCGAAGCTAGGGGGCGAACAAGTTCGCGCCCGAAAGCCACGGTCTTGAGGGGATTACGATAGTCCCTGAAAAGGTCGCGACCTTTGATCCTACTTTTTTTTTTTTTTTTTTCAGTAGGGGGCAGCGAACAAGGGCCCCTTCATGGAACCCAGCCCTCCTCTTCCGATTTGTTTCGGTTTCAGTCTGTCTACCAACGTCATGATGACGTTTCTTGGGTAGAGGTTCATTGGGTGCCTTGTACTGTATAGAACAAGTGACCTGTCAGCCTATTCGTCTTGACGAGCTCTAACCACATACGGGGTGTATATTTTTACACTTTACATATTTTTTATCAAACGCAATGAGCGCAGCACAGATATCGTTTTTGCAATTGAGCTGTACGGCCGCGCGGACACTAGAATAGAGTACGTAACTACAAGATGGCTAATTACCTAAAACTCATTTATTCACTGTTTAATTAGGAAATTTTGGGCAAAAGCGATATAGCAGAACGGGAGACAATCCTCCTTGAAGGCCATTCTATCTTTTCAAAATCCAGAAAAGAGCGCGTGCTGTGAAGTACACATTTTTGTATAAAAATGAGCTGAAACCCAAAAAGCGCGCCTCAAGAGCGCATCATCTACGCCTGCGGAGACTTGTCTGGGCCGGAAAGCGGCCCGTCTGGCCAGCAAGCAGATCGACACCAACTCTAATCATCTCCATAGCTCCAAATCACGTTCCCTTCGACGTTTCCCTTTGAAATAAGCGCTATGCCATCTGCGTTCCCGGTCATCACGGTCTCGGTCCATTTGCATATCAAAATTCTGGAGCCATATTTTAACGCACGTGCGTGTTTCAGGATATGTTAGACGTGGAATGGCTTTCAACGAGGATAGTATGTCAACGGCGAGCCCTTTCACCATCACCACCACCACCACCCCCTGTTATCTCGCTTTTGCCCGATATCCGCTAAATAAGGGATTCCGCAATTTAGGTAATTACCGCAATTTCACGCGTATTAGCCGCACCGCAGATAAGCCGTCGGACCAGCGGCATGGCCGAGTGGGCTAAGGCGTCCGCTCGTTGGTGCTAACCAACGTCGTGCTGAAGACTGGAAGGTGGTGGGTTCGAATCCTACCGCCGGCTGTCTGAGGTTTTCCCTGGGTTTTGCGAAGACTCTCCAGACGAATGTCGGCACAGTTCCCCTGAAGTCGGCCCAGGACGCATACTAATCCCCCTGTCCTCCACTCCTTCCTGCTGTCCCCTCTCCGTCTGTCCACATCTGTACGCCGCTCATAGCCACAGTTGCTTCGTGGGGCTAACACGCAACCAAAAAAGATAAGCCGTAGGACCCGTTTCTAGGAACGTCTTCAAAATGTTCGGGCAGATAAGCTGCACTCGCAGATAAGCACCGGGAAATAAGGCGCAACTGATTTGTGCCAGAAAGGAGACCATAGAGAAGGCCATAAACCCTGTGGTCCATGCTCCGGGGTCGGCATGGTGTACATGGTGTTCAACAAAGGTCAGTTCTCGTGTTCTACCAAGATTGGATCGTGCACTTGTTGTGATATTTTTCATGGATGGACAGGTCAGTGGCCTTCCAGAAGACAGGAATCACTGTCACCACATTAGTTAAAGCTGCTTGGGGGAAGAAGGCACCGGGAAGGTTAGCTTACTCGAACGCGGACGCGCCCCTGCTACGCATCGTACGTGCAACGGGGGCCGGCGGATCTGTTCCAGAGATACTGTCGTCCCTTCCGATAAAACCGGTGTATGGGGAAAATATCAGGGAAAAACAGTCATCGGAAAATCCGTACCGGTGGATAAGCCGCAAGGCGCCCGTGAGAGAAAAAAAAAGAGAAAAATCGCGCTTAAGCCGCGGCTAGTATGCGTAAAATTACAGTAGTCTTCTTGTGGTTGCACACTTTCTCCCAGAAGATGCCCGCGTGGCCATATAATGCAACTGCAGAAGCGACAACCTTTCTTTACGAGAACTCAGAACCTTTGGAGGATAAAAATAAACGCCCTGTATAATATACGAGGGGTGTTCAAGTCAAAGCGGGACTTCTGCCTCCTGAGTGTACAAATGGGTCGCGCTACTTCTTTTTCGTCATTTTCACACGCGACAGGCCTCCGCGTTCACCACGAGGTGGTGATAACAGAATACACATGCTGAAGAAGATGGCCGACAACGAGGTGAGCGCGCACACCGAACAGCGAATTGCCATGAAGTTTCTCGTGAATGAAGGCGCAAAGTCATCTGAAATTTACAGAAGACTTCAGGCTCATTATGGCCGCGATACACATAGCCGCAGCAAAACCTTTGAGTGGTGCAAACGGTTCCGAGACGGCCGTACATCAGTGCTGGACGATCCCCGCCGGGGCGGCTCAGAGCCCAGTGTCAGAGTTCCTGAGAACATCCAACTTGTGGAACGCCTGATCCTCAAGGACCGACGGATAACATGACTCGAACTGGCTCGAAAGACGGACCTTTCTGTGGGAACGTTGAACACTATCATTCATGAACACTTCCAGTTTCGGAAAGTTAGTTCCCGTTGGGTCCGGAGGCAGCTCTCCGTGTTTGACCGGCAGAGAAGACTGGAAATCTCCCAAAAGCTAAGGTACCATTTCGACACTGAAGCACAGCCGTTCCTTGATTGGACCATCACGTCCGATGAAACGTGGGTGCACCATTTCACTCCTGAGTCTAAACGCGCATCAAAACAGTGGAAGCATCCGTTCTCGCCAGCTCCCAAGAAGTTCCAAAGCACCCCGTCCGCGGGTGAGGCCATGATCACGGTTTTCTGGGACAAGGCTGGCGTTGTTCATGTTGATTTTCTGCCCAGTGGTTCAACCGTCAATAGTGCATATTACCGTCAGGTTCTCAGGGATGTGCATAATGCGCTGAAGCAAAAGCGGCCGGGCCTGATCACCAAAGGAGTCCTCATCCTACAGGACAATGCACGCCCGCATACCGCGCACCTCACACCACGCACCTTACAGGAACTTGGCTGGGAGTTGCTGCCACTTCCCGCTTACAGTCCAGACCTCGCCCCCAGCGATTTCCATCTCTTCGGGCCACTGAAGAAGCTCCTTGGGAGACCGCCACTTCAACTGCGACGATGAGGTCAAGAAAGCGGTCCGATCATGGCTGCTACGCGCCGGTAAGGATATCTACGCTGCTGGCATCCAAGCCCTCGTGAAACGCTGGGACAAGTGCATTAGTGCAGCTGGAGATTACGTTGAAAAATAAAACTAATTTCTCGCCTGTAGGTCCAATTTACTTTTGCGAAAAATGAACCGTCCCGGTTTGACTTGAACACCCCTCATACATATGCAAATAAAACTGATAACATAATACATAGCATAAACATAAAATCGCATTCGAGAGTTACGCGGGAAGTAGTGCGCCGAAATTTTCAGATGACGCCATATGAGACAAAAATTAAACAAAGCGTGTCGCACACTATGGAACTTAAAAAGTTCTACTCACTGGCGTAGAACATTCCGGACTTTATGGACGGAGACACAAAAATGAGGGTGCTCGTGGTAACCGCTCGTACGCACTTGCGTTTCAAGAAGTGGCGCCGCCGGAGCGTCCGCGCGAGGAAGCACGGACAGCCGACAGGACACAAGGACACATAAAAGGACACAAGGCACGTGACACCAGGTTGTATATTTCTGAACACTGCCTGTTGCTTCCTGAAATATCATATGATCCACATATGTAGGGCACATTGTAAACCGTCATTTGTTATGTGACTTGATCGTATGACGCTCGTACCTCATACCCATGTGACCCATGTCATCAATGTAACCCATGTGACCATTCAGAAATGTGAAAGGTGAAATGTGAACATGAAAGACGAAAGCACATGTGCCTTTCGGCCTCACGTTGCTTCATCCATCCTCACAATGTGAAGTTACATTTGTAAATATTCGGTGTCAATGGAAGTAAGAATGCAAAAAACAACAACAACAAGAAACTGGAATCACGTAGTGAACCCTAGTTAGTATGACCCCGTTAATGCTCGCTTTAGGACCGTTTCGACGCCATATAAATCCACCTTTTTTTTTGTAAACTCTTTTGCGATACATCGAAGCGCAGTGACTTAATGTGGAAGAACTTGAACGATATTTTGAACCGAAAGTCTTCTAAGCAGAATATCACTGAAATCACTGTTGATGGTGCTACATTATCTGGGAAATCGCTAGCAAATCGGTTTAATAATTTCTTTGTTAATTTGGTTACTAAAGATCCAGCACCTGGTGCGCGAGAGTTTTTAAGGAACTCTGTAAGCGATTCAGCTTCTCTGCACCCGACGGACGCTGTAGAAGTGTGCAGTAACTATTTGTCACTCAGAAACTCAAAAAGCTGCGACATTGATGGTCTACAAATTCGTCCCATTAAGTATGTTATTGATGTAGTTGCCCCAGTTCTGACCTACATTTACAATCTAATTACTGCAAAGTGATGTTTTCCCTAAGGAGTTGAAGAATGCTAGAGCTTCCATTATATATAAGAGCGGTGACAAAAATGATTCGTCTAATTACCGCCCGACATCTGTCCTTCCAGCATTTTCAAAGGGTCTTGAGAGGACTATATATACCCGTTTGATGGAAATTCTTCAGTAAGCACAATGTAATTATTGACGAACAGTTTGGTTTTAGGAAACATAGGTTAACGGAAATAGCACTGTTAAAACAAAAATAAATAATTGTACAGAATCTAGAGAAGAAGATGTTAACCCTCGGGGTATACATTGACTTACGTAAGGCCTTCGACTGTATAAGCCATGATGTCCTGGCTGAAAAACTACAAAAAAAAAAAAAAAGAAACCGTTACGGAATCCGTGGCATCGCCCTAGACCTGGTAAAGTCTTATTTGTCTTCTAGAAAACAGGCGGTAATTTTCAATAACTTTCGATTCGATTTTGGTAACATAAGATCTGGCGTTCCCAGGGCAGCATTTTGGGTCCTCTGCTTTTTAATATATATATTAATGACATAGTAAACATTACACCAGTTATTCACAGCTCTGTACAGTTGAACTTCATTACACAGGGTGTCCCAGAAAACGTGTCATTGAATTATAATAAAAAAACTACGCCACCTAGAATCAGGCGGTCAACAGCATTTGTTCTTATTAGGTTTTTGCCACCTCCTAATGTGAATGTCATGTACTCCAAGTTTAATTATGTAAATATTTGCGAACTGAACTCTGAAATTTGCCAAGTAAAGGTCACTTTTTTACCCCACCAATATGAAGAGCGTGCCGAATTCACTCAAATTCATGATAATTCACAGCGATATTCACGAGCTATCCCATCGGAAAAAATAGCCGAATATCATGGCTTTCGGAGAACGGACCATAGCACGCGATGACTTTTTGAGCGCAATCGCTCTCAGTGCGACGAAAGAACGTTCCGAAGCCAGCCCACAGAGTGATAGTATAAAAAGTAACAGCGGTAACAGTCGCTAAAATTGGGAGAGGGAAACCATTATCCCAGCGAAAGTCGGACGTGATAAGCCGTGCCTGTTTTACCTCTTTCCGCGATGTCGGGGAGGGCTGGGTTTCCAACCTCCTTTCGTCGGACTAACAAAGATTGCGCTGAAAAATTCATTGTGCGCTATTCTGTGCGACCTCTGTAGAGCATGATGTTCGGCTTTTTTTTCTGATGGCATAGCTCCTGAATATCCCTGTCAATTATCATTAATTTGACTAAAGTAGACACGCTCTTCACATTGGTGGGGTAAAAAAGTGACCTTTACTAGGCAAATTTCCGACTGGAGCTCGCAAAAATTTACATAATTAAATTTACGTTACACGACATTCACATGAGGAGGTGGCAAAAACCCAGTAAGAACAAATGCCATTGACCGCATGACTCTAGGTGGTGTACTTTTTTTATTATAATTCAATGACACGTTTTCTGGGACACCCTGTATATGCTGACGATACCACTCTTCTCTTTTCGGGACCTTCAAAAACATAACTAGAGCTCCTTGTCAATGAGACATTGCGGGCACTAAAAACGGGGTGTAACTCCAATACTCTAAAAGTTAACACACATAAGACTAAAACGATGTTATTTCGTCCGTTAAACAAGAAAGTCGATGACGATGTTATGGTTTATTACAATGACACGATACTCGAGAAAGTCTGTTTCTTTAAAAATGTAGGGGTAATTTTCTCCGAGCACCTTACTTGGAATGCACATGTAGACCATGTTGCGAAAAAAGTAGCCGCGGTAAATGGGATGTTGTGTAGACCAGAGAGTCGAACCGAACCCGAACCCGAACCGAAAACCGTTATTAACCGTTATTTGTGGCCGAACCGGAACTGAACCGAACCGAAAGAGTCGACGCCATCTTGGAGCTGAACCGGAACTAAACCGGTAAAAAAATACCGGTTTCCGGTTCAAATAACGGTTCACACGGAATTAAGTGCGAAACTTTGGATATTGTGCATGAACACAAGAAGTATTTTTCGTATTTTTTCTTCATTTATTAGCTTCCGGTAGACATCGTCAAGTCGTGCCCTGCAACAATCATTTGGATCTTCTCGAGTCACGAAATAGCAAGAGATAGTAACTGAAAACTGCCAGGACTACTAACGTCTAAGACATACACATAAATATATATAAGAATTAAAGGTCAACAGGACACACATTAGGGATAGTTTTGGGTAGTAGTCATTAAGTGACATATTATAATAATATACTAGTCAGAGTCAACTATACACAGGGTGTCCTGGCGCTGCATTTCTAGATAAGTCCGTTTGCAACAAAAACCTGTCAGTTTTTCTTTGACAGCGCTATGTCTTCGAGATCATCTCTACCGTTATCGCAGGCATCCTGTATATAAATACCAATACGCGGACCAACCGACGTATATGTCGTCGGCTGTGCGACCTTCGGTCTTTCAAATATTCTCCCCTTCGTTTTTTTTTTCTTTTTCTTCTTCTGTTCTCTTGCACGTAATGCATTGCGAAAGCAAACTACCTGAGCTCAGTTCTAGCACGTATTCGTGTATACAACGCTGCAGCATAATTCCCAACGTGTGCGCGTGTGAACTTACATAAGCCCCTTATACGCTAGCCACACTTCATGAAACGAAATGGCGGTAAGTTCACCTCCTCACCAACTATAACCTTGTGTAGCGTCGTTCTCTCCTGGCTGGCAGGGGCGTGTTGAAAAAACGCAGTCATTCGGGACGAATGTTGCTCAGGAGGTGAATTATTGTCATTCCGTTTAAAGCACTAAGTTTGCCGCGTGCCTAGGGTACTAGAAAGTAAAGCACCGGCCACACTCATTCTGGTCAGAATGAAAAGAACATGCCAAGTTGGCTTTCTTTGTGGATTTAAAATAAAAGAAGCAAAAACGACCGTACTGACACAGTATATAAAACTCGCCAGTGGGTCTAAAATGAGCCGAACTCTGTTTTCACTTGCTTTGTCTTTGTTCCACAGACACTTCACGCTAACGCCGAGCAAGGCGGCGGTCAGTGCTGACACAATAACGTGCCCTTTACACATAAAGTCCCCGAGCTCACGATCGCACCATTCCAATCCAACTACATACCGTGAAGCGTCGTTATTTTATTAACGTGTATTCGCGATCCTGACTGGTAACGAATAATTTCAATTACTTAAATAACTTAGGCCAAGGTAGCAGGCTTGGTTGACAGATATTCCCGGTGGGATTCCGCTAAAAACCCCGCGACCTGAGCTACGTGCGGCGCTGGCTGCCGCTGCTACAGGTGGTTGCGGGATGGTGTGTTGGTGGCCGGCGGTTAAGCCTGCCGTTGTGTCTGTTAATATGATAGGTAAAACAATGTACAAAGAGCGCGTTTGCCATGTTATTGAAGAGGCAGGAGTACACATTCTCGTGGAGGCAATCGTTGTACTTTTGTCAGTGTTCGGTCGTCGATTGTGGTTGCGTATAATAACTGCACCTCCATGGATCATCGCTTGTTTATCGTTTGTTGTGCGGCCTGTGTTGTGAATTGCAACGATCAAGAGAGCGTTTCGATCGCTGGGGCATATCAGCAGCGCTTTGAAGTCTGGTGTCATGTGCGCAGCGTGTGTGCAGGCGCATCATCACGGTTGGCTACCTGTAAGCAAACAGCAATAACATTGATGCATAACATTGATGCATTGATCCATATCCTGCATCGGACTCCCACAGGCATAACTTTTAGTGTTATGGTTTCAAGAAATTGACGTGGTACTTTACAAGGTGTCACAAATCTGCAACGTGTTAAAGCATCGCTTCGCTGGCTGCGTTTGTTCGGGCGCACGACGGAAAACGAACTGTGCAGTCTTGTTTACATCCGTGTCCTGTGTGTGTGTGTGTGTGTGTTAGCGCTGTTTTCGTTATGCTACCCAGGGTGCCCCTGGCTGTGAGTTGTGTGGAAGTTGCCAGTGTCGTGACCTCCTGTCGTTCTATCAGTGCGGTGCAATGGTTATTTGTGACCTCCTTTATCTCCGTATCTCTGCAGATAACATTCTTGTACAAATCATCAAGCACTGAATTGATTTATTCTGTTCAGCTAACAAAGACTGTCAGTTGCTGGAAATTAATAGAATGGGAATGTACACACTTGTCCTACAGTGATATATTGAGCGCACTTGACATCACAGACGCCATATCTGCAAAAATAAAAGGGCACACTTTAGTGTCGTTACAATAAATCCGAGCCATTCAGAGTTTGTTGTTTATTGAGACAACATACACAAAATAAAAACAATCTTCTCTTTGCTGTTAAAATGGATCAAATATCTCATACAGAAGGTCTTATTTGTCTCAATAATGGTGTTTCAAGGGTGGAGCAAACATACAATGGACACAGGCAAACACATACAACAACAGCTGCAACATCAGCTACAAGCGAATCCGTGTTGTTCTTTGCATTGTGCTTGCTGGTTCAGAGTCATATATTATTGAGGAAACACTTACATACCTGGTCAGGGTCTTTTTCTGCGCTCATTCTTTATAAGCTCCTCTCTTGACTTCATACTGGCATTGTAAACAATCTCACTTCCATTATCATTGCACCATTACATGCCAAACAATCACCACCACCTATGCCTAAAAACTCCCCACAGCTGATGCCATGCTATAATATGCCAGCTGAGGGTTTTCATTTAGACTTTTTGTTCAGAAAGAATTTCTATGGTGATGCAGTTGCATTTACCACTTCAATCTCACACAGATAGCTCAACTTTGACAGTAAAATCACATGAGAGGCCCGTGTGACCTCTGCTTCTCCTTTGGCAAGGCTGCTCTGAGAACTGCCACTGTCCAGTTGTGCAAATTAAGGTATTGCACGATTACATCAGCAGCTCTATACAGCGTTCTTGAGAATTTTCTTTTTTAGCTTTTAAGTCTTGCTATAGTTCTCTGACTGTTCCCAGTTTTCTACACTGTCCTGTATTGCAGACAACCTGAAATACAGATGGTAAAGCTCTGAAAAATTTGTGCATGTGCCCCATGCATTTGTGCACTGCGTAGTTACGCAGTTATAAACTGCACAGCTGTGTGCTGAGAGATTGTGCTATTTCTTGAGAAACAACACCGTGGATTATCAAAGCAAACAGCAGCACTGATCATTGTCTGCTAGCTTTCTGCATTGATATGTAATGGACAGTAAGTGGAAGGCTGCAATGGGCAAATGAATGCAATGCAAATAAGCTCATGTAAAGAAAAGAATGAAACTTGAAATCAGATGCATCTTATCTACAATGTGCTGCTATTATTTTTTAGGAAATACAGGATTGTATATCTTTCTTCCACATTTTCTGTTGTCTTTTGAGACACTTTGGCAGTTGTAACTTTGCAAAAGCCAACATATACATTCAGCTGTGTCAGCACAAAGCTACACAACCAGACAGTATATTAGGGTAGTGAACGCGGTGTACTGCATCATCAAGGACAAAGTCTGGGAGCAGAAATGTGGGACATTGCTTAATATGCAGAAAAATAACACAGATATTTTTGCATGGCTGACCACCTAGCTTCAATAGCCAGTGATGAACATGCGATGTCTTCACCTGGTGTATTCTGGAAATTAATAGGTGACGTATCGGGAGGGGGGGATGGTTTGCAAGTTAACAGCACCCAACAGCAACAACAGTTTCACAGATTTGGGGCAAACACATCTATGTTGGCACACATGAAGGGCATATAGTTATTTCATTACACTTTATTGAACTTTATGTACCCATAAAGGTGCATCACAAAAAAATGTGGGATGGGGCAGGGTTGCCAAAAGAAACAGAGGTAGAGGTAGTGCGAAACTCCTCTTTAGAAGAAAGGAAAAATTCTGCATACACAACCACAATATTCCTGAAGCAATGGTTTCTACCCTTACAATTACATGTTTTTCATGCATTTAAGCAGGGTTAGTCACGTTCCAGCCACATATCTGTACGACAATTAGTTTTCTTCACGTATTGCATTGAAGAACTGCATTCCTGAAACAAACTAAATAAGAATGTGTAACATATGTCACAGGCATTTTGTGCCGGTTATGCAGTAAAACTAGTATGCTTGAGGCGCTACACATTCTCCTGGTGATGATGTGAAGGAAGGAAGCTTCAACGTTTTGAAACGTAAATGAGTGCCGTAGTGTCTTGCATTGTAACAGCATCTAGGCACTCTTTCCTGTGGGCTTTCGAGTGACAGATTTATAGATATTAGAATCATTTGTAATGATGCTGATAACAACACCCATAATTACATCAGAATTTTGTGACGGTAGTATTCCCGTATTGCGTTATCCTTCATTCACTGGTGTGCATTTAGGGGTGGAGCGTGAGTCAAGGCAGAGGTGAGCTAGTACGCAATGGGAGTACCTGTTCCTATCAGGTAATATACAGGACATGTCAAAATGGAAGAACCGTGGGCACTTAGCACGTACCTGTACTGGTGTAAGGAGAACGAAGTTGCAACATAATTGAAAGTACAGTGAAGTGAAGTGTATATTAGAAGCGGCAATTGGTTTGGTTCATGCAGTATTACTACAATTTGTACTATTCTATACTTATTGCTCGAACTCAGCTATTTAGAACACATTGAAGACAGACACAACAGAACTAAATTACAGGCATTTGGGCATTCATGATAAATAGAGGCATGGTTGCAATGTGGATGTGAATGCAGATGTATAGAATAAATCTTGTGACCTGATTGCACAGGGGCGTCTTTTTCTATTCTTAAGATTTGCGCCTTACAGCATATGAGACTACACAACAAGTGCACAGATCAGACCAGCGTAAAGCTGGAGTGTCGTTGACATCCGTGTCGCCACCATGTCATGACATCAGTGTCATGATAGCTGTCAACAATGCATAGCATGTGAGATTTGCCAGGAAATCTTGCAAAAAATGAGCATGCCTGTGTTCTCAGATCACATGATCTGTCATACATCTGCAGACACATCATAATGATACCCATGATTTAGCATAGATGATACAAATGTCAATCTGCCACGTGGTGACTGTCCTCAGCGTAGCTGCGTTTCAGACAGATCAATGTACTTGTGCGCTGCAGTACAAGGTGGAAAAACAGCATTACCAATAACAACAAGTCCCTGTGATCTACATATATTTCACGGTACTGGTAATTGTGTTACTGGTTCTCTTTGCATTGGCTCAGACACACCCTACATGTCCTTCCATCACAGTTCCCTTTTTCATGATCTCTATTTGTTCGTTAATGTGTAACAGATAGCATTTCCGAATTCAATCATTCTTCATGTCCAATGTACAGCAGTAATTTCAACTGTTCAGTGTTGGTACTTCCTGTGCAGTAAGAGTGTCAGCTAGTGGTTCTGCTTTTCATGCTAAACTGCCCAATATATTTCGATCTGTTGCACTATCAATGCATTGGAGTTGTGTCTCCATGCACAATGTAGTAAATATTTCTTTTTTCTATAGCATGTGGCATGGGACAAACATCTGTACTTCACAACTAATAGTTGATATCCTTAATAATAATAATCCTTGTGGAAATGCGTAACAAGTTTTATTGATTTAATGCAAAGAAACAACTCACATGCATGAGGTACAAGCACAGCTGTGCCCATAACAGATAATTTGGAAGAAAAGAAACAAAGTGTTGGGCATACACAGTGCTGCTCACACAATGAAGGGGAACACTGTGTGAATCATGGTCATGGGCTTCTATTGGCAGTAATCGCATCCCAGAAATATGTTGCTTTGATAAGGTCTGCAGCCACGTCACTTGTGTTTTGTCTCTTGCGGTGGCAGTCTACAAAGCCACATCTACAGCAGATGATAAATGTGAGCATAAAAGCAAGTAGCTGTCACTTTGAATAATTTCTAATATTACGGTACATCATCATTGCAGAAATGTTGGTTGTTGGCATATTTGCCCTCCCCGTCTGCGGTGTGGTGTGCTGGAAGTGGTAGAGCACACATTTTAGCTACACATGTACTTACATGTGCGTCCTTATAAAATTTTGAGACCTTCACTTCTCTGTGGATTTTCTCCTGAACCGGCAAGGTGAAACCTGCTCACAATTTTGCACGCAGCATCTGCACACTCCTGACAGTGGTATCGACATCATGACTACATGCATGGGCTGCTTGACACTTATATGCCCCCGTGAAGGCTCTCATTTGTCCATACAAATTCGTCGACACAAAACACTACTCACAATATTTCCTTGTGCAGGATATTTCTACCGGTACTTTTATCGAATAACCAAGTCTGATATCCTAAAGACACGCTTTTTTGTCAAAATTTCTCCCAGTCGACATATACAGCAGCACCCTGCATTGAAGCCGATAAGCAAAGCCAGATCTCACCAGCACAAAATTGTGCCAATAAACATGCGCATAGTGATTTTCAAAAAACATTAGTGCTTTCATAATGACAGAACACAGTAGTGCTTTCCTATGGGGCTTGCATCTTTCTGGGCAAGCAAATCAAGCTTCCAAGGGGATCTAGAGCTTCCTCCATATGGTGCCCTTTCCGGAGTCAGATCTGAAATATTGTACCTTGTTAATGCACTGGGACATCCAACATATAACTCCAGGTACCCTCTCAATGCTACTATTTTGGAATGTCACTCATAGCATTTCAAAGGCGAGCTACGTGCTTGATATTTGTGCCTTTACATGCTGGGTAACATGTACCATAATCCGCTGTATAGCTGTAAGGCACATGGAGGTATAACTGCTCCATGGAACCTCCCCTCCCTCTTGTGACCTCCGTTTAGTTTAGAAGACAAACATGATGGATGCATTTTTAACAGGAAACTCTTAACAGTAATCTAGAAACACAAAGCTCGTTCACAAGTACCGGCTCTCACTGTAGTGTGCAGCAAGTCGTTAAATGTATCAATCAGAACCAGTAACGGCAGCACAGTACGAACTATTGTTAGTGATGTATAACAGAGGCACTAGGGCACAATCAGCGTCGTTTTTGTTGCTGGAGGTAACAGCTGTTTGTGCACGACCTCCTGTCAGCTTTGGATCGGAAAGTGACTTGTGTCTAGCTGCCAATGTTGACATCACTAACTTTGACGATGTTGGTCCTAAATTAGGAAAGCGGATTTCAAAATTTCACTTCATACCGATCGTTAACTTTTAACTCACTGGCGGGTTTACTACTTCACTTACTTCGCTCACCTGTTCCTCACAACGTTCTTTTTGCTTAATTTGCGCAATTTCGACTTGAAAACTATTGAAAACTTGAAAACAGCGTCCAGCAAAAACTATTTTTGGGTTGTTTCTCGAAAGGCTCATTCACAGCTGCTCCGCGGTAGACCGGCTTTAAACTACCCCCACCCCTAGTTTAAATCAGTCCTATGAAAATACTTGGGAGTTAGACCATCGCTAGGCCGCCGGGTTTACGTCGTGTGAACGGCGAACGAAGTGAGACGTTGAGGGCAAATATTGATTGGAGTGTAACAACATTCGCCTTACAAACACTTCTAGTAGCTTTACAAGTCAAAACCGCGTAGATTAGGCCTATGCGCTGTGCACACAAACTCCATGGAGGCCGCCATGGGCCTCACGGTAGCCAGGTTAGACCAGCGGGGTGGTTGTTCGTGATTGGCGGACGAAGTACTCACGTGATCAACCTAAACCAGACGTCACTAAGCGAGTGGCTAAGTGGGACTGGTGAATACGGGCATTTGACTATGAGTAGGTGTAAATTAGTGTAGTACTTTCAAGACCATAATTAATTCACAATTGACTTGTATTTAATTCTGTCTGACGTCTCTCTGATTTTGACTGTAGTTATGTTTTAAATGTTTTGGCTGAACTATATTCTTCTATGTAAAATTGCTGCTGTAGTTGTGCACTGGGAAAGGAGCCTTGTCAAGCCACTAGGCTTTTTGGTCCTTTTCCATTCGAAATATAAATAAATTTCATTCATTCATTCATCTCTTTAGTATGAAAATCGCTTATCTGGCAATGACCGCGATTTGTGCTACGCGTAAGGTCAAACACATGTATGATTATCGGGTTATTATGCCTACGGCACTTGACCCTCAGGTGAATCCTCGAGCACAATGTACCGCGTGCCTCAAGAAGAGGGCGACGTGTTGATGTAGGCCTGTAAAGTTTGGGATGACTCCTAAAGTTGCCTAGGGAGGGGGGGGGGGGGTCGAGCTAGCTTGCCGTTGTTGGCCGCACGTGGGCGCAAGTGGGCATCGTCACGACTATAGCAAAAAAAAAAGGAAAGTGGGAGAGGGGAGTTGGACTTCAAAGTGATGCAGTTGCCTAATAGACCTCTACCTGTTTGTAAACAAATGACGTCATAATGTTCGACAGTGCCACGAGTTTGGTAGAGTTGAACTACGTTCAATGCTAGTGGCGAACAAGGTCGCGCCCGAAAGCCACGCTCTTGAGGGGATTACGATGTGTCTCTGAAAAGGACGCGACCTTCGGTCCTACTTTTCTTCCAATAGGAGGCAGCGAACAATTGCCCATTCGTGGAACGCAGCTCCCCCCTTCCGATCTGTTTTGGTTTCGGTGTGTCTACCAACGTCATGATGACGTTTCTCGTGTAGAGGTTTATCACGCCTTGTACTCCCCGAACTACCAATGCGCGGAAGTGCTTAAAGGACAGGTGTGCCGATATCCCAAATAGTCGAAACGGTTGTGATATTCTGAGAGCCCACATCCAGCTCTCGCAAAAATGCCCCGACATTCTCCCAGTTCGGTACAGTGCCATGTAAAAAAAAAAAACAAAAAAAACAGATACTTCATTCCGAAACAGATATTGGCGCAGCCATGTTTATGACGCAGATGCGTCCCAACGGGCATTGTGACGTGTACGCGCCTTCGTACTTGACACTGGACTCCAACTACGACTTTTCGTGGCGTCACGTATCTGTGCTTCAAGATGGCGGACAGCCGGGTTCCACTGGTTCAGCGATGAGTAAACAGTGCAGCAGCTGCGAACTCATTCGTGAACCAACCTCTGTGCGATGTTGTGACTGGAATTCGTCGTTTGTGTTTTGTGAGCACGTACAATTTGTATCAAGTCGCGTCTGCGTTAGCCCCTTTACAGCACTTGCCCATTGTAGAGACTGGCGTTTCGACAAGAAAACGCCGAAGAAAATTCCGACAGCGTTTCATTCTTGCAGGAAAAAAAGCGTGCTATGTATTTCAGAAACCGCATAATGCTATGGGACAAATTTTACGTACGATTTATCAATGTGTAACACCGTCGACGATGTTATCGAACGACGAGCGAGGTAAAGCAAAATACCAATCACATTTAAACTTTTTATGGGATTCTGTGCACTTTCCAAAAGCTTTCTTTGAATCACACACTCCCACGTCATGCTGCGTACTGTAGCAGCTACGAACGACTGCATTTCATGTCTAACATCTAGATTTTGTTTTTAATGAGCACCGTAGCACAAAAACATGCACAGCTCCAGAATCGATGCGGTTCCACACCATGCAGACGCAAAAGAAATACCAGAGCACATATTGCCACTTAGAAATGTTGTCTCAGTGGTCTGAAGAGTTAGGGCATACCATGAGTCCTAGAAATATCTCCCAATAACTTCTGCCACATATCGGTAACATTTTTATTTCATTTCAATTGACGGAAAGTTAATTTCTTGAATTGAACTCTGAAATTCTTCAAGGCAACCTAATGTTTTCTTTTCAGAAATGGGTTCCCCGTGGTCATTTTACTCAGTATATCACATAATCTCACTCGTAATGCAATGGCAAGTGCCGAAATAAATTCGCGGAAACCCCCTGGAAATGAGCTCTTTGCTCCGCCTCTTTTTTGGCGGCTCGTAGTTTGAGCGCAAAGCTGCTTAGAAAGAAGGTCACATTGACAGACGAGGAGGGAAAGGGTTGCAAGCCGTCGAGTGACCTCGTTATTGATAAGATAGCTCTGATTCCAGCACTCACCGCGCGTGTTTGTTCCGTGGGTAAGGCTTGTAACCCCCCCCCCCCCCCTCGTGTCAACGTAACCTCCTTCCTTCGCAGCTTTCGTCACATTCTTGTCAACTTCACCGTGGCATATCACGTATCATATCGCTTCAGCTCATAAAAGGCAAGGTCAGCCCCAGGAAGTACGCTTTCTAAACGACGTCGTGCCCAAGAAATGTTCACATGCTTTGTTTCCTTCTTAGCAATAACATAACAGCTGTTTGCCAATGTACGGTTGTACGATGCACAGAGAACGAACGAAACCAAGGAAGACAATCGGCCGAGCCAAGGGCCCATGCCAAGCCAAAGAGATATAAACCTAGAGCAGTGACGTCGGTGCGCCAGTGCACAGGGTTTGCCGACGGTCTGACGGGCGGGCGGTGGATACTAAAAAAGTGTTTTCTAAAAAACTGCGAACAGTTGGGCCAAGACATTTCGCACACCTATTCAGTGTTCGCTAATGAACACACAGAGCGAGTATCGCTTAGTTCTGCGTCACTTCAAAATCGATCAGCATATCTGACCTTTAAGAAGGCAGTGACCACAGGACCCAGGTCATACAGTGCTGCTGACACGCAAAGTGCTTTCCGAGAGTGGCTTATTGGATCTTCCCAGGAGTCGCCCAATAACGCTGCGGATAAGGGTGTCTGATAGTGAGCTGAGCGGGCACCAACGCATCACTTCAAAGGAAGCAAGTGAAGCATTATATACGCGATTGATGGTGCTATTGTCGATTTAGAAGACTCGATTAGTGATAATTGCTTCAAGTAGATATTCGTAGCTTTCTTCTTTTTTTTTTAAATAAATTGTTATGGCGACGTAGGCTTTTGTTCTGCGTAGTGGTCTGTCCAGAGGGTGCGTTTCTGGTTAGGATGACAATTCGCTTTGTGACCAAAATCCACGGGGACAGAAATGGTCATATTAACGAAGGTTCGCTGTATTTCGAGAACCGAAAATGCCAACTGTAGTAGACTGACGAAGATGAGACGCGTGCGCTGCGTGGATCAGCTGTTCGACTGGCGACAGTCGGTTAGTCTACGTCCGGCGTCAGCCAAATAAAGACGTTTGTTCTTTGACTCCGCTCGGTTTTCGTGCACCAGCGAAAGTCGTCGCACTGTGTCATAACGTGCACACTGTCATAACGTGCGTGTGCCATTGGGTTCCGGTTCTTAACTGTAAAACAACATGAAATTATGAGTCATACAGGGACACTAAAATATATCTATAAAAAAACTAGTTCTCGAATGAAAGTAACTAAAGAAAAGGTGCTGACACTAGGAATCGAACCTAGGTCTTCTGATTTCTGGTAGTCAGTCCGGAAATCAGAAGACGCATGTTCAACGGCTAGGGGGGCTCCAATCGCGTGACACCACCTCATTGGTCATGACAGCCTATAGATGTAATCGTATTGTGAACGTCCAAATCAACTATTTTCGTTCCTTTTTTTTCTGCATCCGCACTTTGCAGTGTGAACAAGTAAGTGTGCTTCCCCCCTCCGGGGGGGGAGGGAGTGGGGCGAGTTTTCGTATCGAGCCCCCCCTACCTTGGAGGTCTGGCTACGCCACTGGACGCAATAGAGGTTATTTCGTACCGGTACCAACGCACAGGCGTTCGCTGGTTGTATACTTCTATTTATTTATTCAGAAACGTGTTCTGTGCATAATGGTTATGTCAAGCATCTACGTTCCTTTTGTGTCATATGCATACTTACTCATTCTTATAAAAACTTGACAGGTACAAAATGGTGCGGCGCTGGAAATATATCCAAAGAAGGTGACCCGTATGGAAATGCCAAGGAGACAGACAAGTGTTGCGAAGATCATGATAAAGCCGAGGATTACATATTAGCGTCGCAAACACACCCTAACCATACAGAGCTGAAAAACCCCAAACAATATACCGTGTAAGTGTAAACAGTATGTGCAATTACCACGTATACTACATGTTTTTCTTTTCCTTATTTCGGGTCAGCAGAAGGAACGCGCCGTGGCGGTCCAAAAGGGAGGGATGGTGTACGGACCAAGGTGTAATGCTTACATTGTATTGCTTTATTTATCATTACTTTAGGAGTATGAGCCACCAAGTTCCCAAATTTTTTTCGCAAAATACAGGTTACAATGAAGTGATATATTTTATATACGCCAGGGTTCGGACCTTCAAACCTGACATAGCAGGCGTTATGAGTTTCAGCAGACTGGAGTTTCGTGAAACTTGGAGGAAACACACACGAGCAGGAGAACGCGTGAGCTGCGTGCTGCGTGGTGTGTCGTCCTCCTGTCCGTGAGTGTTTGCTCCAAGTTCTACGAAACTCTGTCATATACCAACTGGCCAAATTTGCCATTTTAAGCGTTATTATTATATTTAAAGTACGCGCGCTCTGGTAGGTAAAGTAAAGACGCTTTGGTAGGCTCGCGCAGGGGCGCGTCGCGAACCACAGGGTCAAGTGATGCATTTAACTGGCGTTATGGGATAACAAGTTGAAGCCAGCCTCGGTAACTCAGTCGGTAACGTGTTGCCTTGCTGAGCTCTAGATCGCGGGTTCGATCCCCGTCGAGGACGGTAGCAGTGTTGGGGAGGTAGACATAGCCCCCAGCACCGTGTGTCGGAGTTTTCAGGCGCACGTTAAAAGAACCCGAGGTGGCCGAAATTATCCGCAGACCTACCCTGCTTAATTACCTTACGTGTAAATCTACTCCAAATTTGACAAGTTGAATATCGAGCTCCAGGAAACTGAGAGTGGAACCGAACCCGAACCTGAAGCGAAAACCCTTATTAACAGTTACCTTTAGCTGAATCGGAATTGAAGCAAACCGAAACTATTGGCGCCATCTTGTAGCTGAACCACAACCGAACCGTTAAAAAATTTCGGTAATCGGTTCAAATAACGGTTCACACAAACCTGAATTACCTACTGTGGAAGAAATCGGACTTATGCTACGTATAGTGTACTCGCTTGAGCCACGCCGATCTACGTCACGTGTCACATGTCAGAGAAACACACTACGTCACCACGTTTTCTCATTCTCCGGTGCGCTCTTTCCAGGAGTGGAGGTTTTTTCAAAGGTGTGCCGAACAGAGGCATCGTGCGCGCTCTTCGGGTCACCCCCGCGCGTTGTTTTTTCGCAGGAGATCATAGTATGCTTTACTGAAGACGCCGCAGCCAAAAACAAAAACAAAAATTGGGCGTCACCTCAGTGCTCGTTTCCAACGATGACTTTACTGTGTAGAAGTAGTGTGCCTTTTTGTACTGAGCACCGTGCCACGTGACACCACCTTGTGGTGCGCGAACCACGTGATCGCCTGACTGTCTTTCCGATACAGAGAAACTACTTCGTGACAATTGACGCAAAAACGTAAAAATAAATGATTTCACGCGGCATTTATAGAGCACTCAGGTGGCCCCATTTTCTCTCTGTTTTCGGGTGGTGCGTGTTCTGCGACAAATACAATGAGCCCCTGCAAAAGAACAACGACCAGGGGACAGAACCGCGAGCGTGAGGCCACTGTTCAAAACCTCCATCCTTCCAAAGGGCGTATAAGTGCACCAAAAGGGTAGTCATCAGGTTTAGTCCTAATCATGTGACTCATGACGTAGGCAACAACGGGACAGCTAGAAACTGGCATAAGCGCATGCGCTCAGAAGAAAAACACAAGAGAAAGAAGGAAATAAATGCAACTGGGAGGGATTACGAGAGGAGATCGGGCCGGCCGGCTGAGCTTGCTCGGTTCGAGTGTTTTTGTCCATGTACTGTCCAGTGACAATACAGATTATCAATCACGTGCACATTACGCATTTGATTGCACAGCGAAACTACTTTGGGTGATCGCTCTTCAGGGACGGCATGACGAATGAAACTAGGTTTTGAGCCATGTTCAAGGTCATCTCCCTGCTTCTTTAAGAGGTTCCAATGAAGCTCAGTAGAAGTTAAAAAATACTGAAGTTAAAAACTTACCGGAAACGATCTCCATCAAAAACCACCACGGTTAAACACGCTCGGCACAGTGCCCAAGGATGCAGCATTATTTTAAAACTCAAATCTGTTTCCATTATTGTTTCCTGAAGCACCTCTTACATTGGTGTCAAGTGGGCTCCATGCTACGAAGAGACCAATGCCAGGTGTTCTGATATCCCACCTGTTAAATATTCGATTGGTATTGGCTATTGCTTGGTATTAATAGTTAAATATAAATAGTTGGATACCCTAGGACTTCGATCCTTATTGTGAAGGGGCGATTATTTCATTACCCATCACCATCAGCAATGGGGTAGAGTATCACCCCTGGCGATGAAACTCCCCATCCATCATCTCCTAACAAAGTTGTTGTTGTTAGTTAAATATAAAAAGAGGCAAGCGAGTGCAGAAGAACAACATCCGTTCTACGTCACACGGCCACATGCTATGGACCGATACAACTGGTTGGAGTCGACGGTGATTTGCTTGCGATATAAACCGGTTGATGGACCATATAGGTCGCCGACGCCAAAGGGGCCTCTCCTTCGTGCGCTTCTCATACACGTGATTTCAGCTGATACGCATGGCAGAATCTGGCGATAGGGGTATCAGTTTATCTGCTCCATTCAGGACCTCCTTTTAGAAATTGCAGTAGTTTAAAGAATCACTGTCTCTAATCGTAGGCACAGCTTGATCCAGGGCTGACAATGCACTTCTCCGTGCGGAGCGGGAGGGGAAACACCCTGGCGGTGCTTAGAGGAAGCTAAAGGAGTGAATGGTTGTGCTATCCCACTCGTGCTACAGGGGTCTTCGCCGTTAGCAGGGAACAATATATTGCATTCAGCGTTGGTTACTAACATTGTGATTCTTGGCGCTTGCTGTGATTCCAGTGATTACGTAAGATGCACGTTAATTGATAAAGCCGAGAGGCGATGTTGTTTCCCCGTTTCGACTTACCTAGGTACAATCTCGTGCGCGTGAATTGATCATCAGGAGCGTTGTACAACATTTATTCAGTTCAGTATAAATCAGGAAGCAATCGGTGTGGTGATAATTGTTCACAGTCATATCCAATCTGGCCTAGTGGGCATCGAAACAATTTGATCATGCATGTTTTTCTGGTGCCAGCGCAGCATATCACGTTGCGGGCCTTAAGGTTTTCCGAAACTCAGTAGCTTGGATACGGGAAACTTGGATGCGTTCAAATCAACTCTGGATCAAGCTATACAGGGTGTTTCACCTAAACTGATAAATAATTCTAAG
This sequence comes from Ornithodoros turicata, assembly GCF_037126465.1. Lineage (NCBI taxonomy): Eukaryota > Metazoa > Arthropoda > Arachnida > Ixodida > Argasidae > Ornithodoros > Ornithodoros turicata. The sequence continues at coordinate 183,955,267 of NC_088201.1, forward strand.
TGGCGACGCACTCGCCGAAGGATTGTGGGAGTTTCAGCAATTACCTTCTAGAAACTTTTGCCACCATTGAGGAAGGCTTTGGAAACTTTTTAATTCCGGGAAATTTGTTTTTGTCAATTGAACTTTGAAAATTGCCAAGCGAACCTCACTTTGTTTTACAGAAATATGAAGTCCTCCAAGTGTAGCATTGACTGGCTAACCCCAGTCGTGAGGAACGGCACTCGACAAGAAGGTGCTGCTGAATGAACACTGTTTATTGTAAATCACTGTTTAAGTAAGTCGTGATGGTGGCGTAACCCAAACACAGAAGAAGGACGATATCTCATCACCAAGCGATAGCACGCGTACATACCATTCTACATCTTTCCTCTTTAATAAACAATTCAATGTCAACCGAAAACTACAAGAACAACAAGAACAAAAACCGAGTCTTAAGGTGTAGACTTCCAGAGCTGGATAGCGGCAGGGTGGTCGCTGAGGCCTTTTGCTTCTCCGTTCAGGAGATAAAGGCTCAGACTCCTGACGTGCTATAGGTTGTTCTGAAGACTTCTCTGTTGCGTCTAATCAGTCGACCGTCTGAAGTTTCAACGACGTATGACCGTGAAGTTACCGCCTTCCCTGCTGTAACTGCTGGACTACAGTTTTTCTGGTCGTAGTTGTAGAGCCAAGTGGTTTCTCCAGGCTCTATGTAACGCTGTGGACGGGCAGTCTTGTTGTAGTACACTGCTTGTCGTCGGTGAAGTTTCCGAAGTCGTGTAGCCACCACCTGGGCAGGTATAGTTTTTTGGAACAGCGTGGTATCCGGAACTGGCACCAAAGTCCTTGTGTGGCGACCCATCAAGCGTTCTGCTGGAGACTTTAAAATGCTGTCTCGGGACTGGTTGCGCCATTCTAACAAGGCAGCATAGAACTGTACGGTACCGTATTTATGTTTCTTCAGCAGGTTCTTAGCTTGTGGGAACGGCCCTTTCGGCGAGTCCATTTGCTCGGGGATACCTGGGACTTGAGGTGACATGCTTGACTTTGAGACTGTGAAGAAAATACTTAAATTCAGAACTCGAAAGGGGAGGATCACTGTCGCTTTTGAGCAGCGCTGGTAGTCCATGTGTGGCGAATACGTCACTGCACATGTTGATCGGATCCTTTGCAGTTGAATGTCGAAGTAGACGCAACTCGTAAAAGAAAGAGTACGGGTCAACAATGACTTCATATTCATTACCGTTATGTTGGCACAGGTCAATGCTGACAATTTGCCATGGATAGTCGGGAATCTCGTAGCTTAGCATCGGTTGCTTAGGATTCCGAGGCATATCTCGTTTGCAGTAGGCGCAGGACTTCACAAAGTCGGTTATCTCTTACTGCATTTGTGGCCAGTAGTATATTTCTCTTGCTCTATGTAGCATCTTCTCTATCCCTGTGTGAGGATCGTGTAGAGAAGTAAGTACTTGCCTTCTCATGGACGGTGGAACAATGATCCGATTACTTCGTAGGACGATGCCTTCTTCGGTATGTATTTGATCTCTGTACGGCCAAAAGTGTCGAATCGGCTCCGGAACATCCCTCTTATCTTCGGTCCAGTCGGTTGCTGCAAACTTGCGAAGAACGTTCGTCATTATCAGTTGCCAGCTTTACTTGTTGTAGCCGTTCGCTGCTTGCCGAGACTACCGTCAAAGCGCTGACCAAGACATGTTCATGTAACTTATCTTTGTTCGGAAATCGAGATAGCGCGTCAGCCATAGGAATGTTTTTTTCTGGCTGGTACCTTACTTCAAGGTCGTACTGTTGCAGAAACAAACGCATTCTTTGTAGCCGTTGTGGACACTGTGGCAGCGGTTTCTTAAAGATGCCCTCCAATGGCTTGTGGTCTGTGTGAATCTTCACTTTAGGCTTTCCTAAAATAAAATCGTGGAACTTAGTGCAACCAAAAACAATAGCAAGTAACTCTTTCTCAATTTGCGAATAATTGCACTGAGAGTCCGTGAGGGATCTTGATCCGTACGCTATTGGGTGATCTTCTTGGCTCATTACTGCTCCAACGCCTTCGGTCAACTGTTAGCACAACTGGTTTTGACGCGTCGTAATAGGACAACACTGGTGTCGTAGTTAACTGACGTTTCAGCTCATCAGAACTAGTGTCCTGCTCTTTAGTCCACTCCCGTACCACGTCCTTTTTTTAGCAGCTTACGTGGCGGCACACTAATGGTAGACATGTTCGGAATGAACTTGGATACGTAGGTTACCGTACGTAAAAAGGCTTGGAGTTGTTTTTTCTTTACCGGGACGGAAAATTTTGCACGTCCTGAATCCTAGACCAGTCCAACATAACTCCTTTGTCGGTGAGCACGAAGCCTAAGTTAGACACTTCCTTCTGTCGAAACAAACATTTTCGGCGATTCAGTTTCAGGTTGACATTGCGGTATGCCTCCAGAACTTTTCGCAGGTTTTTATCGTGTTCTGCTGAATCGGCGCCCCAGACTAGGATGTCATACATGACTACTGCTACGTTGTGGTGATCCTCAAATATATGATGCATGAACCGCTGGAACACTTCTGGGGCAGTACAAATGCGGAACGGCATGCGCAGAAACTTATACCGACCATACGGTGTATTCATAACGCAAAGTTTAAAACTTTCTTCGTCCAACTTCACTTGCCAGAACCCGTGTTCTGCATCTAGTCCTGAAAAAAAAAAAAAAAAACTTTTCACCAGCAAGTTTGTGGGTTACATCATCCAATGTGGACATGGGGTAGTGTTCGTAGGATCGTAGTGGGGTAGGACATGGGGTCGAGCACTTTGTTCAATTCTTGCGGGTCGAGACGAATGCAAACTTTGTCTCCCTTGTTGACCACAACCATGTGGCTGGCCCAACTTGTTGGCTTTGTTATCGTTTCAGCAATCCCATCGCGTACCATCCTATCTAGCTCCTTCTTTACCTTTTCTTTCAATGCAATGGGAACAGTTCGAGTCGGGCTTATCACTCCCTTGCTGCCTGCTTTGACCCTCATTGAATATACGACGTCCTTTATCTTGCCAACGTCTTCAAACACGTCTTTGAACTCTTCAACGTCAAACTCAGAGTCGCATTCAAGGGTGTAAAGCCGTTGAGTAATTTCGGTTGTTCTGATGCTTCCCCGCTCAGTGTTAGCGGAACCGACTGTTTTACAACAAAAAACGTTGGCTCAGCTGTGGCTTGTATATAGCTCAACTTCAGCTTTATCTTTCCTACAGCCCGTACTTTATCACCGAAGAATCGTTGTAGTATTGCTGAATAGCGTTGCATTTTGTAGTCTCTTTGAAGAGCCCTCAGGTCTTCGTAACTAATCACACAACAGTCAGCGCCGGAGTCTATTCTCGCTAGCTTCCTCTGTCCGTCACATTCAATCTCGACGTTCCAATACGACGAATCATGCCCGGCTCCGTTCACTTGCAACGCGTTGAAATAGTAGTCGCAGTCTTCAGACGCGACTGATCCGTCATCGCACCCCAATATTCTGATCCCGTTTTTGGTTTTTGTAGCGCCTTCTAACTTGCTTATCGTTCGATGCTTTGGATTCCGTCCTGCAAACTTTAGCAAAATGTTTTTTCTTCCACACTTTTTGCATAGCTTGCCTCTAGGAAGACATCTGTTATCACGATGTACACTGTAGCCGCAGTAGTTGCACTTCTTAGGATTTACAGCGTTTGCGTGCTTTATGCTACGTACTTCCTGGTCACTTCCGACTATTGCTGTTCCTACTTCTGCTTGCATTGCTTGACATTGCTCGTTGCTCTTTCCGTGCAGCCTGCAGACTGTAACAACGCGCTCGTAACTAAGATTGTCTTTGATAAGCTGTCTTTGCAAATCCTTATGTTTCGTGCCGAGTATAATCCTAGTACGAAGCATTCTCTCTTCCATCTCCCCGAACTCCGCACTGTTTCGCTAGAAGCCTTAAATCCGTCAACCAGTCATCAAATCTTTCGTGAGACTTCTGGTCTTGAATTCCAAACACGTAATCCTGATATACTTGGTTAATTGCCGGCTTGCACCATTCCTAAATTTGTTTTTTTCTTCAATTTTTCAATGTCGTGCTTTTCATCTTCACTGTCAAATACAAGCGTATCACAAATTTTCCGTCCTTCCTCACCGATAACTACTAGGAACGTCGCAGCTTGCACTTCTTTGGGCTGATACTTTAAGTTTGTAGCCGTTGCGAAAAGAGTAAACTCACTTATCCAACTTTTCCTGTCTGTGGGGATACTGTGCATCGTTTTTGTTGGTCTGTGGTTATCCGTAGAGGATTTCATATTTCTATAAAAAAAGTGAGGGTCGCTTGGCAACTTTGAAAGTACAATTGAAAAAATAAGTTTCGCGCAATTAAAAATTGTCCGAAGCCTTCCTCAATGGTGGCAAAAGTTTCCGTGAAGGTAATTGCCGAAAGTGCCACAGTCCTCTGGCGAGTACGTCGCCAGTTAGGATTTTTTATCACGTTAGGTGAAACACACTGTATATACGTACTCTCCAATGCAGAATGTTCACCTCCTCGTAACCCACATGAAAGAACGACATTTCTGTCGCTCTCATAACTTGTTCATAAAAGTTTCCGGTCGTTAAAAAATGAAATGCATCCTGTATATTGTTCTCTACTTCGATTGTTATTCCGAAAAAGCACATACGAAGCCAAATAAATATCACTGTTTGTCTATAATATATAACCTACAGACGGAGCGGTCAAAACATTCGTCTTCTTTTTTTTTTTTTGCTGAGATATGTTCATCGTGTAATGTGAACTGTTTCAGAACCAACTGTAAGGATGACATAAAGCTCTTCAACTGCTTGTTACAAGACAATTCCACAGACTCGTATCAGTTTGGCCAAGCGTTTTTTGACGCTCTTGGGGTTCCTTGCTTTGCTCACACTCTCAAAGTAAGCTGCACTACCAGGTAAGTAGCTTAGCAGAATATTCCACTATTGTGCTAACTAGCTGGGGGCACACATCCTTAAAACTAATGGTGGTGTTGGTGATATCTTGTTCGAGCACCATTCACGGTAGGCCACAATGAAAGGTCTGGTGCTAGACAGGTGACGAGGTGTCCTGTCCATGTTGTACCTTTGTCTGTGATTTTGGTCAAGCTGACCTGTTTGAACAAGGCTTACCAGCTAGGTGCTGCGATTATTGAGCGGTTCTAATAACCTTTTATTCTGATAATTCTGATATTCTGGTAAACCTTTAGAATGGATGCAGTGCACGACTTTCTGTGCTTTTATCCTGTAGACTAAGCAAGCGCAAGAAGCTGCGTGAGAACATTCTGGAAAAATCACCACATAGAGCGATCTGAATAGCGGTCGTTTCCGAAGTTTTTAGTATGCTTCTGAAGGTGTATTGTCTCCAATGTTACGATTCGGAGTACAGCCACGTGTCTGGTTCTTGCTTCTCCACGAAGACTTTTTCTCTAAATTAATATTGGTTATCGTGTATCTGAAATGATCAGATATATAACCTGAGAGTCTCATCGTGTCTTTTTTTTCTTTTATTATTTTCATGTCCAGCTTGTTTTCTTCTACGAAAAACTGTGAGATTAAAGAAAAGGAGAAAAAGGAGTGGGGATTCCTCGATCCTCCAAATTTCTACGCTGCATTCACGAAGAGATGGTACCCGGATAAGAAAACAACCACCAAAGAAGAGGAAGGCCGGGTGACGTGGAAGCAACTATGCCAGAAGGATACAGACCTGGAATGCGGCAAATATGATTTTCTCACGTAGAACAGAAGTGAAATTACCCCTGTGCTTTAGGAAGCACCGTTTTAATTTAATGCATCTCTATGGAATAAAGTTCGCATTTTAAAACATTGTTCTGGCGAATGACAGTTTCTTGTGATTCGCGCAAGTCATATATCGGTTGCCCAATCGTTATTTATATTCGCCTGGTAAAAGCAACTATAGTTTAATGATCCTGATAGAGCTGTTTCACTGCAATGTGTGGTAAGTACCCATTCGATTGAATAATGTTTACTTTTCAATTTACTTTTAATATTTACTATGTTCACTCACAGAACGTTGATTTCTTTATTAAAGAAATGGAAATAATAAAAAGAAAAGATAATTTGTTCCGAAAAGATACGCAATGTTAGACTTTCGAGGAGCACTATAAATCGAACACTCCGGGAGGTAAACCTGTACCTCTGTAGGTTACACATGTGTATCACCAAGACATCAAAGGTACTTCGATACAGGTATAGATGAATACTGCAAGGTGTAAAGCGACCGCTCAGCAAGCCGTCATGAAGGTGCGCATGTGCATCTGTAAAGAAGTTAATAAATATGCCTCCATGAAGTCGCATATGGGTATCCTTGGGGTATGCGATGTGTACCTACAGTTGTTTGTATGGAATAGTTTGAAGCAAGGTGGTTCACTTGAAGCATGCATAGGTACATCTGCGGTATAGGTAAAGTATAGCTGTACTTTGGTACGGGGAGTTTCCAGGGTGATGTAGCCATGTCGAAAAATTTAAAAGTACGCTACCAAAAAATATGCGGTCGGCGACATTTATGGCGTTGTGAGGCACGAGCCGCAGCCGACATTGTCAAATTTTAATTAAAATAAATTTACTTTTCTCTGTTGAACTTCGAAGCCTGCCTTGTCAACATAATGTTTTTCCTGACATAAACAGAAAGCGCGTTGGACGTCTCCCAATTTACCACACAGTACATATCTACTGCCATAGTAATTGCTAAAAAATAGATGCGGAAATCGTCGTTTCAACACGCACAAATTCTCAGCGGCCCTCCGTTGCCGTCAACGGGGGTGGGATATCCTGAAATGCCACATTTAAGAATCCTCCGTTTGGAATGCTATATGTTCAGAATATCAAACGGCGCTAGCGTGTTGCGCGCGTGCTGGGGCCCCCAGTCGTGTGGCGAACTGTCAAAAAACAAACCTAAACCAACCTAACATCTGCAACTTAACTTGATCCAATTCTAATCATTTCTGCTGCTCTGATGTGGCCACCATACAAGGCCTAAGGGGCGCTAACAAACAGGATTTTATTCACGATAATGACTTCTACCGACGTGAAAATCATGCAATACTGCGAGGTTGCTCAGTAACATTTACTATTCAACAATATCATTCCGACATTCTTCACATTAAACATGTAATTTAGAAATCTCGAATTTCGAACCTGCGGGATTTTAAACAGTGGATTATTAACTGTGGGACATCGTGCCATCTCCCCGGCAAGCAGCGAGGCGAAGATGCGACGGACATGCCGCTTCTAATTCATTTTCGAATGATTATATTTTTTTTATTATTATCTCTGATAATAGCAGAAAAGTTAGAACAGTAGTTGTTTAAAAAAAAAACTACGAGGGAAAAGGAATGACGGGTCACATATTTTTCTGCCGCTGCTTGCTTTAACTTGAAGGAAAAATGAGCGCGACTGACAAGATGCGCGACCGCACTGTTAACCAAAAAGTACACATGAACGCCAGAAGAGGAGTAAACGGCTTGTCCCAATGCGAACCCCCTTTACAGGAGTTTTTTTTACCACTTGTAGAATGAGTAAGCGTATACTTCTTCTGGTCGGTAATAGAGATACTCCTCCGATACACTTCGGTAGCACACATGATATACCAAATGAGGAGTGAAATAAAAATACCGAGCGAGAGAAGTGCAACACCATTATGTATCTTAAAAGCCTGAGTCTAGGCAAACAGAGGGACGACACGAACACACGACTCAAACCAGCAACGTTTACTAAACAACAGAGCACCAAGTACATATAGTGAACACAGCATGGGAAAAGGAAAATAACAAGGATGGTCATATCTTAAGCAGAAGGTCAAGCGAACGCATGGGTTACAAAAGGCGTCGGTAGGCCGGATGAATAGCCGCAGAAGCCACACTGACACAGTTTCCGGCATTGCGGATCGGCAAAGCCTCTCTCAGAAGTCGCCTTCATGTGTCTGCTTCCCACGCTATGACTGACATCTCAGCCCAGAGAGGTTGGCAATTATAGCATGACGCTAAGTGGCTAGAAAGATTTGAATCAGGATTTTTTCTATGCTGACCCGACCTCTGATTTAGGCACTGCGACGTTTGGCCGATATAAACAAACTCACAGGGCAATATGATGGAATAAAGGACATTCTTAGCACAAGGCACAAAATTGAATGAACTGTGATTAACCCCACACACTGAAACGAACTATGAAAATGGGATGAGACGATCAAGACGAAAATGATTTGTGAAGAAAAGGCGTACATCGTAAGTTTGAGAAATAGATCTAAGATTATGAGACACGTTGTGAAAATACAGGACCACGACACACTTGATATCGCGCGACATTGTTTTGGGCCTCTACAAAAACAAGCCGAGAAGTTTTTGTTCGATTAGAATACGGTTGTAACCGTAAACAGTCAGTCTTTCAACCTGCCTGGTTAGAGCGCCAAATACTAGATGCGAACAAGATCTCACAAGAGCGCCTTTTAGTAAGGAACATACTAGACCGCTTTTAACTGACTTCGAGTGACAACTGTTAACAGGGAGAATAGGTTTTGCGTTCGGCTTCCCGTACTCCCAACCATGGACCCTCTCCATGCACAAGATTTCATCAAGGAATCTTAACTTTCCCGCTCCATGGTATTCTTCAGTGAAAGTTAACTCCGGAGCAGACTGGCGGACTATCCGCTGGAGACTCACGAAAACTGACTCAGAACGAGAAATGACGATCAAGTCATCTACGTATCTAGGTACGTACACTGAATCAGGTTGGCACAAGTTCACAAAATAATTACGGAAGAGCCTAATGAGTGCAGATAAATCTCTGACAACAACGGGGCCACAGATGAACCCACGAAAACACCTTCCCTTTCTGTGTACAAAGTATCATCTACACAGGTTACAGTAGAGCTCAAATACAATTCTAACAATCTCATAAAGTCACTTATGACTAATCCAGCATACGATTGAAATTTGACCAAATTGTCACACACAAAAAATATTAACACGTCGAAGAAGAAGTGACTTCTTCAACGAGTAATACCGATCTTTAACATCCAATGACATCACATGAACCTTAGAACCATGGAACACCTTCAAACCGTTTAAAAATTCTTCAAAGCTTTTCAACGACAACGTGCTGGGCAAGGACAAAACTGAAAGTGACTTCTGAATAAACGTGGATACGTGCTTCTGCCAAGTGTAATTTTCCTTTAGAACAATCCTGAGTGGCATGTCTAGCTTATGGTCTTTCAACAAGAACATTGAAGAAAAGGAGCTCGAATTTGCTTCAGGGATAGGCTTTTACATAATGGAGTTCTTCCACCAGCTTGGCTGCATATACGCCATCTTGTCAGTTGCTTTTCCCCAAGCAGGCTTCGTCCGTCTGGCTGCATAGCTGTGTCTACTGCTTCCCTTCCTGTTCTTGGTCTATATGGCCTTCTGAAGCTATGCAAGATTGGTCATGAATGGCTCATCTCAGAGCCCAACTGTGCCTCATCAGTCTTGTCGGAACTATGTCGGAACCCCTCCGCAAGTCTACCTCCGCCTCCTGGTTTCCCGGCTTTCCATCATTGGCACGGAAGAAAAAAGGAGCAGCAGACTCGTCGCCGCGCCTTCTTTGACCATCTTCATCACCTGGATTCTTCTGCAAACATGTTATGGTCCCTGCTTCTCTGGGGTTCGTTCCAAACTACCCCGGACTACAACGGGTGGCTACGCATTCAAACAAAAGAGTTTTCCATGCTTTGGTTCATTATTCGTCAGAGCTGCCCAAGTCTTCGCCGTCCTCCATCACATCGTCATGCTCGACCGGGAGGTCCATCCATAAAGCCCGTGAACCCACGCGCGGTGCAGCTTTCCTCTCACTCAGAGCCATCCTCTCCAAAAGCCCAAGTTTTGTTTGAATGTAAGGCCTTCTAAATTTGATTTCATCTAAGACATTGATGCTATGGCTTCCATGGTGCCATCTGTTTCACAAAAGCATGCCTCTATTGAGCAATTTTAGCATTTTCGCGACGCGGCGCGAAAGAAGGCGCGGCGACGAGTCTGCAGCTCCTTTTTTCTTCCGTGCCAATGATGGAAAGACGGGAAACCAGGAGGCGGAGGCAGACTTGCGGACGGGTTCCGACATAGCTGAAGACTGATGAGGCAAAGTTGGGCTCTGAGATGAGCCATTTCATGACCAATCTTGCATAGCGTCAGAAGGCCATATAGACCAAGAACAGGAAGGGAATCAGTAGACTCAGCTATGCAGCCAGACGGACGAAGCCTGCTTGGGGAAAAGCAACTGACAAGATGGGAGGCCGGGAAAAATGTCCCCGGAAAGAATGTCCCCGCAAAAAATGTCCCCTGTGGAAAGGCTACCGGGAGTTCCCGAAAGAAACAAAATAAGGCTGTTGAGGTTAGGATTGCATGGTATTTAGACGGCAGTTTGTTGCAGCACGTCTACTGAGCATCCTGTCATTGTTAATGCTGATTCTGTGCTGTGAAATGAGGATCAACGTATTTCCAAGCAATAAGCTGAAGGTCCCCGGAAGAACTGTCCCCTGTGAAGAGGTTTCTCGGAGTTTCCCCAAAAAACAAAATTGGGGTGCTGAACAAGTGCAGAAAGTTGGGCTCGTTGGTGGGATAGCATACTGAAATATTTGGGGACGCGAAAGCCGAGTACATAAGGTACAGACAGAACAGACGTCAGAATCGAACGAGCGACTGAACGGAACGGGGTGTTGAGGATACGATCGCATGTAATTTAGGCCGCAGTTTGTTGCCGTACATTTATTGATCGTCAGATCATTGCTGATGCTTATTCTGTGCTGACAAGTAAGGGCCAACGTGTTCCAAGGAGTAAGTTGTAGGTAAGCCTGTTCACAATTACCGTCTAAAGGGCCAGACACATGTACGACCTAGCGCGCGACACGACGTGCGACGCGTCGGAGTGCAAAGCACTCTGGGACGGATTTTTGCGAAATGGGTCGTCGTAGCAGCCCTCTCCGACCTGTCGCATCGCGACAGACTTGCTTGGATATTTCGGCTCCTGTCGTGGAGTTGTCGTGAGGAGCCGGTGACGTCACGAGCTAAACCGCCAATGACGAGCCTACGTCTCGTGTGCGTTTCTCGGTAGAGAAGCCGAGAAGTCCTCGCCCGCTCTTTGCGAAAACATGGCTGAATCGACGCGCGTGGAATTCAACGAAAAGCTAATATATTTAGTGGAGGAGCGTCCCTCGCTCTGGGACATGAGGTCTAAAGTGTATAAGAACATTCACGTGAAGAACAAGGACTGGCGAATGGTGGCCGAATTACTGGACGCAACAGGTAAATAAGTTTTGGCGTACTGCACGTCCTTCCAATTGATAGCATTCTAAAGTGTCATATTATTACAGAAAAGCAAGTACAATCGCGATGGCGCAACCTGCGCGACTCCTACTCCCGTATCGTGAGGGACACAAAAGGGAAAAGTGGCGACCCAGCGAAGGAAGTGATCAGTACGTGGCCACATTATGACCAGATGTCCTTTCTTCGGGACATCGTGGAGCCGAGAAAGTATGTACGGTAGAAACTTGTAGCAGGCACGGTTTCACCAACGCCGATTAACATTTGAACCGAGATCAGCGCTCCCTTAACTTGAATTTAACTCTTAGCTCTGCTGTATTACAGGAAGTTACTGATACTGTCACTGAAACATTCATCACGTCACCAACGAACGTTTTTACAAAAGAATTGATCACAGGTTCAGAGTTAACCAGCGTTGAGAAGTCCATCAAGCCTGGTCCAGCTATTTGAAACTCTCTGCTTATTTATTTAATCAACACCCAGAGTTCAACTAACATACATGCATGCATATGCATGTATGTTGTACGTTAATGTTGTAAGAGTATATGTTGTACAGAAGCTATAGAAGAAGTGCTATTGTTTATGACTTTGCTTGTAAATTGCTATTGTGTGGAGAAGTAGATGAAATGTTCGAAAGATTATTGCAGAGTGAAATTAGAAATGAGATTGTGGAAATATTGTGGTCTCAAACAATGTGGGCTCATGCTCGTATTCTCTTATGCCCTCAGGTTGGTAATTCACCTTCCTTGTATGCCAAGAAAACCAGTGATCGTTGTTTGGTTGTCGTCCCATGCCCACAAGCGCTGATTTGTATATTCATTGATTGTGTGAATATTGTTCACCATCTATTAATACAGTGTGGTGACATTGAGCAAAATCCTGGACCCCCGACTGATGCTCTTGCAAAACAGATGACCGAAATGTTTGAAATGTTAAAAGAGTTAAAGAGTCAGACTACCTCACTCAATAGTCACCAAGAGGGCATCCTAAATGTCGTTCAAACCCTGCAAACTGGTCAAAAAGAAATATCAGACCGGTTGTTGAACTTAAGCTCGCGCCTTTCTGCTGTTGAAAAAATCAAATCCTCCGTTGAACAGATGAACGATGAGCTGAAATCTGTAAAAGCTGAAAACCTGCTCCTTCGCAATCGTCTTGATGACATTGAAAATCGGTCACGGAGTAACAATCTAGTCTTCCGCGGCGTTCCCGACTCACCGGCAGAAACGTGGAATGAAACAGAGGCTAAGATTGTTGAATTTATCTCAGAGAAGCTGGCAGTCCTCGTTAATAGCGATGCATTTGAACGAGTTCATCGTATAGGCTCATTTAAACAGGGCAGTTCCCGTCCAATCGTTGCAAAGTTTTCGTCATTCAAAACCCGGGATGCTGTGCTGCAAAACAAATCAAAACTAAAAGGCAGTGCCTTTTTTGTGCAAGAGGACTTTTGTGCTGCAAAACGGTTGGCAAGAAAAAGGCTATTCGAGTTTGGTCTCTCACAGAAAAAAACAGTTCAAACTTCGGTTTAATAAGCTCTGGATTGATAACATCTGCTATATATATGATTCGACCAGTGCTACTGTCCGCTGTGTTGACCCTAGTTTTAGTGATAATTCTGCTGTTCCCGTAGTTTCTTGAGATAACGCGGTTAGTGAGCAGTCCTCTCTTCTGCCGCAACATAAAAGTTCAATGATCTTGCGTCCCAGACGGGATGAAATCCGTAACCAATAACCATTGGCCAGGGCCATGAATAACCCTTCCGCCGTGTCCAGATTATCTGTTCTGTATACTAATATAAGAAGCTTAGTCAAAAAAACGTGACGAACTGTCTTCGATTATTGATTCATGTGACGCCGACATCGTGTTTCTCACAGAAACCTGGCTGAACGCCAGAATATCTAACTCCGAGCTATTCACGTGTTACAAGGGGTATACTACGTACCGTGCTGACAGGCCAAATAGAACAGGTGGTGGAGTACTGATTGCCCTATCAAATGTCTTGAATAGTTCTTTGGTAAATATTGACACAAACCTAGAAGCTATATGGCTGTCTGCAATGTGCTCTCGTAAACGAATAATTATCGGTGTGTGTTACCGTCCCCCCGCTGCAAGCAGTAAATTTGTTACAGAACTTCATGATGCATTGAATCTCATTGTCACGCGTTTTCCAAACAATCCAATATTTTTATTAGGTGATTTTAATTATCCGTCTATCGTATGGTCTCCTCGACATGTACCTGAAAGCTATGGTGAGGCTGCTGATTTTGTCAACGTGTGCAATGACTTCAATTTAACGCAATTGGTCACAACACCTACGAGAATTGTTGGTGTTACTGCTAACGTTCTGGATCTTGTCTTGACTTCCGATCCCTCTAAAGTATCCGACATTGTATACTTGCCCCCATTAAGTGATCATGTTGTCATGCACTTCTTTATTAACATTCCATCAAATCCTCGATCTAAACTTGTTAAAACTATACGTAATTACAACAGAGCTGATTTTGACGCCATTAATAGCGATCTAGAAAGCTTTTCTCGCGTTTTTTTTCGAGGGTTTTTCTAGTCGTACGCTCGAAGAAAACTGGAACATGTTTATTGATAGAATTGCGAAGCTTGTCGATGAATATATTCCGATTGTTAAAATCATCTCCTCACCCGAGTCTCCGTGGTTTGATAAAACTTTACGGCGTTTAAGAAATCGGAAGCGTAGGCTATTCCTAACAGCTCGAAGCACAACTAACCCACGTAATTGGCAAAGGTACAAAGAAGCCGTCAATGAATACAAAGTTGCCATTATAGAAGCCAAACAAACTTTTTTCTCTACAACACTTCCAAACTTGTTGCAAACTAACCCAAAACAATTTTGGCGCACTGTAAACAAACAAGTCCACCTACCAATAACACTCACTGATAATGATGGCACCGCCATACCGGACTCCGCAACAGCTGACGCATTCAACAACTATTTTGCTGATACCTTTTCTGCTCCAAATACCGATAACCCTCGTATGTCAAGACCACGAAACTTCTTGCCTATGGATGCACTAATAATTGATCCATTCGGTGTGGCCAACGTAATTGAGAGGCTCAAACTGTCGTCAAGTTCCGGTGTTGACAATATCAACACTAAACTCCTAAAAAACACGAAATTATATTCGTCAATCATGCTTACTAAACTCTTTGAACAGTCGCTGGGGGTGGGCGAGCTCCCGGATGCGTGGAAAATCGGAAAGGTCATCCCTACTTATAAATCAGGCAACAAATGCACTGCTGCTAACTACCGTCCCATATCACTAACGAGTATACCGTGCAAGATATTGGAACATATCATCTGCAGTCATCTAGTCCATCACCTTGAATCAAACTCTTTCTTTTGCCCTTATCAACATGGTTTTCGTAAACATTTTTCTTGTGAGACTCAGTTGGTATCTTTCATTCATGACATCCATCTCCTTTCGGACAGAGGAACTGATGTTGATTGTATATTTCTTGACTTCAGCAAAGCATTCGATAAGGTCCCCCATAATCTGTTGCTTTTAAAATTATCCTTACTAAATATTGACCCTAATGTATTGTCCTGGATTCAGTCTTTCCTTATTGGGCGGTCACAATTTGTCACAGTAAACAATGTCACCTTTGCCCTAACCCCTGTATCATCCGGCGTCCCCCAGGGTTCCGTCTTGGGCCCGCTACTTTTTCTCATATACATTAATGATTTACCTGGGTGCGTCAGGTCTTCCATTCGGCTTTATGCCGACGACTGTGTAATCTATCGAGCCATAACTAACCCCTCTGACCTTCATATTCTGCAGTCAGATCTAGACTCCGTTCTTGACTGGTGCTCAGCTTGGTGCATGGAAATGAATATTAAGAAATGTAAATGTTTAAGAATCTCGCGCTCACGTAGTCAGCCACCCGCGTTTTCATATAAAATTAACGATGTCCCTCTCGATCAAGTAACTGAATATAAGTATCTCGGTGTTCATATCTCATCGGACCTCTCTTGGAAGTCCCATATCACGCATATTTGCAATTCAGCTAACTCTTCTCTTGGCTTCATCAGACGCTCGTTCTACATGGCCCCGTCGAAGGTTAAGCTACAGCTATATAGGTCTCTCGTGCGACCAAAATTAGAGTACGCATCATCGGTATGGGATCCTGGAACAGATAACCTCATCAATATGTTAGAATCGATACAAAACCGAGCCAGCCGCTTTATACTCTCAAACTACCATCGTACATCAAGTGTCAGTACCATGAAAAGGTTTCTGGGTCTACCCTTGTTAGCGTCTCGTCGCAAGAAAGCTCGTTTGTCACTTTTCCATAATGTATTCTATCATAACGATCCCATTCTCTCCTCATACATTTCATCTGCCACTTACACTTCGCACCGCATTGACCATTTCCGTAAAGAACGCATTCCGCATGCATATACTAATGCCTTCTCTAACTCCTTCTTTGTTCGCACCGCGTTAGAATGGAACAGGTTGCCTCGTACTGTTGCTTCCATCCAGGACTCGCCCACCTTCAGGCACACCTTATCTGATTTACTTTGATGACTAACCTTTTTGTGCTATTTTATGTGTCACTATCTCTACAGAGACGGATACTTGTTCCATGTTGTCCTTTTTTATTTTGTTTCGATTTGTTTCCCAATGTTGTACTGCCCTTCCCCTCTTCAATGCCTCATGGCCCTGAGGGTATGGAAATAAATAAATAAATAAATAAATATGATAATCACACTGAACCCTTGAGAAGAGTGTAAGCTCGGCGAACGCTGAATTAGAACTATATGGCATACGAAACTGTCATTTGGCTTATACTGGAATATGCTAGTATTACATGGGATTGTCATACAAGGAAAGCTATTGGGAAAGATAGAAACGAAAGCTGTTGATAAAATAGAAAACATTCAGAAATTAGCTTTGTGGTATGGTGGATTCACCTCAACTGCTGAGCTGTTACATAAATGTAAGCTCCCATTGTTACAGGAGCATCCCAAACAGGCAGGACTGAGATTCATATATTCTCTTTATTCCAACAATTAGTTGCTCCGGACGGAAAGAAGCTGAAACGCAGGTATAGCCGTTTAGGCAACAGATATTTTTTAATTTTCACGATTTATCCGCAGAGAAACAGACCAAGCGGCATTATCGTAATAAAATTTTGGGGCATAATACGTCTTCTAACATCTACTTTGGCTTTCCGACACGGTTCTAATTTGTTTTATCTTCGTTACAATTCCCGAAGTTTATCTTGTCGAGCCCTGTACATATGTGCAATCATACAGAGCATGGTAAAATCTCTCAACCAAAGTACTGTTGCAAACAGAACGTTTCTGAGACCAACAAAGGTGTTGTAGGGCTACAGACCGGGAGCCTGGTACTGGCGACTGATTGCGCCAATATCGCTGATAAAATACCTTTTATAAAGGTCTCTAACGTCACTTGCTACACGCGAAAAATTTCTACAGGATGTCCTCTGCAGTGGCTGAGCTGTTCCCTGTAGCCCCTCTTCGCGCCACTGGTCCTGCCTCACATTTCCGTGCACATCCACGAAGTCACCATATCCAGATGGGCAATAAAATTGCTGTTCCTGTGCTCCTGGAGTCATAAGGAAGTTGTGCAGAACACATACGGCCTTCACGAGCTCCTCGGCATGCTCTGGGTGCTCTCCCAGTGAGCGCTCAAAAATCCTCCACCGTGACACCATTATGCCAAAGGTGTTCTCAACACACCTCCTGTGACAAAGAAATAAAAGTATGTAATGCAAGTATAGCTATGCTTCCTGAAGCATGCAAGTCCTTTTTATAAAAGCAAAACATAGCGGAAAGTGACCATTCTGAGCAGAGATGGAGAGTAACGCATTACCACTTTTAATACGTTTAAGTAACGAGTAGTTAGTTGAACCAAAAATGTTGTCGGTTTGGTTTGAGTTCCTTTGCAACACTGTTGTTGGCGCACATCATGCTCCGCATAGCATAATTTAAATTTCTCCCAGTTTTTCTCAAATTTGGGGCAGGTATGAATCATTATTTGAATCGGTTACCAAACATTTACAGATAACCTTTAATGTTTCAACTCAAGTTCAGCTCAGAGATGACGCCAATAGTTTCGGTCTGGTTCAGTTCAGGTAGACTCTCTAGTAACTGTAATGAATACATTTTGACCGAGTAATGCTGGGTGTCATTACTCACAACTTTCGTTGAATTTGAAATGTGATGATAAGTATGCGAAACAATAAAATAATGCTACCTGGCTCTGCTCAACCTGAAGTTGAATATCCTCTTCTCACTGTCCAGCCCTTGACCAGGGAATGGTCTCAGGAAGTTTGGCCGTAACTGAAACGCCTCGTCTCCCAGAATCACACATGGGGCTGTGCAGCTAGTGCCAGGTAGCTGTTGAGGTCCTGGTAACCGCAGTGTTCCAGCGTCCAGCATCTGTCCAAACCGAGACTGCCCTCAGGATGCCGCCGTCACTCTGCTTCCCATAGGCACCGACATCAACCACTACAAAGTTATAGTCTCCGTCGGCTACAGCCAGTAGAACGATTGAGAAAGTGTCCTGAAATGGAATTTGGAAATACTGATGCTTGTGGAGCGAACCTGAGCAGGGCACTGCGGTTATTCCTGCATCACCTGCACACAGATATTTATGATTTATTGACATCAGAAGTATGCATACCTTGTAGTTATGATACATGCTCCCAGAATTTGGTGGAGCACGGATTCGGACGTGCTTTCCGTCGACAGCTCCCAAACAATTGGGGAACTGCCAGTTTCGCTGAAAGCTCTCAGTTATTTTCTCCCAGTCTGCAGTGCCAGGTTTCTAAAAAGAAGTTACAGTTACGGATTTGATTAAAAGATGTTCAGCTGCCCTATAGTTTTCATAGAAATACTTATTGCAATTTGCATAGAAAAATAATACCGAGCAACTGTCGCACCTTCATGTATAATGGCTGCAATCTCGTCCACAAAGCCCTGCACGTTTCACGGATGGACTCCCTTGCTGTGAAGATGCCCACTCGGAAAGCAAGGGCAATATCCTGAACGAGGTCACCAGACGACAGGTACCTGCAAAATCATATAGCACTAGCCGTTCAAAGCACAGCCCTGAATTGGTCACCATTATACTAATTCAATTACATTAATGCGGTTAAATTTAACTACAATTAAACACAATTACAATGTCCTAAAATGCTCGTATTTGCTTGACTAACAATCGTTACAGTTTGACCAGTACACCATAGTAGTTTTACAGTAGACCACAAGTAGAACGCGAAATCGTTCATGTGTCACTGAAACTGTGAAATTTGCTAGACTTTTGTACCTCAGTGTCATGGCCAATCGTTGGACAGGACAAAGCGGCTCCCTGCACAAATGCTCCCTTTGCAGGTCAGCTCTGAATAGGCCAACAAGGAAGTCGAACTGCTGAGGTGTCATCCTGTAATACTTTTTGAAGTACTCCAGGTCACCTTGTCGCATCAGCTCCATCTGCAAATCATTCAGGAACGTTCAGCTGGTGAAATAGTCAGTATCATCCAATCATTCTTAAATCCGCTTACCGAAGTATAGAACTCGCTCTCGTTATGCCTGTTCCTCCAGGAAGGCCTCACCCACCAAGTTCGCTTTTTTTTCTTGCGCTGCTCTCTCAGCAACAACACTTTCTTCTTGAGCAGCAAACGTTTCGTGCGATGGCTGATGTGATACATTGTAACACGGGCGAAAATCACAGGAATGACGCGCGGATACGAACGATCTGTAGCGAGCGTGAGCGGCTGCACAACAGACAGGGTTCCCAACACAAGCCCCAGCAGTGCGCTTAACTGTAGATAAACGCGATAAATGGTTCGGCGTGGGATCAGTTTTCAGATGGGTATCACGGAAGGCTCACGAAACACTGAAAAAAGTGTTCTAGAATAAGAGTTTTATTCTCTGGGCACATTTTGTTTCGTGAAATGAAACGCAACCAAGCATTCCAGTCGCAGACTCTGGCCACACTGTTTCAACGACACGACGGTCGACTGCGGCACGTCGTGAGGGTGTCGTATCTCGTTTGTCCCCGGGTGGGAGATACGACATGTCGCAACGCGCGTATGGTACGACACGTCGCATGTCGTGTCGCGTGTTTTGTCGTACATGTGTCTCGCCCTTAAGGACTCATTTGCTGTCACATTAACATATATGATGATACTCACACAAGTCTGCTTTAATTAATCAAGAAGCAATAGGAATACCGCCGAAAAAGCGTGCAAAGCTGACGACAGTGAATCTGCAAATACGGCATCGGAATCTTGGTATGCAGTACACACCGAGAGAGAAGAGCCTTGGAGCAATTTCTTCGCGACATTGGACAGACGATGCGATTTTAACGTCAGCCGAACACATGTGGATCAGGAAGAATGTGAATAAATATAGAATTGCAGAAAAAAATAAAGAAATATAATGGGCGGCATTTCCTTCTACTCGCCTCACAGTTGTTTCGTGTTTATTGAGAATAACAACTCCACCCCCCCCACCCCCACCCTTTATTCACTTAATCTATTCCACCCGCAGTTGTAGGTATGTAGTTGAATTTTGAGGGGCTGGGAACGTTGACATTTTTTTCGGTAACATTTCTTCCGGGGACATTTCTTCCGGGGACGTTTCTTCTGGGGACGTTTTTTCCGGGGACATTACTTCCTACACCCGACAAGATGGCGTATATGCAGGCAAGCTGGTGGAAGAACTCCATTATGTAAAAGCCTATCCGTGAAGCAAGTTCGAGCTCCTTTTCTTCAATGGTCTTGTTGAAAGACCATAAGCTAGACATGCCACTCAGCATTGTTCTAAAGGAAAATTACACTTGGCAGAAGCACGAATTCACGTTTATTTAGAAGTCACTTTCAGTTTTATCCATGCCCAGCACTTTGTCGTTGAAAAACTCTGAAAAAATTTTAAACGGTTTGAAAGTGTTCCATGGTTCTAAGGTTCATGTGATGTCATCGGATGTTAAAGGTCTGTATTACTCGTTGAAGAGGTCACTTCTTCTGCGACGTGTTAATAATTTTTGTGTGTGACAATTTGGTCAAATTTCAATCGTATGCTGGATTAGTCATGAGTGACTTTATAAGATTGTTAGACTTGTATTTGAGCTCTACTGTAACCTGTGTAGATGATGCTTTGTACACAGAAAGGGAAGGTGTTTTCATTGGTTCATCTGTGGCCCCGTTGTTGTCAGAGATTTATCTGCACTCATTAGGCTATTCCGTAATTTCTTTTGTGAACTTGTGCCAACCTGATTCAGTGTACGTACCTAGATACGTAGATGACTTAATCATCATTTCTCGTTCTGAGTCAGTTTTCTTGAGTCTCCAGAGGGTAGTCCGCCAGTCTGCCCCGGAGTTAACTTTCACTGAAGAATTCTATGGAGCGGGAAAGTTAAGATTCTTTGATGAAATCTTGTGCATGGAGGGGGCCTTGGTTGGGAGTACGGGCAGCCGAACGCAAAACCTATTCTCCCTGTTAAGTTGTCACTCGAAGCCCACAGAGTGCTAGTAGAAAAAGTGACAGTTCCTGAAATTGGGAGAGGGAAAGTGCGATCCCAACGAAAGTCGGATGCGATAAGCCATACCTGTGGTATCTGTTTCTGCGTTGCAGGTGTGGGCTGGGTTTCCAAGCTCCTTTCGTCGGACTGAAGCGAGGCCCGCATGGAGCGCTTTTTGTCGGCGAAAACGCAGCGCGCGTCAAACGCTGACGCCCACGCCGACGACGGCACACCCGCAAGGAGCAACTGTCTCGGCGCGGAATTCACGGCTGAGCTTTCACAGTGTTTCTTGGGGCTGGGCGCAGTCAGCACGCAGGTGGTTTCCATTGGAGCATAAATAAACATGTTGTTCCTAGGTTATCGAAGATAACACTAGCATATGCTCTCTTTAGTAAAGAAGATGTTTCTCCTTCAGTTTTAGGTCCCCGCTTTCCGCTGTCAATTCGGCAAACCGGTCTAGTGTACGAAACAGGCATGCTGAATGAGCCGCGTCTTGTTTGGCATTGTTTTGCCAGCGAGACTTTGTGGATGTTTCTTGTTGCTTGTCTGCGTAGTATTCGTATTCGTTCGTTTCCCTTGTCTATAAGTATGGAGCGGCGGCAAAAGGTGCTCTTATTAAGAGGCTTGCTTGTGCTCAAACAAGCACACATGGTACAGATGCAAAGAAGAAAGGCCTGGGTACGTCGTGTGTGGCAAAATAGAAAAACGGAAAGCGAGTTCTACACATCGGTAGGTACCTGCTCTCTCTGCTGTAAGATGGTGAAACTGAATGTTGGGAAAAAATATCTCGTAACCGCAGATGCAGGTCATGCGGACTCAAGAACCGGACTTGTTTTTGAGATACTACCGGATGACACCTGACCTTTTTGACAAATTGCACGACATGGTCCGGGAGAAGCTGACGAAGGAGTTCGTCGTGCGTGAGCCAATAAGCTCCGGAGAGCGCTTAGCAATGACTCTTCGGTGAGATATTTGAAACGTTAATATTATTGTACGACCTTTTCAGTATCTTGGTTTTTGTGGAAATGTGCAGGTATCTCATCTCAGGAAGTTCGATCATGGATATCGCCAAAGTGTTCAGGTTTGGTCTGGAAACAGCCCGAGAAGCGGTACACCTCACATGCGAGGTTCTGTGGCAAGAGTTATCCCCACATTATATGAAGGTATGTTTGAGGGCAAAGTAGAGGGTGACAACGAGGATATATACCCCACGCAAAAAATAATAGTTGAAGTGGTTGGTCTAGCCGCCCAAGCAAGCCATAATCAATTATGAGAAAAGCTATTGTTATGGCCTTAGTGCGAATAAGATAAAGCACAGAACCAAGTCCCAAGAGATGTCTATTCCTGCATATTTAGCCACCAACAGAGAAAGACTGGAAAGCCATCGCAGACGGATTTTGGAAGCGCTGGCAGTTTCCGAACTGCCTGGGGGCAGTAGATGGAAAGCACATTCAGATAGATGCGTCACCTAAAACCGGTAGCCTCTACTACAATTACAAGGTAGGTACTGTTTGTGTGAAGTTCATGAAAAGTTTTGTGTCTCTTTTTTCAGGGTACATTTTCCATAGTGCTGATGGCAGTTGCTGACAGCAGCTATTTATTTCGCCTCATCGATGTTGGTGCCCCAGGACGCATGAGTGATGACGGTGTGTTCAAGAGGTCCCCCATTGGTCAGCGCCTACATTCTGGTCTTCTTGGATTGCCATCTTCTCAGCAGTTACCAGGCTCTGAGGCATCGTTGCCGTATGTTCTTATTGGGGACGAAGCATTCCAGCTTCGAGAGGATTTTTTGAGGCCTTACCCTGGGTCCAGGGAGAGTCCAGCTGAACGCAGTTTCAATTATCGACTGAGTCGAGCAAGGTGGGTTTTAATGCAATGTGTCACTTTACAAGGGTGACGTTCCTGCAGGTGGTAGACGGGCATAGTGTGAAAAGCACGACAACCCAGGCAAAGACATGACAAAATACGAAACAAACACAGAGCACAGAACACCTGCGCTCGGTGTAGTCCTTTGTCGTGTCTTTGTCTGGACTTTAGTGCTCTTATGTCGCTTCACACTTGTCTTTGTTTAAACACAGCCTTGTCTGAAGGTTATTTTTTGTTGTGTGCACTCACTGCAACGTTTCTCGGTTCTTTGTTTCTCAAGAGATGCGTGGAAAATGCGTTCGGGATTCTGACAGCACGGTTCAGAATTTTCAGAGGGCCAATCAAGCTCAAGCCGGATAATGCAGAGCGAGTAGTCAAGGCCGCCTGCGTTCTGCACAATTTCCTGTGTGTCGAGTGCCGCAACAGTTCTGCCTACTGCCCTGTTGGATATGCGGACCACGAGGACTCCTTCGGCAACATCATCGCTGGGTCGTGGCGCAGTGAGACTGCTGCGGACACATCAACTTTTGCATTGCAAGCTACACATGCAAGAAAAAGCAAGAGTTCTGCTCAAGGAGTGCGAGATCTGTATGCGCAGTTCTTTGCAAATGAAGGACAAGTTCCATGGCAATGGAACTTGCTGGATATTACAGAGCCAGACACCTAACAACCTTGTTGTGTTCATTTATTGGTGTACCTCATATTGTGCAGCAACATGTAATATTTCGATTTCCATCTGAGAACGTAACTCCTTGGGACAGTTCCGCACCTTTTCTGCAACCAGCAGACCGAAATGCTCAGCGGAGTCTACAGTTCTCACAGCTATTTTCTCCAAAAGGTCGATCTCTTTTTGTAAAGGCAGCTCAGCTCGTTTCTTTTTGGCAGGTAAAGATGTAGTAGAGGTTCTACATCCTGTGAGTGGTGAGCTGGACGAGCTGCTGGAATTTTGCGTGCGGCCTGGTAGAGGGCTGGGTAGAGGGCTGACTGATGCAGCATCACTTGTGACTGAAGGCCTGATTTCTGTCAAATGCACCACGTCAGTGTCCCCTATCGAATCATCGTACATGCTGTTAAACATATTCTCTGCTGGAGAGCGTTCGCTGCATAGAGCTTGCGATGATACTGGTGCATCCCCTGGCATTTCTTCAGAGTCCACAGGTGGTAGGTTGCCACTGGTCCTGAAAGAGGAAATCACATGCATGAATATGATTAACGCAGATAGTAACTTGTCCACTGGTGATGCTATTAGGCCAAACAAATAACAAACCACTCCCACTCCTCAAAATTTGCAGTTCACATTCCTTAGTGCACGTGTGGTAAATATTTGTTCTTACAACATCTTCGACTTGGCCATGTGACTTCAACATGTTCGACAACCATCTTCTACTTGGCCTCTGTTTTCTATCTTAGAACTGCACAGAATAGCCCGAACAGTGAACACGACATACTCTGGGTACTCCAAGGTGTCACGGAGAAACAGCATCTGCTTGAAATGTGGCCAGCGGACTGCCACACCTTCATGTGCACCAGCTCCACTTCGTGGAATGCAGGATTCTTTCTTCTTCCGCACAAAAGTGTATCGAAGTGACTTCCATCGCTTTGCCACCTTCGCTGCTGTAAGGCAAGCTGAAAGTTAGGTCAAAATGACAACCACAAAGTCCATGATTGAGAAAGCCTGAGTTTGGGCAAGGAATGACAAAAAGTTTACAACACGAAGACTCAGACAACCACAAATGTTAAGCGGATTCTGCTGCAGATTTGCAGATTTCATGAGCAACAGCCTTTCATGGAGGGCCCACATACAATCATGATAGAGTTATGGGTGTGCATTGCGCCATATTAATTTTCATGCCCTTCATTATTAGAAGTGAGTTAGAAACAAGCGCTGCTTGTTATATAGCACCTGTTTGTTACTCAAGTGGCATAAATGTAGCGCTCTTTTTGCTTTTATTCGTGAAGCGCTGTGTTTCCAATAAAAAAAGACACTCTGTATGGCATCACCGGCATAACAAGAAAACGGGGAACTGATGATGATCATGCCGAACATGCACGTTTAGAAATATCGATATGAAATAAAATCGTTCAATCGTTTGCGCGTTCCTGAGGCTATGGCTCGTCCCCATGTGCGAAGACAACAATGCACTTTTATTACCACGATCGCAAGACTGAGCTACAATCGTGTCATGCAAGATAAATAATAATAAAGCGTGACGATCCATGAAGACGGCACACATTGAGAAAATATATACCTACCGTCTTCTCCGACGGCAGCCCCTACTGCTCTCCACGCCTGGTCTTTCTTCTACAAATTTTTGTACTCATTTGATCGCACGTCCCACAGGATCCTGCGCTTCTCCACTTCTCAGATGAGTTTTTCGTTGAAGGCAACTCTGTCATTCATGTTGACAAACGCAGTGATCACGTCAAAACTGTAGACAGCCAAAGCGTGAAACCCTACACATAGCACAACACAATTCGTGTATGGCGGCGACGGGGAAGGAGCTTCCGTCACATGATGACAACGCCGGCCCCGATTGGTGGAGAGCTGGCATCACCTCCGGCGCTGTCGGGACGCCGGGCGCATTTTTCTAGTCTGCCCAGAAACCTCCGAATCGCTGGAAAATGACGCGCGCGCGTCAAAATAGACGTCGCGCCGACGCCGACGCGAGCTAGTCGCGAGGAAAAACGCTGCATGCGGGCCTCGCTTGACAAGGATTGCGCTGAAAAATTTGTCGCGCGCTACCTCCGTAGAGCATGATGTTCGGCTATTTTTTCTGATGGAATATCCCCTGAACATCCTTGTTAATTATCATTAATTTGTGTAAATTAGACACGCTCTTCACATTGGTGGGGTAAAAACGTGACCTTTACTTGGCAAATTTCCGACTTCAGTTCGCAAAAATTTGCATAATTAAACTTACGTTACACGACATTCACATCAGGAGGTGGCAAAAACCTAGTAAGAACAAATGCCGTTGACCGCATGATTCTAGGTGGTGTAGTTTTGTAATTATAATTCAGTGACATGTTTTCTGGGACACCCTGTATGTACTTGCTGCTCTGTTCAATAGTAAACTTTGTTGGTTTGAGTCATGTGTTCGTGTCGTCTCTCTGTGTGCTCAGACTCAGGGTTTTACATAATGGAGTTCTTCCACCAGCTTGCCTGCATATACCCCATCTTGTCGGAAGTGCAACACGTCAGTTTGGCACAACAGAAGAACCAATGTGAACTGTGATACATTATTTATTAGACATATATACACAAAACACGTACAGAGAGTGAAATAGTACATACGTCCAGCGGAAGAAGAAGAAGTCCAAAGGTAAGGTTGCGCTTTTCCGTTGCTCCGGAATATAGGGTCATTCCAGCTCAAATGTCCCAATGGCGTGGCTGGACCATCGCCGATTTTCGTGAAAAAAATATGTGTCTTCCTCACTGACGTATATACGTTCTGTCTGAAATATTTCTTGCGGGATCTGCACGGAATCGCCGCTAGGGGCTTCCATCTTCCGCTTCGAACCCAAAACCGTAATGCTTTTGAGCAGGTGCAGAGGGTGAATGGCTCGATATATCTGAAAAAATTCATACGGGACGCGCTTCCGAAAAGTTCAGTCTAGTTATCATCGGATTTGCAGTCGCCGCGAGCGGAGAAATAGCGAGCTACGCTTCCGCGAAAAAGGCGCAAAATCGAACTAATTCAAATTTTTTCTAAAAAAAAACACCATGAGCACAACTTGCCGAGTTATATTTTTTAGTTGTAGGGGCCTACCAGTACATTCTACCAAAAACGTTTGACGTCAGAAAATTTAACTGTTAGGCTGTCAAAATGCGAAAGTCTGTAGTTTTAGGACAAATTGAAAACTTCGTCTAAGAAAAAGTGGCATTGCCGGACGCGCTAAAGGAACGAAATTTTAATTTCCTCAGAAATGTAGCATAGTTCCCCAGTCATAAGTACAAACAATTTCTCAAGGGTGCTCACCCTGGTGCGCCTCTCGCGACACGACGCACGGGATGGGCTTCCTCGCCCAGCCCTCCTCCTTTCCGCACAAAAGTCAGTGCAGAAACACTGCCCTTGACAAATTTGAAACCGTTACCCAACTCTGATGCACGATTAAGCATTTATGACACTGAGGGTGGTCCTGGACAGGGAATAATTATAAAGCAAGCAGGGTTCCCTAACACCCATTTGCGGCCCTCATAAAATATGCTTTGGAGGCTAACCCGTTCCAAAGCTGCAGAGCGTTACCACTGTTAACCGATTGCAGTTTCTTTTTATTTATTCGTTCATTTCGGCAACTTCAAGTCAGCTAGACTGAAAAAAACAAAACATAATCCACGTGCCATTCGGTGAACGATGTTTACCCAAGCAGCACAATGTACTGAAAGTCGAGTGCAATAGGGGTGGACGGGTTGGTGGAAGGCCTTGAACAGACTCGTGGAACTAAAGAACATTGATAAGACACATACCGTCCACCCCTATTGCACTCGAGTTTCGGTACATTGTGCTGCTTGGGTAGTCTGTCCACTTAAAGGAGATAACATAAGCTTCACATCCTGTTGCAGTTTCCGTGGGAGGTCATGAACAGACGTAATAAACAACACTCGTAGATAAGCTGTCGCATGTATCGAAGTGATGTTAGGAATTTAGGATACTGCTGAAGTTGTTTGCTTATAGTATGCAGTTCCACACCAGTGGGGTCAGACGGAAGCTACTCTTGTAGCAGCTGGCCAGATTCAGTAGATCGCTGTTCTTTATACACTCTGGACAGCTGGCTTTCCCGTGATGTTGGTGTGAGCGATGCACTCACATGGGTTGAAGAAACAGGACGGAAGTGGTGGTACTTTCGAGTTACAGGTAAGCGAACCGAGTTAGCAAACCTGGAGGAAAGTGACAGTGCCTCTTTTGAGATCAAGCTTTCGGTGTGATCTCCTTCAGTTCTTTCTCCGCCCATAAGAATAGTTGGTGGGGTGAAAGGATGTGATGTTTAAGGTGCCTTTGTAGACTGGCCTCCGCTGCAAGCCTCTTCAGTGTGCCACCGACACCATCATACGGCCCTTTGCCATGCGACGTGGCAAAGAAGTTCCAAGTGGCCTCAAGCCCAAAATCTTTGTGAAAGCACAAGTTAGCGAAGTTTTTCTTGTTTTTGTATTGCGAGGCTGCACCATCGCTGAACTAATGAATCTTGTCAATTTTTTCTACGCAAGTCAGGAAACTTTCGAGGAAGACCTCGACGTACACACGAACCACGGTGCTATCGTGAGACACGCAGTCCGATACGACTGCGTACGATTTGTGCAGAAGAGCCGTACTGCTGTTCGAGCGATAGTAGACAACGATTGGCCCACCAACGGTAGGCGGAGGGGTGGAACTGCGCCTTGGCACAAAATGATGTCTCTTCGTGTCATTCAGTTGATGCAGAAGGTGTTCGGCAAGTTCTTCAGTCGACTGCACACGTGTCTGTAGGGTAATGTGATGTCCAGTAACCCATTCTCGATAAGTTACGCTGTCCCAAAACTCAGAAGAAAGCACTTCCTGATACTCCAAGCGTTGTCTCGCATTCCTCACACCTGTGCAAATATCGCAGTTTGACAGCATGTACTGTTCATTCTTAATGTTACACACAAGAAATTTTAGCAATTCCGTGTACCTTTCTTGGAAATATATCGGATCGAGCATGAGTTTTATATTTTGATGGAACTGCTTGCGACATACTTGTTTGATATCTCCAGCCCCCGTAAAAGCGGGTTACCGAAGCAAGTTGCTGTGCTACCATCGCCTTCGCTTCACTTCCGTTCCCCTGGTGGCGGCGGGGCTGCGCAGCGCCACCAGACGGGAGAGATGGCGATCCGATTACCGCGCGTCGTCTGCTAGCTCCAAATGCGTCGACGGGGCAGCGCTTTCCTCGGAATGCGGAGTGGATGGGGGTTCCTGTTTTCTGTTGTTCATTTTTACAGTTTTTGAAGCTTAAGGACACAGAGGTTAGGCTACATTTGAGCAGTTCCTGCGGTCGTCAGGACTCTTTGTGAAAGGTGTCACAGTAATCCAAGGGACCACGGCTGCTCCGTGAAACTGGCACAAGAGAGGGATTACCTCATTTTATTTACTGTGTTATGTGTTATGTGAAGCAAGGTGTTAAGTTAAGCAAAGTTAAGTTAAGCCAGGTTAAGGTGAACACTGGTGTTATGTGAAGCAAGCAAGCCTCGCTTGCTGGCTAGGATTTAAAAAAAAATGTACAAAATGAGAAAAAGAAACGCTCTGGAACACAGTCCCTGGACACTCTCTGGAACACAGTCACAGAGAGTTCCCTTTCATAGATATATGCGAACATGACATGGATGCTGCACATCGCGTGAATGGTTATATAATATATCGATCTCACCAATCCTCTGAGACCAGAACAGCGTAATACGTTCGTAATGACCTCGTTGCTGCTCCCATAGGGTCAGTTTGTCATCGCTGTTATGATTATATCACCTGCAAGATCCGCCTTGGGCACAAGCTGTTAACAGTCGTCAGTATCAATCTACGTCCCGCGGTACAGATTCCGTGGACTGACCTCGAACGATTATTCAATTCACTGGAATCCCCAGCTCTCGCACTTGGTGACTTCAATGCTCATCATACGGCCTGGAGAAGCCGTAGAACGGACGGACGGGGAAGGAGGTTGTTGGAAGCAATGAAGACTGCTCACATGTGCCTACTTAAAACCCGACAGCCAACTTATATTGTTACATGACGACGAGTGGTTTAGCGCGCGCACCGGTGATTCGGCTAGCTCTCTCTGGCTGCTCTGAGCACTAAAACATCTCTAGCGCAATCCTGTCTCTACTAGCGTCATTCTGGTACCATTCCCACACTCCATAGTGTCGTGACCTCCTGGGGACGATGGTCAATGTTGATGAGCGAAGATGTTAGGTCGTGGAGGTGGATGTGGATGTCAGTGGACGAAAGATGAGGTGACGCTGTGCTGCCCGCAGTGGTAGTCCGGTGCCTCCGGTCCGCTTGCCATGCCTTGCCATGCTGCTGTCCTGGACGCCGGTCATCTACGGGGCTGGGGATCGTCTGGTCAGGTCCGTCGTCGTTGTCTGGTCTGTCGCGTCATCTGGGCGGACTGGGGCGTCGACGACCATCACAGGAGCGTTGGGGCCAGAGGCGCAGCAATAGTACACGAAGGGGGTCACCGGTTATGCTCCGTAGATGGTCTTGTAGAGCGTGTTTGAGGGGAAGCAAGCCAGCACCTACACCAAATGATACGGGCAGCACAGCGTGGCAATGGCAACGATTTAATGGACAGTAATGAGAATGCGCGTGACATGAGTCGCGTGAGATGAGTCGTCGTTATCGTCATCACAATAGGGAGTTTTACTCAATCGTTTTTACCCGAACGAAACGACCGACACCACCTATACGAAAGCAAACGAATGAGCGAGGCGAGGCGACTTTTATTGGGTCGGGATGAATCGTTCCTTTCGAAATGGTGCGGTGGCGCTTTGAACTAGATTTCAGCGCCGGATTTGAGTGGAGCACTGCACAGCATCTAACGGTTTAAGTGGAAAATTCGCAATTACGAGATGAATGTGCCGTATCGCAGCGTTCTTCGCGACCCGCTGTTGGCCGAATGCTTAAGCTGGGACGAGATTGAAGATGTCATTTTGCGATCCCGATTTCGCGAACGGCGGGCGAAACAGACTTCTACATATGGCCGACTGGAGCTGACGGCAATGGATGCAGACAATGTTAGAAAACAGTTTCGTTTCGAGAAAGAGGACATCATGCGACTAGAAGCAGCTCTACACGTGCAAGACGTGAAAGCACAAGGAAGCACTCTAAAAGGGGACGAGGCGCTTTGCATAGCCTTAAGACGGCTTGCCTACCCGAACAGACTTTGCGACCTAGAGAGAATGTTCGGCCGCCACTATTCGACGCTTTCTATTGTCTCCAACGTCGTTATTGAACATATCGCCGAATCGTTCGGGCATCTTTTGAACAACCCGCTATCGCACTCGTGGCTGGAGCTGGAGAACTTTGCACTGGTAAGCATCTCAAATGAGAGTGCATGCACCAGCGCCTATGTGCTGTAAACATGTTTACGAATTTTAAAACGACATTTTCAGGCAATCTACGAAAAGGGTGCTCCTGTAAAGAATTGTTGGGGCTTTATCGACGGTACCGCGAGGCCCATATGTCGTCCATCTTCGAGTCAAAGAATTTACTTTTCGGGACACAAGCGCGTCCATGCCGTTAAGTATCAGAGCGTTATGTGCCCAAACGGCATCATCGCACAGCTCGACGGTCCCTATCCCGGAAGCAGACACGATGCAGGTATGTTTAGAGAGAGAGAGAGAGAGAACTCTCCTCCAAGATGAATTTTCTCCTTGTGTGCATGTGCAGCAATGATTTGCACGTAAATATGCTCTAGCTGTCACTTACCAGCTATCACTGGCATAGCCAAAGGTGAGTGGTTTCTGGGGGTTGCAAAATAAGTACTTGAGGTAGTGCATTTAGGAGGGGGAAACAAGAGGGAAATCATCCTCTCCCATGTAAAGTCCCTGCAGAACCCCTCGCAAAATATTTTTTCTGGCAACGCCACTGCCACTGTAGCCCAATTCAGTTTTGTACATTTTGTTAAGACATTTATGTTTATTTAATTTTCAGGAATCTTCCGTGACAGTGGTCTGTATGGGAGGCTGGAACAACTTATGGATGGACGCACATTTGTTCTGTATGGGGACCCTGCCTACCCGCTGCTACCGCTCCTTTTTCGACCATATTCTGGTGCTGCACTGTCTCTTCAACAGGAGGCATTTAACTAACAGATGAGCACTGTTAGGCAATGTGTGGAATGGGGTTTCGGAAAAATCATTTCGGAATTCGCATTCCTAGATTTCAAGAAAAACCAAAAGCTGCTCTTACAAAATGTAGCATCTATGTACAAGGCAGGAGTAATATTAACAAATTGCCACACATGCTTGTACGGGAGTCAGACATCTGATTACTTTAGCCTTCCACCACCGTCCCTAGAGGAATATCTCAGGTAGGTAGGTGGTACATGTCTATACATTTTTTTTTGGCAAACTCCATGAGCAAATTTCAGCAGCTGGAGTTAATTCATTATAAAGCAACAGTTATTTGCTTCCCCAACAATGGGGTAGAGTACCACCCTTGGTGATGAAACTCCCCATTCACTATCTCCAAATAAAGTTGTTGTTGTTGTAACATCTTACCGCATAATAAGAGTGCATCAATTCCTTATGTGTGCAGTATATCAGTCTGGATCACAGGCTTGTATTAAACAAGGTAGAGAGCAGTCTACCAGAAAAGTTCAGTTTAACCTGCTGTTAAAGAAGGTGTTTATTCAAGTAAATATCACAGCATGAACATCCCACCGTGTGGTTGTTGCATCTTTTCTGAGGCAGTGTAACATATCACAGTGTACAGTATATATGTCTTAAAGCATAAACATCCAGCTATGTGGCGATCAAATCTTTTTTTCTAGGCCTAATGTATCACAAATATAGAGCACTGTTTACTGTATTGTTATTGCAGTACACTAGCGAAAATCAGCAGTTGAACATGAGACTGGTTTACGTGCGTAAAATCAGAACAATTGCAAGGTCGGAGCTTGCAGAAAAAACAAACAAACAAATCAGATTTAATAACAACATCTATGCGGGGGCAGTGAGCATTTTAACAGCAGTGCTGCCTTCAATAGGACATGTCCTCGCAACGGTAGCACTGCTGTCATAACGTTGACTCCTTTGCCGTAGTTGGTGTTAATTGATGATGTCTCTCCTGTTTTTCCTGTAGACATTAACTCCATTCCATTCCGAGGCTCAGCAAGCCTTCAACTAAACCCCTGGGTGCAATAAGAGGAGAAGTCAAAAAATCAAAAACCGAGAAAAGGGACCTGCTCTGATGGTACGTCCCATTGACACACATGCATTTCCCATTTCTTACCCTCCTGAGGCGGGCAAATAAATTGCAATACAGTCCTAAATTTTCTTTGGCAGGTACATACTGGTATGTAGATGTCATTGTAGGAAAAATAGTAAAAAGGGGATTAGTCGACTTATCCTCTTATTGCATACAGAGGTTCAATTATAGTGCCCAGTCAACATGACCACCTGCTCCAAAGCAACACTGAAGTCAAGTAAAATTAAATACTAAATAATACAGAAATAGAAAATGCTTCCTTATCAAAGATATACTAGAGCTATATAAAAACGTAATATACAGAGAAAAGGACTAGACAACCACAATGCACTTATTAGGTGCACCCTTCATATTGCACACAGTATTGCTCATTTCAGTGTGAACTGACCTATTCAATGCATTCATTCGTCAAAAAGAGTTTCAGTAATGCATTTAAAGCTCTCGAGCAAAAAGGAAGAGTAAACATTCTAAATATCACAGACAAGTTAAATTACATACAGTAGAGCCGAACTACAGTGAGTTAGTCGGGACACAAAATATTTACTACGTGAGTATCTTGAAGTTATGGGTCAGTCTCTAGAAACTGTAACTAAGTTACAGTTACTGGTAGCCTGCAAAATTAGTACCTCGGTTAGAGACACAGTTACACTTTTCAAGATGTAGCTATACTACAGTTACTGCTATAGTTACCACACCAAGGGAACTCAGTTACTCTGCGGTTACATCTAAAGGATGTCGAATAAACATAATTGTCTAAAATTCTTTCAGTATTTGTACAGTACAAGCATAGTTATGCACAGGTGAATTCGTACCAGTCAGTCTGAGGCCATCTTTGCTGCATGCGTTATATAAAAATTCGTTAAATTTCTGAGAGAGACAGAGGTTCTACTGTATACACTTGTGTAGAGTACTGAATCAGAAGGGATTATTAAACTTTGCAATGCTGCATTAAATTTACAAAATGCATTTTCACATCCCTGTAATATGATGAAAGAATTATTTGTTCTTAGGTACTTGAGGCTTTCTCTGTTTGTCCTTCTCTGTGTTCCAGCCTCAGAACATCAATTTCCTTCGTGCCCTTGTAATTCGCACTATACACTGACAATTACATAGCTGCCCTACACTCTTAAAAATGAACTTCACCGCATAGCACGCTCCTAGCCAACCATAATCCCGAGTGACAACGTTCTCGCCCCTGATTTGTTGAAAACGGGAGGCGTACGCCTTTTTTGTGACACTTATGTTGTTCATAATTGTCACAAAAAAGGCGTACGCCTCCGTTTTCAACAAATCAGGGGCGAGAACGTTGTCATTCGGGATGATGGTTGGCTAGGAGCTAGCTATGCGGTGAAGTTCATTTTTAAGAGTGTATGACAGATACTTCTGGTGATAAGATTCTACAGTGGACCTGACCTTTGGAGCAAATAGTTAAGAAGTGTTTCTAAGACGTGTGCTTGAGAACGAATCCTCTCCTCTTCTAACTGCATTCTGGAAATCTCAATTTCTCGGAAACGTTCTCTATCAAATGCGTGTCTGTCCTCTTCCAACCGAAGCCTTCTTTCTTCAAGCTGGATCCTCCTTTCCTCCAGGTTCAGCTGCCTTTCCTTGATTGTGAATTCACGTTCTGCTCTTCTCTCAATGAAGTCCAGGTCCTGGTCCTCCCTTCTCCTTTTTCCTACAAAAGGATCACAAAGATTACTGACCCATTTCATATAGCTTCATAGCTTGTGTAATTTGAATACCCCATATGGTATTTATTCTGCATTAGCAATCACCAGCACTATGCATGGGACTTACTGGCCAGATTTATACCAGACACTAAATTGGATAAATAGGTTTAATGGTGTTTAATTGCACAACAAAATTTCTTACTGCGTCGGGTAGCCTGTCCCATTGAAGTGTCTGGCGCAGTAAGCGCGGCATCTTGGGCAGGATGTATGGCGTCTTGGGCAACAGGCTGTGTGTCATGAGTGGCACTGCGCTCTTCTTCATGTGTCACATGCTGTGTGTCGTCTTCGAGCATGTCGTCCATGTGGTCATGTGACTTCCCATCGTACATCCGTGCGAAAGCTGCTTGTGCAGTGGAAGCTGCACACCCAAAAACAGAAAAACAAGAGTCATGAGAAAACTGAAGCAAGTGTGCTGGTTACTAGAATACACGGGGAAAAAACCCTGCCACTTAGGGAGACAATGAAAAAGTTGTCTGCGTGAGCCAGTTTTCCATCGTCTCCCTAGTCTAAGGGTTTTTTCATCATGTATGAAAATTATAGTTGTAAAATCAAGTCTCATACATTTAGTTCTAGGTTTCATTACGTTCCTTCCCCAAGTACAATGCGGCTCATGCAACATTGCAACATACAAAGAAAAATCACTGTATAAAAAAAAGTGAGCCATGCTTCAACACAGTCGTTGCATACTGCACAGCAACAAATTGGACCTGAAACAGCAAGTTACTACAAGCAAGCGACTCAGCACAACATTACAAAACCACATCAACACTGCCGGTGTCGTCCATTTCTGGCACTGCTACCAATTACATCAGCAACATCCCCAGAAAGTGACCGCTAGAGGAATGCAGAGCTTCAGGGGGCAGAATATGGATATATTATATATGTTATATCTGGGAATATGGGTACCCTTATGGGTATATGCATTGACACCCAAGCTGTTTTGAGTCATCTCAAACGTTATGGTGGGCATTGCTAACAACCAGGAAGTGTGTACAACACCCTGGGTTGGGGTGAACTTACGGGGGTCAACTTCAGCAAGAGCAGCATCACGTGCGGCACCAGCTACGGCTTTCGGTCTTGGTGCTCGTCGTCGAAAATGGCCAAACTCGGTGGCGATGTCGACCACCTCTTGCAGCAGCTTCTCCTTTTCGTCGTACTGCTCCTCCGTCCCTGATCTACGAGTAAAAAAAAAATCTAATTTAGTACTCTTCCACCTATGACATGTCAACTCATGCTGTGTGGTCTGAGTTAAACAGAAACATGTTCAACAGATCTAGCGTGACGTAATATACACAGTTATGGCTTCAGACATACCCTAAACGCCGTGTAGCTTACACTTTATGACGATTAGGAAATGCCGGCCTGGTGATTTATGACATAAGTACGATAGCTTGCGCGTTAACCGACACCAATAAAACACTTCACGTGTACAAGCATAGATCCTCCGCATGTTCTACCTTGCAAAATGGGAACTGCAACGTTTTTATGTACTTACTTTCTCAAGTTTTCTGTATCTTCCCTTCGAAAGAGCTTCAGCAGGTACTCCGTACGTTCACGCACGGCACGGACGCTGTAACCTTTATCCGTCAGCGAGTTCACAGCGCTCGCCACGTCTTGCCATTTTGAGGGATCATGGTAGGGGTTGCAGCCAACAACTTCCCGCAGAAGGTTTAAATCATCCGCCACAGTGAACCTTTTTTTTCTTCTGAGAAGTCGCAGCTGCGCTCGCACTCCCACTGGTCGCCGCCATCTTGTTTATCGATGTCAATCGGTCGTGCTCGCCGAATGCAACGAAACGACTCAGAGCGAGTGGGTCGTTAGAACGAAATCGCGCGTCCTACGATTCGCTCACCCATTCGTACAGCGCATGCGCGACGTTTGAGTCGGTCGTTTCGGTCGGAGAAAATGGACGCAGTAAAACTCCCTAATATACGATCACTAACGTCACACGAACCGCATGCTACCGATGTCGACACCCGAGGTCAGAGGCGGAGAGTTTTCATTTTCCTGGGGGGGGGGGGGGGGGGGGGCAAGGGCGCACCGCGAAGTAAGTACTCTGGCGGGGGGGGGGGGGTATGTTTATTAAGACAAAAAAGAAAGGAAAGGTAAGCCAGATTGATGTCAGCTTGCTTTCCAAGAAAGGCAAAGAAAAAAGAAAGCAAAAGAAAACAAAAAGAAGGAAAGAATAGGAAAACAAAAATGAAGAACACAAAACTAAAGCTGAAGAATCACACGCTCTGGCGGGTCCTATGATGTACGCAGAACTGGTATAGAAATAAGATAAAGCAGGAACAGAAAAAGAAAAAAAAACAGAGAGAACATAAACAGTGAACATGTGCACAACTGAAGGCATTACGCCTTTGAAAATTGAGTGCAAAAGGAACAAAATGCATTGAATCCTCGGTGTTTGACCCGAAATGCGCGCAATATAATGAATATGGTCAATGAA
Source organism: Ornithodoros turicata (assembly GCF_037126465.1). Lineage (NCBI taxonomy): Eukaryota > Metazoa > Arthropoda > Arachnida > Ixodida > Argasidae > Ornithodoros > Ornithodoros turicata. Next base: position 183,992,079 of record NC_088201.1, read on the forward strand.
ATGGAGCAGCGGTAGTTGAACCCGCTCCCAACGGATATGCGTTCCGAAGATCCTACCGTTACACCTCACTGGCAGCTTCTGGTACCTTTTCGACTGCTTCGTTTTATTGATCTGATTGCTTTGGGCGAAATTCAGTGTATGTGTTGTGTCATCCTCTGTGTTTCTTCGCCTCGCCTTCAACTGTGTTAATGAGTATGGTGGGCGGATACATATTTTACAAATTGCAAGAAGCATTTTTGGGGTTGATGCCTCTTCGCTCTTTTGACCCGGGCGCGCCGAGTCCCAAAGGTTGGTGTCAGTCTCTGAGCGGGACTTCCCGGGGTAGGCGGCGCCCCCCCCCCCCCTAGTTCATGTTCCGGGGGGGGGCAAGGCCCCTCCCCCCCCCTGCAGTCGGCGCCTATGCCCGAGGTGGTGACCACTGTCCCCTCTATATTTCGCACGACAGACTGCCTCTGTCCCCCACTACTGGACTGATCCCTTTCACGAACTTGAGACTCTTTCGTGCTGGCCTCCGAACAGTTGTACACACCGGTATGCCCCCAGAAGCCCTCTCGCAAGGCATTCGTTGCGCCATGTTGGACGCGTTGCTCATGTCTAAAAGGGTAACAGGTCACATCGGTCATTCTCTAGCAATTAACCACCTTAGAGCATTACGTCGTCGAGTAGAGAGAACGGCTCGCCGAACTGGGCAACTTCCTGACATTGTGGCATACCGCCGGATGGAAGTTAAGATAACACGAGAACCTAAGAAAGAAGACCGGAGGCGTTGGCGTAATTTCTCCCTATCACCGTTTGAACCGGCCACAAAGATCTGGAGGATTTTTCGAGCTCTGAAGGATGCGTTCCCAAAAAAGAATCCTCTCACGGTTAATACTCTATCGTTAAGGGTGTAGACGAAATCACGCTAGCGACAGATTTGTCCGTCGTCCTAACCACACCGGCGGCTGCCTCAACGTCTGCGGTACACAACAGTTTTGTCCACCGCTTGGTGACATAAATTCACAAAGACTGGCCCCGTCCAACGGAGGTTATGGACCGCGACTTAACTCTAATTGAACTGAAGACTGCGTTGAAACTTGTGAATGTGCGAAACGGCTCGACGCTTCCTGCGTTTGCGTGCGCACATTCCCCGTCACCCTCTCCTCAGGAAAATTCGATACCGTCCTGAAAGTGATCTCCATCGCGTAGCGCAGAGGACACGTCAGGCTCTCAACAGCTTCATACCTAAGGACCCCACCACCCACCTCCGCACGTCTCCCAGGCCTCCAGGACAGCAGAGATAATCTTCCCCCTCATGTCCTTCGAGCCCATTTTTATGCTCTCGGACTCGAAGTATTTTACCTCTGCCGTCGCATACAGCGATGGCGCATCTCGAAATGGCAAATCCGCGTCGGCATTCGTCATCCTATCCGCAGGCGTAGTTGACGGACGTCGCCTTTCGCACGAAACCTCATCTATAGCTGTGAACTCTATGCCATACTTTCTTTCTGCAGCACATCGTTCACTTTACCTCACGGAATTGGGGGGTACTCAATGATTCAACATCTGCGCTGCAAGCAATTGAAAATTCTGGCATCCGAGGCTCCTCCGCGATGTTGGTTATGGATGTGTTAATGGCTTATAAACGTGTCTACGAAGCAGGTCACGGGCTCGTTCTCCAATGGTTTCCAGCCCATTGCGCTGTCGAAGGCAATGAACAGGCTGACAGCGCCGCCGAAGCAGCTCTCTCGTCTCGAAGACGTATTGCACTGCTGAGAGGCGATCGCCGGTCCGTAGTTCGTCGCCTCGTCATTTCTCTGCCCACCCGCCAACGGCTGACATCCCCCACCCCCCGCATTGCTGAGAGTTGATCCAGCGCTCGCTTTCCAAATGCCTGCACATATCTCTCGTCAAGATGCGGCATTAGTTCATCGAATGTGCCTCGATGTGGGCTTCACAGCACAGTGGCGCTACTACTTGAGACAAGTTGCCTCAATCCCGCTGCAGCCATTGCGGTGCTGTTGGAGATCTAGAGCACATTCTTCTCCATTGCCCACACTATTAACCTCTCCGAACCGTACTCTCCGGATCCCTCAACGAGCTAGACTCCCGCTCCCTCTCTCTTTCACAAAATTGCTTTGTCCCTGACCACATCCAGCGCTCCAACGCTCTGCCCTCAATGCTCTCTTCACCTTTCTGGACCCACAGGACTTCGATCGATATTGTGAACGGCTTCTTTATTTCATTCCCCGCATCGCCATCAGCAATGGGGTAGAGTATCGGCCCTGGCGATGAAACTCCCCAGTCATCATCCCATAATAAAGTTGTTGTTGTACATACGTCCTAATCCGAGTCCAAATTGGCTTTGTCATTAGTATCGAAGTGCCCAGAATCGACCGCCACACACAGCAAAAAGAAATGCAAATATCCGAAAAGTCACAGCACCTACAGAAACGACACTGCAAGTTCGGACACATGAATACCATGACGCCTGAGTGCACTGTTTCGTTGAAAGCGTGTCTCTTCTAGCGTTCGAAAGAACAGCGGTCAATTTCTAGTACAAAACTGCAAAACAAATAGGCGCACGTCATAAGCGAATCACCACCAAAACAATGTAATGATCTGTAAAGCAACATGAACTCACCTATGTTTCGGTCACAGTAACACGTCTCATTTGCAGTCAAGCTGGTATGCAGCCTCAAAATTATAAAGAATTCGCTGAATTGACTTGCTCGAACATAGGTTATGACTGTGAAACAGTTTTGTTAGGCCTTATCGTGTTCAAAAACATCTCTTGTGGCCATGTGGGTGGGCACACTACGAAATGCATTGAATCCGAAGGACCCTTCCGAAAAGCATCAATTCCCTCATAGCTCTGAGCTTCACACATACGATTTTTAACGGCTCAGCCACATCGAAAACTTTGCGACGGCCGAACCCAAACCTGCGTTTGCAAAACTCCAAACCGACGTGAAAGGTCGCGTAAGGGTACAAGAGTGCGGCTGAATCAAACATGTTCGCAAATAATTTATTTGTGTTGGACTAACGAGAGACAGAGTTCATCTATTTTACATCATCACGGAAATGAACATTTGAGATTTAATACGTTTAAACGTTTAAAATTATACTGCAAACTATGTGTCCAATACCTAGCGGATGAAGGCGCAAGGCGGCGGTGCTGTCGAGGAGAGAGAGTAAAAGACACACGCGTTACCAATTATTCGCGAGGTTCGTACACCTCCTATACACCTTGCCCTCAGATGAAGGGGAAAGAACTATCTTTTCTCCTTCTTTTGGGAATAACACGGTGGAAAGACAGTTTAAGCATTAGTTCATCTGCTATCACCGCTGTATATACTGCTTATTTTATAGTGGAACGCGGTATATATGAGATGCGCTTTCTGTTTGTAGCAAAAACCTGAGGTTGACTTTGAAAATTTCAGTGAAATTAAGTTTATTTCAATTAAAATTTGATAAGATTACTTGTGGTACAGTGCTGGACAAAAGTTTACTAAACACGCTCTGCCGCGTTCGGTGGTGGTGAACGGCCTCGCTGTTGTCGGCCTCGCAGAGGTGGGCAATGTGACGACTGACGGCCTGGGCAATGTGCGTCCTGGGCCGACTTCTTTGGGAACTGTGCCGACATATGCCGCATTCCTTCCTCAGAGTGACAGGTTAACAGCGAATGGGACCGTATGGACTTACAGACATGTGCCTAGGTAACCCATTCACCTGCTTCCAAGTCTGTACTGTCGGATGCGCTGCTAGTGTGCCACTCTGAGGAAAGAATGCGCCAAAGCCTGTTCCGTAAACTTTTGTCCAACCCCGAACGTGGTAAACGTACCCCACATATAAATGCAGTTAATGGCATAGTTTTTTGATCCAGTGTGCTTTCCGTCTCAAAATTTTACATGGTTGCCACAACAACCTGTCTTTGGACTTTGTCCTAGCCGCTATGAATACCTACGAATGACAAATTTCTACAAGGACACATTCAGGCCCAATGTAGAAGTGTCTGTATTAATACGCACCCCATAGTGACAGATGATAAGTGGTGCGATTGGTGAATAATGAATGCGAAATCAACGCACATTACCTGGTTTCTAGTCGGGATTTTACCTTGGCTTTTCGTGTTCCAATTTCACAGTGCGGTTAAAAAAATGTGCACTCAAAGCATCAGGATAGGACGACGAATGCAATGGCTAAGGCCTGTATTCTTAGAGAATAAAAAGGCCCGAAATAGACAGGCGTATACGCCCCGAAAAGCACGTAAATAAGCAGTAAAAAGAGCAAATAGGCATGTTCTCATGCAATTAGCATGTTCATGTATATATTGACTTTCGTGTAAAGCTTTTCACGATATGTGATTCTGGTGCTTGCGCTAGTTTCAACTACTCAAGCAGGCTAACCTAGCTAACCTAACCTAACCTAGCGAAGGAAGGCCTCACGCTATAGTGAAGCCGAGATCTGAATTTTATTTTTCTTTCACATTCAGTTCCTATTTGTGGAGATAGCCTCCCACAAGGGGGCTCCATGCTCTGTGCCGTGGGTAAAAAAAGGTAGAAAAAACAGAGTCCAAGCCATTGAAAACATAACTACCTAAGAAGGTTTATTACCCTCCGCCGCAAACCACACAAAAGTCCCGAAGTCCAAAGTCTCTGATGCGACCCTGCCACGTCGAGTCAGGCCACACGTTCCTCTCCGGAGTCCGAAGGCTACTGCCACCAAAACTCTTACCCCTTCCCGCCCCTTGAGTCAATCATATATTCCCTGGGCATTGCAACTGTGTTTTCAACGCTTGATTGTACTAGAGGATTTTTGCAAATCCAAGTTGCCCTGGAGGATTTCCTCAAAACAGCCTTTACATGTCATAGGGGTTTGTTCGAACTGGTACACATGTCCTTCGCTCGGTCTATTTCACCCGCCAGTTTCCAGCGGCTGGTAGATACAGTACTGGGAGATGCGAAGTACAATTTCGCAATTGCGTACGTAGATGATGTGTTGTGTTTCCAATAACTTTTCTGGAACACTTCGCACACCTGTCAATCGTCCTTGCAAGGATAAACATAGCGGCCATAATAATCAATCGGTATGCCTGTTCGGGTTCCTCGAACAGCTGATCACTGACAATACAACCTACTTTACAAGTAAGGTGTTTTTGAGATTCTTGCGCTATCTTAGGCATTCAGCACAAAAAAATTTCCCCGTATCACCCTCAGGCTTGTTAGAAATGTGTACGCAGTGCGACCCGGTCCTAGTATGGAATGGCGCTGGAACAACGGGATTAACTTCCTCAACACCACAATATCACTAGACAACGGCAACCTCATCACAACGCTGTACAAAAAGCCAACTGACAAACAACAATACCTTCACTTCAAGAGTCACCACCCGCGTCACTGTAAGGTTGGAATTCCTAATGGGCAGAGTGTAAGACTACGCAGAATTTGTTCAAACGACACTGATTACGCTGAGAAGCAGTAGTAGTGTATCAGCTCAAGTATCCGGAAACTCACATCTTCGTCTGGACGCCATTAATTAGCAATTAGAGCTAATTGGGACCCCCCACATTAATCAGGACCCACCAGGGAGTCATTACACTAATTGGGGATCATCTAAGACACGTCCAGACCACTGTGTGAGTTTCCGGCTACTTGAGCTGATAAAAAAATAAAAAAATAGGTAGAAAATAAAATAAAAAGATAGAAATAGAGTGGAGAGAAACAATTTATTCGAAAATCAACGATGCCGCGGCGAAGAAGCCGCTCCGCAACACCCGAGTGACCAGCGCCCGCCATGTTGGTAGTTTGCACCCAGCAGTTGCAGAGATCGACGACAGGTGCCCACTTAGTTGCACGGCATCACACCAGATGGCGCCACCATCATAGCTCTAGACGAGAAAGACAGAACAAGACACTAGCGGCAGGTAAAAATGACAGCACTGCTGAGCAAGTCTACGCATGCGAGAGAAAAGGTCTAACCGCTACTGCTAAACAGAAAACAGTACACATCGGGGAAAAAGGCTTACGGGGACGATCGCTTAGGCCTAACCACAACACTACGCAGCTAACACAAGGCGGGAACCACACATCGCTAAACATGCGTCAACAGGCTTGGACACCGCAAAACAAGTCTAAACATGCGAGAAAAGGCTTAACACGAGCGCGGTCAAATCACTCGTTGGTCACCGCTAAACACGGCAAACATACGAGAAAAGGAGCGCGTCAAATCACTCACCTTTTCCCCCGCGGCAACTTCCAGGCAGAAACTGAGCGAGCGCGGAGAACACACGTCTGCTCTCTACGAGAGGCAGCCGGAAACTGAGCGAGCGCGCGGAGCGCACGTCCGTCTTCCGCGACGGTCCGAGAGAAACTGAGAGAGGCGACGCGCAGCGGCAGCTATGGATGCGCGCGCGCCCTCTGCTCCACCCGTCCGCGCATGCGCGCGCGCTGCTAGCTCCCTCTGCGCCGGCCGCGGGTGTTTTCGGTTTCGGCTCTCTGCTGCGCGCGCGCGCGCTCCTAGCGGCGACGGGTGGCTTCTGAGTTCCGGTTTTACTCTCGTTTCTTTCCGCGCGCGTTTATCTGTATAAAGGCAGCGCGCACCGCGCTCGCGTCATCACTACGTGAAGATGTTCAGCTACCACTCTTTACAAAATTGTTCCCGCACCCACGCTTCTTGGGAAGAAGTGGAGAAGGAATGTTTCAACGGCGAAAGTCCCCGCAACCAGCTCGTCATCACTGCTTTTCGCTACGTGATAGACATGGTAGGCTTTGGCAATATAGGAGAGACCTCGCCGGGGCCGCTGCAGGAGATGGTGCGTCGAATTTACGCCCGTTACAAGAACGTCTGCATAACGGTTCCGGACGGACCCCTGGGACTAATGAGCGAATTTGTGAGCTTGTCCAACGCAGAATTCAACTACATCGCTGCAGACATCGTGGACCTTCTTGCTCGTGCCATCGCTCATATTAAGCACGCTCTACGGAAGCAGCGACATTTGCAAGCAGTCTACATCGCCAACTTTGTCACTGATTTATTGAAATACCGCTTGGTTAGTGACATGCAACGCATTAAACAGTCCGAATAACTTTGACGAGACTCTGTGTGTTCTTTCACTCAAACATCTTTATTGAATACATACAAAGGACTTGGTCGATAGATGCCTGCACCCTCCCTGACTTGCCTCAAGAGAAAGGATATGGGGTATCTTCGTCGCAGCGTCGTCATTGCGCGGGTCACTGCACCAGCACGATGACGGAATGGTAATTCTTTTCGTACACTCATTCCGCTACCACACTGCCACGATGACCCGTACTTCTCCTGTCTGCGAGAGAGAGAGAGAGAGAGAGAGAAGCATGTCTCGACTAGAACTTTTATTATCGATTACATGCGCGTGCAGCTCTTTGTTCCGCGGTTACTCGATGCCTGACGACGACGCTCTCGGGCTCTCTTCCGGGTTTTCCGTTGCTGCACAAAGAGAGAGCACTATCGTAATCCTATACGCGTCAAAACATAACAAAGCTTACCGTATTCGCAGCTCCCATAAGGGAAGGAGTGTACGGCATCCACGAGATAGCGCTTGTCGTCGTAGGGGACCAAGCTCTTCTTGAGTCTCGAAATGGTGTACATCGTTTGCTTTATACTCTGGATGGTGCACTGCTTCTGAGAGACCGCCTTTTCATTGAACAGAGAATCTCGGTACACTTCGTGCAATAAATGTTTCCTCACCACGTCCTTCTTAACTCCTTTCGCTCTCGCGATCTGTTTGTGTGACCCAGCCAAGAGAATGCTGTACATTTTCGCTCGGATGGCTACGACTTCCTGAATAACTCCACCCCCCGTCTTGTCTTTCAAGAACCCCATCTGGTTCGCGTGCTCATCGTTGAAAAGCGGGTGGTCTGGCGGATAGGAAGACAGATCTAACTCACTCTCAATCTTCATCAGCTGCTCTTCCAGGCTTTCACACGTGAGAGAAAAAATTATGCTGTCCGTGTCGCTATAGATCAATTGCACTGGACATGACAAGCGAGAAAAGAGCGACTCGTAGATGAAGCTGTACATTCAGACTTTGGATAGTTCTAGAATGGCGAAGCCCACGTAAAGGGGGTGCGTGCATTTGATGCGGCGCTGCTTCATCTCGTACAAGATGCACTTGTCACTCAGAATGAGAAAATGCTGACAGTCGACGGAGCTAGCTTTTCTGAGCGCGCTTTCTTTGTCGTAGGCTATAGCGTACCTTTTCATCCGTCTTACATTTTGTATCGTCTTACCGAATGTACTATTCGACATGGTTTTGTACAGAAGTCGAATTTCGTGGACGCGGCATTCCTCAACGCGACGTTCCTCTGCACGAAGGTTCGCAAAAAGTTGTCTTGGCGGAACGAGAGGATGCTGTGAACACGTTTTATTTTCATGCCCAACCTCACGTACAGAGCGAGCAATGCATAATGAACGACGTAACGTTCTTTGTCGTAGCACGTCAGCAAGAGTTTCTTGGTGGGAGGGGCGTTCAGCGACAACGCATCTTTCAGGTGGCGTTGGTAGGGGGAGAGTTCGTTCTCGTCCACGCACCTGTGTTCGGGTGCCAAGGGAAAATCCCTGGTGAGTGCGTGCAGTTCTTCGGGATACGACAAGTCTACTACGTAGACGTAACCCACTTCCGAATCGTGAGGAATGTTGAGAAAATCGATCTCGCTCCACCTCGAAGGATCGACCCACTCAAAGCCCCCTGTTGGGAGATGAAAAGTCATCGCGTAGGGGTACAAACTGTTCACGTCGAGGTACTGGATAAAAGTCTTTTCTTGCTGGGGATCGTAATCGTCGCACCCCTCGTGATTAGCCCGACAGTATCTGTGGAAGCTGTTACAAATGCCTCCCCTGATTCCCTTCTCGATCGTTTCGTACATCTCTTGGTCGCTTATGAGCTCGAGTTTGACATTGGTGAGCTTCAAAGCGCTACTCCACGCGTAACTGGCGAGGGACACGGTGCGTAAGATATCTATCCCATCCGTCTCTAGCGCAATCTTTCTGAAATACAGCACGATGTCGCACAGCTGACAGGTGTCGAGCGTGACGTAGAGACGCGTGTAATCTCCTAGGTCCTTGCATTTGAACAATTCGAAAATCTCGAGGGCGTACTGATAGTCCTCGTCCGTGATCTCTTCATCGTTCAGGTCACTTTTGAAAGCTTCCTTTGGCGGTAGTGCGGGCAAATTGTACGCTTCGAAACTGTCGACGAAGGTGTACGGGTAAATTCCCTTCTTGAGAAGCCGTCGGAAACGGTCACCAAACATTTGACGGGTGCAATGAAACGCACTCTCGCCACCGCTGGAGAGGAGCGTTTCTACCAGGTTAGACAACGAGAGGTTGAAAAACTGCGTGGTATCGCGGAAATAGAGCTCGCCAATATTGAACCCTCTTATCTTTTCCGTGCTCGAAGCTAAGATCCACGGTTCGCCCAGATTTAGAACGTGCATGTGGCGGAGAAGGGAGCTCAAATCGTACTGCAGGTTGTGCACGCACACGACGAGTTCTTTGGTGTTACGACACGTAAGGTTACACGTATCACACAGCGTCGCGACAAAATTCGAGGAACCGGGGTCTACGAAACGGGTGTGGTCGTGATGCGACACCTTCCGCGTATGTCGGTTAAATTCGATTCCACAAAATTCGCAGTGCGTAGCGCTCGCGTGCCGAAAGTGGTCTTCCATACTCATGACCAACGGTGAGGGAAGACGGTTCAGCCTATCGATTTGTTCGCTAAATCGCTTGAGCGAGAGCAAGCATTTTTCTGCCGCGTTGGGTCCCAAATAGCCATCTACGTCCATTATTTTCCCATCACAACTTCTCACTAGCACAATGCTATACGAGCTCATCCTGTGCACACTCGAGGCGTCCTTAACGAGCGCGTCCTTTTCCAGTATGCTTTCCGTGTCCAACACCGCAAAATAGGGATAGGGATGCATGTACTGTATCTTGGTGAAGGAAACGCTCTCCCCCGCTTTTGGCATTTCGAGAATTACTTCGTTTACGTCTCGACACAAACGTTCGTGCTGCTCCAACGCCCCTCTCGTCCTATAACCGCTCGTGCATTTCTCGCAATAAAAATAGTCACCTCGCCCCATGAAAGTGCTAAATTTTCGGATCCCATAGAAATGCTCCCTAACCTCGAGCAGGTGGACTTTGTCCTGATAGAGCGTGCAGGGAACCCGTCCGGTAGATATCGAACTCGTCTGCTCGTCGAACACGTAGATGTACACGGAGATTTTGTTTTTTCTCTCCCACAGGGCAATGTCTTCGTAAGTGACTGGGAAGCAGGGTGGCCAGTATGTTACACGCGTCTCCGGATTCGAAGGATTCATGTATTTGTGGTATCTAACATGAAGGTTTGGTTTGCTCCTCAACGGATGCAAGAGTGCCAGCACGCTATACTTGAAACACTCGTTTTCGTGATTCGGTGGAAGTTTGACGTTTGTGAGAGTCTTTGTTTTTTTCTTCAACATTTCGGGAAGCTCGATCGTGCACCCAATCCGCTTCGGTTTCAAACGCGTTAGTTTTAAGTCGACACATTGGACGTCGTTCGAGGTGAAACCAGACCCTTCTCTCGCATAGTTTTCTACGCGTTGCGAGGATTCTGCGATAGCAGCATTTATCGCGTCTTCGATTTCTTGACGGTTATGAACCACTCTCATGTGAAGGTTCACGTGAAGGAGATGAGAAGTCAACCCGTCGGCTCCGTCCTTAACCATGAGCGCTTTCGAGCACAGACAAAATTTGAAAGGCATGGGATATGCTTCGAGGACGCGCGTGATTACTGGAGCTATGCTCGGTAGATAGAGTCGCAAATCGTCGACGTTGTCGTCGTGCGGGGAACAGAGAAGCGTGTACCTAGTAGCCGTTCCGTCAAATGCCTCATCTGTGACAAAGAAAGGAAGGAATCGTCTCTCCGTGACGGAGGGATGATTCTCTACGACGTGTTCTCTCAATTCAACGATTCTACGACCCTGGACAGGCTCAGCTTCGTTTCGAAATTCTGGGCTTGCATCTGGTGATTCATCTCGAACCCTACCAGACAGAGGAATGAAATCTGCATACGACTGATCCCCTTCCCACATGAGCAATTCGTCTGCATTGTCATGTCCATCTAGGGGTTCGTCGTCGTCGTCGTCCGTTTCAGGTATTACGAAAGGCGGACTACTGACTCTGTCGTCGTCGTCGTCATCTGAAAGGACGACTGGGCTATTACCGAGATTCTCTATTCTAGCTTCGTGCTCTCTTTCTACGGCCACGAGCATGGCATCGATGGGGTCGTACTGACATACGAGACAGCGCGGCACTGCGGTCAAACAAAATCAGTACGAGATTTCCTCTCACGAAACAATGCTCACTTTTCCCTTCAGTTGAGGAACGCTTGAGATTGATGATGATGATGAGAGAGGATGGGATGAGACCCTGTGTTCAGTGTCATGCGGTGACAGCGGCTATTGGTTCCTGAAAAACAATGTCATGCATAGAATACACTCTCACAGCAGAGACGGTCAACTTACATTTTGGCCCACGAAACGACTCACGTCGTGGATGAATGCCCCTCGTGGGCTGTCGATCAATCGTCGTAGAACTAGCGCACCTTTTATAGTCGCTACACCGCTCTCCTCCTCCTCGCATTGCGACGGTGTCGTCTGTACTTTGACCACCCCGCCTTCCGTCTTTCGCGCCTTTTTGCGATGTCGCATATGACAATGATGTCATCGGCGTTGAATAAAACATTACACTAATTTCTAGCTAACACTCTGGGTCTTCTTGTCGTCATGTACAAGTCGTCCCAGAGTGGGATTCGAACCCAGGATCCTTCTACACTGGGCGCGACACACTAACCACCAATCTAATTCGTACTGCGTGACGTTTTTCGTATTGCGGGGTTCGTGTCTACACACGTCACAACATGTTCAAACACGTCCAAACATGTTCAGACATGTTCAGTGACGTCACAACATGTTCAAACACGTCCAAACATGTTCAGACACGTTCAATGACGTCATAAAGAGGAAGAGAGAGGAACGAGTGTGTCCAGGGGCGACTTCGCCGCCCGTGTCCAAACATGTTCAAACACGTCTTAACATGCCAAACACGTTCAATGACGTCATAGAGAGTGAGAGGCAAAGCTTTACTATAAATGTCGAAGCGAATGGTCGATCGTCATTCCATCATGATCAGCTTGGTAGATCCTCGTAAGTAATACCCATGACGTCATCATCAGCGTCGAAATGTTTGAAGAGTTTCGTTTCCAGTGTACAACACTTTTGCTGCGCGTGAAGTCGGTTTTTTCCCGCCTCACATATTTCGGGAGATTGGCAGGGCCCGCTTCTTCTGCACCAATTGCGGTGGATTGTGGTCCAAAGGTACGCTTCCTCGTTATTTTTTTAATACGTTCTATAATCGTTCACATTTTTTTCCAGAGCAAAAGCATTGGACGGACCGATTGATTCGCCCGTTTCTCGGCTGTCGGACGGTACCGTTCGACGTACGTTGCGAAGGACTTCGACTATTGAAGGAAGATGGAGAAGATGGACCATCAGTGTCACTCTGTGACTGAAGAAGATTGTACGTGTGTGTGTGTTTGAGTTAAAAAAAACACGCGTTTCTCACACTCCTTTCGTTGCAGATTACGAATGGCTACTGACGGGAGATCTACCCCTGGTCCTAACCTTCAAGCCTCCTCCAAAGACCTTCTTTTTGCGAATCGGCGATCAACTGACTACCTGTCGCTGCGGTGGACTCTGGTCGAGAAACCCCAGCCATTGGTTAGACTCGAGCCTTCGTCCGTATTTGGGCTGCCTTCCCGGCTACGAAACCAAGCTGGAGCCTAATTCATGTGTAACGAGAAATAAAAAAAGGTTGTCTACTCTCATTCCGTCTCAGTCATGATGACGCCCGAGCAGAGGTTTGCCACCTTTGTGCAAACGCGAATGTATCGGGACTTGCTGCGATTACGCGATTATATTCACGGCGATAGCTGCGAGGGAGACTTTCGCTCGATTCTCAAGACGATACCCTTACGTCTGTTCACCGTCAGTGGGAAGATTGCAAAGAAAATGAAGCGTTTCGTAGATTACAAGCTCGAGCTGTTGGAAAAGTATAGACGAGGAGAGACAGTCGACCCGTGTCTCATCAACGCGGGTTTCAACCGACCTATCGTCCGTCGCTACTGGCTTCTCCACACATCCCTCGACGTCACGGTGCAGACCGGCGACGACGGCGGTGAGCGTCGGGTCAGCACGTTGGAAGATCGTCTCGCAAGGGTCTTGTGTATGTCGTGAAAATAAATAGTCTATTTTTTTTACGAAACGAGTTCGCTCACGAGGAGACGTTTTATTGTTTCGTCATTCTCTTCGAGGTTACAGGAAAACATGGATACACAACTTTTCAAGCTGTAGCGTTTCGACATGCGCGTGGCTACGTAGATACAAAAAAGCCCGCAGTAAGGCGAAAAAGGCGATTGAATACACTTGTCGTTATACTCGTCCACTACAGGTAAAGTCCTTCGAAGGTTTGCTTCGATGGGGGGAAGTCCGTAGCTGTCGAAAAACACGGCAGACCCGTCGTAGTTTTTCAGGTAGAGCACCCAGTGCTGCCCGCGCCTTCTTCGCTCTTCCGTATTGATGATTAAATAACCGGCCTTGCGTAAAACGAAGGCTTCGTCGGAAGCGCAAATGCCTCTCAGCATGGAGGAAGCGAGGGGGTTCAGGGACACGAGTTCCAAGATGTCGCTCTCGTACATCTTTTCTTATGGGAAGGTGACCGTACGGTCCTTGTCGACGTACATGAGCTTGGGACACTCGGAAATCAAGAGGACGGTGACCGCGTGTGGAAGGGCTTTAGCGAAGCGTAATTGCAGGCGAACGTTTCCTTTTCGCCACTCGTTCAAATGCGAAGGAGAAGAACACTTGTCCACGTCCAAGTTAAAGTAGAGAAGGAACCCGTTCGTTTTAAATCGCTCGTAGCTATACTTGAAATGTTTCTCTCCCAGTTCTTGCAAGAAGTTAAAGTAGGGAATTTTGACGAGGTCGTTCTGAAAGTCGTACTCGGCTCGCACTTGCTGACCGTCCACGGAGAGCATCGAATGAGACAGGTCGTAATGACGGAATTTGTAGGGGTTCGATTGGATGTCGCCGAGAAAGTCGGACGTGGCGAGCAGGGCGACGCATAATTTGGAAGGCACCCTTTCGGGGTAAACGTTTTCAAAGTGAGCGTCCAAGCTCCCGGCACTCAAGCTCCGCACCTTGGTTTCCAATCCGCGTAACACGTAGATGGCCGGCGTGGTCTGAAGCCGCCGCTCGTATTCCAAAAACAGGGAAGGTGCCAGCGTCACCTTTTTCAAGTGTAACGTCATTTCTTTAATGTCCACCTCGTAATTGTACGTTTTCTTGTCTTTGGGGACCGATACGAGTTTAAATTCGTCGTTGTTTAATAGGAAAACGACGCGAATTTCGACGGCAGGTACCATCAGGCGCGGCTGTTGAAACAGGTCGGTATTGATCTGACCGACCAGGTTAAAGTATTTTCCACCCTTCGTCGCTTCGTAACGTTGTTTCGGACCGCGAGACGAGACGTCGTAATCGTCCTTTAAATGTTCGTCGTCCTCGACATAAAGTCCAGCCGCGTGCACTGTTTCTTGAGCCATGGGCGTGGAATGAAGCACGACGTCCAAAATACTCCTGTAGGCGTACAACTCGTTGGAACTGACGAGTTTGTTGTTCGCATAAACGGTGACCGTCTTAAACATGCCGCTCAACAGGTGGTTTATTGGGAAAACGACATCTTTCTCGTCCATTTCTTCCCCGTCGTCGCGAACAATGCGCACGGTCAAAGACACGAAACTGCCGTAGAGATCCAAGTGTGCCCTTTGCAAATTTTGAATACAAAACTCGATCACGGAATTATTTACTCCGTTGACCGGATAAAAAAGTTGGTACGAAGTATCTTGTCCACGCCGTAGTGACTTGGAAGGGGGTTCGAATATCATCACATCACTCGTTAGACAGATCGGCGTCTGTATTTTTCCTTTCGTTGACGTCATGACGGAGCGCGCGCAGCGGATGTGTGACCTTCACGGCGTACCAAAGATATCTGCAGGTGCGTCGTGTGTCGGCGCCTTTTGTTGTCGTTTGCGGCGTTTCTTCCCATTGTTGTTTCCAGAGCCCTCCATGGAATCCAGCACGTCTCTCCCTGTTGCTATGGCCGTCTTTTTTACTGCGCGCGATATTCCTTCGCCATCGGCCAAATTCCGCGCCAAGCGCTTCAGCGTTCTCTTGGCGATCGGTTTTATTTGCTGCCAGATGGGAACGATAAACTTGGATATGTTGCTCAACACACCGCCCCCTCGTTGGAAAAGGGGTCCCGTGTACACGGGAATTATTTTGGGGGAATTACGGTACATATTTGAAATGCAACGTTAGATTGGTTCTGCCTTTGGACCGCAACGGCAAACGTCTTCCCGTTTCGTCCGCGAGAACGCTCGTCACTGAAGGAATTTCGAATTGAGACACGTTAAAATACTGGATGTTATCTAACGTGTAGGTGACGACGTGCTTGTCTTTCTCGTAATAAAAGGGTAGTATTTTTAATATAGGTTTTTTCCCGCTCCCCACGTACGTGGGTTCCACGATAACCGTGTACACGATTATGTTGTGAAACGGGGGTTCCAGGAGTACCTCGACGGAGCTCGTAGCATCATCATCCCCCGTGAACACGATACGCGATTCGAAGCCCAAAAGCACGGCCAGGTACTCGGAAAGTCTTAGGGTGGAGGTGCCCTCGGAAAGCCGAATTTTACATTTCTGTTCGGTTCCGTCGAAGCTGAAGCGCGCGCGTTCGCCTACGCGCTGATTAATCGCATTTAGAAGTGCTTGCGGCGTCGCATAATAGCCGGGAGGCAGATGTACTTGCAAAGATCGAGGAATTTTCGTCTTGATCGTGAAAGAAAATTGACGCGCTATAGGGAGAGAGACGCGTAGCGTTTCTTCGTGTCCCTCGACGGCTGTGAGATGTAGCAGCTTGACAAAGGGTTCCGGTACGTGCAACCCTTTCGGTGTTTTCAGAGAGTACACGTTATCCGCGAATTCTAGCGAGGCGTCCAGCTTGTGCGTCTGGAAATACTTGTTGAGTGTGTTCCGTAGGGACGTGGTTTCCGAATTCAGAGTGACGTCGCCGAAAGCGACGGCTGCGGCGTGCTCCAATAAGATGGAGGTGGCTTCGCGTTCGCTCAATTTGGGGGGTTTCACCGCACGACCTGCTTCGCGGGACGCTAGCGAGGCGTCGAGCGCTTGCGCGAGGCGAGGGTCCAATTCCACGGCTTTCACGTCCACGGGTAAGACGAAGTCGTATCGCGATTTATTGTACGCGAAAGAAACGTCGAATTCCGAAAGGGCTTTTCCCAAATCCCTCTCGAGATCCGAGGTGACACGAAAAGTTCTGCCGGCTTCCACCGTATCCTCGAAAGAAACCTCGATTTTCGCATCTTGCCTTTCGTACCCGATATTTAAAAAATCGTTACTTATGCTGAGATCCATCAGACCGACTTTATACCGATTCGAGAGCTGAAGCGGACTATCGAAAGCTACCGTGAAGGCGTTGAGTTTATTCGAGGGAAACTTATCCATGCTGGCGTTCGAGAGCAGATGGACGTAGATGTCTGACATCATTTCCCAATCTTGACCACGTCGCTGCTCGGAACCCAACTGTCGTGTTCTTTGTCGTAACCGAACCAGCGAACCAAGGAGAAGCTCTGACCGTTCAGTTGCTTCTTTCTCAGCACTTTCGTTACTGGCCAAGGCTGATTGGCGTCTCGGGTTACGACGAGTACCTCCTCCGGGTAGAAAGATCCGTCCACTTCCTTACCCCGGTAATCTTCCAGGTGTACGACGGGAGGAGAGGTGTCTCTCAGGCGGGAGACGGTGAAAATCTGAGGCGACCAACTCCCTTCCGAGCTCTTATGAAAACCTTTTCTGTGAAGTAGGACCCTCACTTTATCCCCCAGTTTGAGCTTCTTTTTCACGGAGGGTACGACGGGCTTCCCATTTATCTTATTGAACAGCTCCAATTCGTTTTCGGGCGTGACTTCGGACGGGCTGATGCCCAAAGTCCTGTGTTTGGTGGTGTTGTAGTCGCGCACGACCTTGGGAAGCGCGGAAACGAAGTGGTATTTTCCCGTTACTCTAAAATAACGGAATATTCTGTCGCGTAAAGTGCGTATGACGCGCTCTGCCTGCGATGCTTTGATTACTGGAGAGAAGGTAGAATACATGTGAACCTTCTTTCGTGAGAGATACTCCTTGACGGTCTTGTTGTAGAATTCCCCGCCTCTGTCGCAAAAGTTGCGTGTAGGTACGTTACCTCCCCGAAAAAGTCTTATCATGGCCCTTTTATTTCGGCGGGGCGCTTCGTCTTTAGCGGGAGGGTGCGCAGAAAGCGGGAGAGGGAATCGATTGCCACGAGAATGTAGCGGTAGCCACCGTTGAATCTCTTGTGTTTTGAAAAATCGGCGAGGTCCATTTGCCACACGTCGTTGATCTTGAGCGCGATGATGCGTCTCCTATTAAACTTTCTTCTGACCGGATGGTGGAGCGTGTAGGCATCCAGCTTTCTGAGAATGGCGAGAGCCTTCTTTTTGCTCAAGTGATGCGCTTTTCTATAGCGTTCCACACCGCCCAAACCACCCTCTGGTTTCTCATATCCCTCCATAAGTCGTCCACGCAATGGAGGCCTGCTGCTGCTGTTGAGGCTTGCGAGATTTGGGTAGAGAAATCAGACGCAATAGTTTCGAGACTTTGGGGAACCAGGAAGGTTTCTTTCCCGTCTTACGTTGCAACAAATAATTGACGAGTTCGTAAACTGAGGAGTGCCTGATGGGCTTGCCCGACACGGAGACACAACCCTCGCGATCCCAGGAAAGAACCTTCTTTAATTCCGAGACGACCCTTTCCGCTTCCTCTTCGTCCACCTCTGGAGAGAGGAGCGAATAGTCAAAGTCATTTGTAGCGTCGGACGCCTTGTTTTTATTGTCGTAGGGGTCAAATCCGTACTGCTTGAGTATGCGATACAGTGCTTGCAGTATGAGTTTCACTTTGACGTCGTCACTCTCCTTCGAGGAAAGAATGTTTCCGATGGAGGTGGTCACTTCAATTCTCTTGGCCATTGGCGAAAAGGTTCAACACGGCGGAAAGCAGGAGAGGAACCACCGACGAAAGAACGTCCTGTCCTCGCTGCTGAGACATATAGCGCTTCAAACGTTGCGGATTCTTGTGAATCTTTTTTGTGGGCGAGCCGTCGTAAAAAGCGTTTGTGCTTCTTCAAACGCGTGAACGTATCTGGAGCTAGAGCCACCTTTCCGTTCAATACATTGAGGCAAATTTCGGAGAGGTGTTTCATGTCGGACGAGGACGAACGTCTCAAGACGTCGCGGTGGCGCGGAGGGGGTAGAGTGGAGAGTACCTTGAGTAAAGTGAGGTGAGGGCGGAGATTCATTTCGGAGCGTAGATATATTGACGTTCTCCCGGAAAGATATTGCTACGCAACCTGTGATCCTCGTGCGTATAGTTGTGAAGATCCACGAGTAAATATGCGTGGGGCGACGACATCGCTTGTTTATATGCGTCCAGAAAATACTCCAATCTTTTTCTGCCAAATAGCTGTTGGCCGAAATGTTCCATCTGGTGCACGCTGCGCACGGTGCGCCACAGGACGACGTAACTGGCGTTGTAGGATATTGTTCTAAAATGGCTACTGTCGAAAAAGATGTTTTGAACGAGTAAGAAGATCGACGCGTTGGCGTGGTGAGAACCCCGAATGAAAAGATCGGTCACCTCCTTCAAGGAACCGGCGTCGGTCATGTGATCGTCGACGACGATCAGCGTAGCGCGCGACGTGTCCCACTCTCGCGGTAGCTCCTTGGTAAATTTTACGGAGTCCCCGAATTCGTCCTGCATGCTCGGCGAAGCATATTTCTGCACGTAGAATATTTGTGACGGAGGCTTGTCCACCACGTCGTTCAGGTTCCTCAGCACGTTAGCAACGAACGCAGATTTGCCGCACATGGAGGGACCGCTTAAGATACAGCGAAAAGGATGACGGAACCGAAAAGGTTCGGGGGAAGACATGTTGCGTTCGTACACGTTTCACGAAGAGAAAGAAGAGACTGAGTCTCGAAGAGAAATGCATCGCTTTTATTTACACATCCTCGTCGTCGTCCTCTACATCAGAACTGCGTTCCCAATACAGATTGTCCAGGCTAAAGTTGGACTTCTTTTTCGCCAGTCTGTCTGCCGCTAAGATGCGGTCGAGCGTCTTCATCTTGTCCTGACACATTTCTTGACGTGCTTGCAACCATTCCAGACGGTGGACTTGAAAGGCTTCCTCCACGATGCCGCGTATAAATTCGCGAAGTTCTTCGTTTTTTGTCTTTTCCTTGCGACGACGAGAAACGCAGGAGAATAAACCACACATGGCGTTTTCCACGTATCGGTCAGAATGATGACGCGAGCGCGGTGCGCTCTGCCTTTATAGAGATAAACGCGCGCGCGCAAAGAATGGAGAATGAAAGCGAAACTGAAAAGCCACCCGTCGCCGCTAGGAGCGCGCGCGCGCGCGCGCAGCAGAGAGCCGAAACCGAAAACACCCGCGGCCGGCGCAGAGGGAGCTAGCAGCGCGCGCGCATGCGCGGACGGGTGGAGCAGAGGGCGCGCGCGCATCCATAGCTGCCGCTGCGCGTCGCCTCTCTCAGTTTCTCTCGGACCGTCGCAGAAGACGGACGTGCGCTCCGCGCGCTCGCTCAGTTTCTGGCTGCCTCTCGTAGAGAGCAGACGTGTGTTCTCCGCGCTCGCTCAGTTTCTGCCTGGAAGTTGCCGCGGGGGAAAAGGTGAGTGATTTGACGCGCTCCTTTTCTCGTATGTTTGCCGTGTTTAGCGGTGACCAACGAGTGATTTGACCGCGCTCGTGTTAAGCCTTTTCTCGCATGTTTAGACTTGTTTTGCGGTGTCCAAGCCTGTTGACGCATGTTTAGCGATGTGTGGTTCCCGCCTTGTGTTAGCTGCGTAGTGTTGTGGTTAGGCCTAAGCGATCGTCCCCGTAAGCCTTTTTCCCCGATGTGTACTGTTTTCTGTTTAGCAGTAGCGGTTAGACCTTTTCTCTCGCATGCGTAGACTTGCTTAGCAGTGCTGTCATTTTTACCTGCCGCTAGTGTCTTGTTCTGTCTTTCTCGTCTAGAGGTATGATGGTGGCGCCATCTGGTGTGATGCCGTGCAACTAAGTGGGCACCTGTCGTCGATCTCTGCAACTGCTGGGTGCAAACTACCAACATGGCGGGCGCTGGTCACTCGGGTGTTGCGGAGCGGCTTCTTCGCCGCGGCATCGTTGATTTTCGAATAAATTGTTTCTCTCCACTCTATTTCTATCTTTTTATTTTATTTTCTACCTATTTTTTTATTTTTTTATCAGCTCAAGTAGCCGGAAACTCACACAGTGGTCTGGACGTGTCTTAGATGATCCCCAATTAGTGTAATGACTCCCTGGTGGGTCCTGATTAATGTGGGGGGTCCCAATTAGCTCTAATTGCTAATTAATGGCGTCCAGACGAAGATGTGAGTTTCCGGATACTTGAGCTGATACACTACTACTAGAAGCTTGATGAACTCTGCAGTACACTTGCCCAAAGGGACTATCCAGACTCCCTCCTAACCGAATTCCGTCGCAAGGCACTCACACTCGATCGAAACGAGGTTCTGGAAAACCGAAAAAATCCCGACGCGTGCCAGATAAGCTTCATCACAAGATATTCCAACACACTTCCAAACATCAAAGCCATTCTACAGAAGCACGAGCCCCTCCTCCAAAGCAGTGACCGACTTAACAACATATTCACAAATCCCATACAGGTGACATACCGACGCGCAAGAAACCTGGCAGACTCCTTGGTCAATGCCAAAATCAGCAAAACGAGCGCCCCCTACACGGGAACACGACCCTGCAACCTCCCGCGCTGCAAAACATGCAAGCACGTTCAACACGCTAACTCCTTCAAAAGCACTGCGAGCAATTAACCTACCCCGTTAACCACGCATTCACATGCACAAGCTCCAATGTTATATACTGCATTGAATGCGGTGACTGCTCTATGCAATACATTGGTGAAACCGGCCAACAAATGAACAACCGCCTTACCGGACACAGAACCGACACGTCCAACAAACTCCCCAAAGCAGTCGCCGAACACTTTAACGTTCCTGGTCACAATTTTGACAACATTAAACTATATATTCTAGAAACCGGGTTTAGATCCACACGTGACAGACGTGATAGGGAGTCTTATCTCATATACAAGTTCAACGCTCTTCACCCGTCCGGTATCAACAAATCACAAGGCACCCTAGAAACACTTCACAAATAAAATATGCTTTTCCCATCTACCTCCATTATCATCTGTTATGTTCTGCATGGCCACTGCTTTCTGCTCTCTTTATTGCTCAACTTTGTATTACAAATATATATTTAAAAAAAATATTTGCTCGTTCTGGAATTTTCCCCACGTAACCACTAACCTCCTTATCTTTCGCTATGCTTGCGAATTCTTGCCTGTTGTCCCGTTTCGTCCACGTGTTCGTGAACCTTCCATTTTTCTGCAACCGGTCTGTAGCCTAGATCACTACGTTCACATAATCCCCTCCACACTCTAACAAAGCAGCCATTCACTCCCGCCGTAAAAACCCGTACGGACCTTTCTTCCCTCCGGGCTGTTGACCCACAATTCGCATGAACCTTTAAACACGTCACACCTAACCCTTTAAATACCATGCCAATGATGAGGACGGTGCCCAGAAGAAGAACAGTCTCTGTTCGAAATATCGGCGGCTTCTGTCCTGAGGCAACTCCCTTCCTACATCTCTACCGGTTCGCTGGATTTCTACCCATCTACGTTCGCTACTGACGATCCGATGGCCTCAGGAGGTAAGCAACCCGTCCTCTCTTTCTCACATGTCGCACTCCTAGGGGATAGCTGTTACAAGTACATACACGAACACATCCCGCACGGAGAACACGGACCTCACATACACTTCTCAAGCGGTGCAAGAATACGAGGCATCATGACACACGTAACCGCCGCCCCACCGAACATCACGCACTTCATACTCCACGTAGGGACCAACGACATCGCACGCTCGACAGCACAACATGTCATCCAGGAATTCGAAACACTAGTTTCCTTCATCACAAACAACAGACCAGGCGCTGAAATAGTACTGACAACGATACTTCCCCGAAGACAGAACAAACACCGAACATACATATACCAGGACACATGGCTACACGAGTTCGACAGGAAGGCGCGCGCTGTCAACAACCACCTCATCCACATGCGTCAGGTACACACCAACGTTATGGTTATCACACACGCAGCTTTCGAATACCCAGCTGAAACACATCTCGCTCGGGACGGCATCCACCAAAACCACGCAGGCGTACGAGCTATGGCACACAACATCAAACACCTAATGGTCCATAGATGCCGTCCTGCACTGACAAACGCTCAAACACAACATCCTCAACCAGCTTACACTTCAAGTGTCAGCACCGCAAACACGCCAGAACACACGATGGCATCAAAGGGGACCACAACGACCACTGCACCCACGCATACACACGCGGCAAACGACAACACTCCAAACACAAACCGCACACACACAAAGTTCACGCAAACTGTGACACGGAAAACCACAAGCACGCAAACACAGACAGATGACATCGAGGAACACAGCGAGTATCCCCAGCCACTGACCCCACAGACACCGACCCCACAGACACGACGCACGCGCACATCACGCAGAAAACACCGTTGACTATCTAATCACCAGCCTACCATGCAGTCAACAAACTTTCTACGAATGCGAAAACTCATGGAGAAACGTAGCCGATACCTACATCATCTACGGATCTACACCTACCACCTGACTCACAACACAATACCTAAAGGCCTCACCCCTAAAACAGTTCCTGCATTAGGAAAACTGACACCTGAACTAGAGCTAGAGTGGGCATCAGCCCTTAACAACACAGCCCGTACGTTTCTTGAAATATTAAAGAAACAGTGCCACGCGCAACTCGCTACGATCCAGGCCCATATGAACAATATCAGTCTCACCGACGCGGAGGCAAACACTCTCGAACTACACATTCAACAACTCAACCGCGAGCTAGCTAACAAGGAACACTCAAAACTCGGAAAACCTAATTCCAACAACGACACGGATACCGGACCCACTAACACGACACACGCAACAGCCGAACAAATCATTTCCAGCACCACAACCACAACTCTCCGCAACATCGCTGAGCCACCCCGAGAAAACGCTGACGCAAGCACCGTAATAGATATATCACGCTCACTAACCAGCGACGAACTACAAGTCCTCTCTAGGGGGTTAACATTCTGCCCTACACTCAATTATGTTAACGAATACGAAATCCACAAAGACATATCAGACTTTGCGAGACGGCTACGCCTTAGAGAATTCTTCGCTCATACAACACAAGAAAACAACAACGACCTCCGACTACCATCAACCTGGACACCAAATCACGACCGAGAACCCGCACTAGACCTGTACATTAAACAAGTAAGCAACGACATCCTTCGCGGTATTTCCCAAAGCTCGCGTGGTCACAACCTCACTAAAACACAACGTGACATCATCAATGCGCTAGCTGACAGAGATGATATCATTATCAAGCCCGCAGATAAGGGTGGGAGTATCGTCATCTGGCCCACAGATAAATATATCTCTGAAGCACATAGGCAACTCAACAATACGCAACACTACCTCAAACTGGACCATGACCCAACAAAGGAATACACGGCGCTAATAACCCATACCATACAGGACCTCCACGAACGAAAGCTCATCACACGTGATGACCTCAGATATCTCACCCCATCAAACACAGACGCAGGTCGTTTCTATTTACTGCCCAAAATCCACAAGGTACACGCCAACGAGCTCTACACGGCTGACATCCCCGGCAGGCCAATTGTATCTAATAACAACACACCAACAGAAAGACTCTCGAAATTCCTGGACCACTATTTAAACCATATTCCGACAACACTGCCATCGCATGTACAAGACACACCCCACCTCCTCAGAATAATCAGAGATATAAACAACACTCGTACATTTGGTAGGGACACAATACTAGCCACGCTGGATGTGACATCACTGTATACTAACATCCCACACAACGACGGAATCACAGCCCTCTGCAATACCCTTTCTACTACAAACACCAGAAAAGACACGGAAACCATACTCGCTCTAATGGACTTGGTTCTTAAACTGAACTACTTCGAGTTCAATGGTGAATACTACCTACAAGTACACGGTACAAGTATGGGCACACCTGTTGCACCCACATACGCAAATATCTTCATGGGGTTCCTAGAAAACAAAGTTCTCAGCGCCCTCTCATTAAAACCCACGGTGTACCTTCGATACATCGATGATATACTGATGATATGGGAACACGGGGAACATGAATTTCAAAAGTTCGTAGATCTACTGAACACCGCGCATAGCAACATAAAGTTCACATCACAACAGTCAACTCACTTAATTATCTTCCTCGACACCACGATATCACTAGACAACGGCAACCTCGTCACAACCCTGTACAAAAAGCCAACTGACAAACAACAATACCTTCACTTCAAGAGTCACCACCCGCGTCACTGTAAGGTTGGAATTCCTAATGGGCAGAGTGTAAGACTATGCAGAAATTGTTCAAACGACACAGATTACGCTGAGAAGCTTGACGAACTCTGCAGTACACTTGCCCAAAGGGACTATCCAGACTCCCTCCTAACCGAATTCCGTCGCAAGGCACTCACACTCGATCGAAACGAGGTTCTGGAAAACCGAAAAAATCCCGACGCGTGCCAAATAAGCTTCATCACAAGATATTCCAACGCACTTCCAAACATCAAAGCCATTCTACAGAAGCACGAGCCCCTCCTCCAAAGCAGTGACCGACTTAACAACATATTCACAAATCCCATACAGGTGACATACCGACGCGCAAGAAACCTGGCAGACTCCTTGGTCAATGCCAAAATCAGCAAAACAAGCGCCCCCTACACGGGAACACGACCCTGCAACCTCCCGCGCTGCAAAACATGCAAGCACGTTCAACACGCTAACTCCATCAAAAGCACTGCGAGCAATTACACCCACCCCGTTAACCACGCATTCACATGCACAAGCTCCAATGTTATATACTGCATTGAATGCGGCGACTGCTCTATGCAATACATTGGTGAAACCGGCCAACAAATGAACAACCGCCTTACCGGACACAGAACCGACACGTCCAACAAACTCCCCAAAGCAGTCGCCGAACACTTTAACGTTCCTGGTCACAATTTTGACAACATTAAACTATATATTCTAGAAACCGGGTTTAGATCCACACGTGACAGACGTGATAGGGAATCTTATCTCATATACAAGTTCAACGCTCTTCACCCGTCCGGTATCAACAAATCACAAGGCACCTTAGAAACACTTCACAAATAAAATATGCTTTTCCCATCTACCTCCATTATCATCTGTTATGTTCTGCATGGCCACTGCTTTCTTCTCTCTTTATTGCATGCCACAACTTTGTATTACAAATATATATTTTAAAAAAATTTGCTCGTTCTGGAATTTTCCCCACGTAACCACTAACCTCCTTATCTTTCGCTATGCTTGCGAATTCTTGCCTGTTGTCCCGTTTCGCCCACGTGTTCGTGAACCTTCCATTTTTCTGCAACCGGTCTGTAGCCTAGATCACTACGTTCACATAATCCCCTCCACACTCTAACAAAGCAGCCATTCACTCCCGCCGTAAAAACCTGTACGGACCTTTCTTCCCTCCGGGCTGTTGACCCACAATTCGCATGAACCTTTAAACACGTCACACCTAACCCTTTAAATACCATGCCAATGATGAGGACGGTGCACAGAAGAAGAAGAGTCTCTGTTCGAAATATCGGCGGCTTCTGTCCTGAGGCAACTCCCTTCCTACATCTCTACCGGTTCGCTGGATTTCTACCCATCTACTTTGGCCAACAGGTTCTTCGCCAACAAAGTAAAATTTGAGGTTGGCCAAAGTTCGGCACACCAAAGTTTGGGAAATGGTTGGATGCCATCTATGCTACAAACACGTTGGCCAGATTTCTCCCAATGTATTAAATAATTCCAGTTGCTTTCGGACAAAGTGCAATGTGAAGTTTTCAAAGGTGCGTAACACATCGTAAAGACTGCACTTCCTGTGGTTGGCAAACAACGTCAACATTCAGTGAAAAATATCAAATTAAATAAAGTTCAGAAAGACAGAGCAATGTGTCACACTGGTCAACGGCCACTGATTGGCAAGCGTATGCCATGTGTGTGGCAGCAGGTTGCTTGGCCAACAAAGCACCTTTTTCGATATATACATCAACCTTTTGCCAGCCAATGATTGGCAAAAGCTTGGCAACCATGTATCGTACGCATACCTTGACCAAACAAGTACCAATCCCTAAAATATATCTGATGAATATAAAGTCAGCAGTTGGTCAGCAATTGGTCAGCAGTTATTAAGATTCATTTGAAAGCGTATGTTCCATCCTCTTCGGTAATTGAACCTCTGTATGCAGTAAGGGGATACGTCGACTTATCCCATTTTTACTATTTTTGCTGCAATGACATCTACATACCAGTATGTACCTGTCAAAGAAAATTTAGGACCATATTGCAATTTATTGACTCGCTGCAGGAGGGTAAAAAACGGGAAATGCATGTGTGTCAATGAGACAGACGATCAGATCAGGCCCCGTTTCTCGGTTTGGAATTTTTCGACTTATCCCCTTATTGCACACAGAGGTTCAATTGTGGCCACGTGGGATGCTGAGGCGCCTGCCCCCCACCCTATTGAGGCAGGTGAGGTATACGGTACTCACGCTGGCCACACAGCTAAAGACGGGTGCCAGTGCCAGTGGCGCATAAGTGCTTGTAGTCAGCCGTTCATCTGGCTTCCCACATCAAGAAACGAAAACGGCGCACAGATAACAATAAAACAAAACAAAGAGAACCCGTATTTTGCATGTGAATCCATAGATTACCCGTGAAAAAGAACTCGTTATAAGTTAAGTTACCGTGTGCAAAATGTAACTAAGTTAATAACGAAGTTGTTCAGCCTGAAATGTAACTCGTAGTTACTGAGTTACTTAAAAAAAGAACGAGTCCAGGTTACTTCGGACACAAAATAGCTTTACTCAGGTGCAGTGCGCGTGATCAGTTGAGTTAGACCTTGAGTTGCCTTCGGAGGAGCGCAACACGCTTAGATCGTTTTCGTTTGTGTCCAACAATGGACCTCTCCCTGTTTCTAAACAAATGATGTCATAGTGTTCGACAGCGCCGAAATTGGTAGAATGGAACTACGCTCGAAGCTAGAGGTGAACAAGGTCGCGCCCGAAGGCCACGGTCTTGAGGGAATTAAGATATGATCCCTTAAAGGGACGCGATCCTCCGTCCTACTTTTCTTTCAATGGGAGGCAACGAACAAGTGCCCCTTCGTGGAACCCAGCCCTCTCCTTCCGATTTGTTTCGGCTTCAGTCTGTCTACCAATGTCATGATGACGTTTCTCTGGCAGAGGTCTATTCGAACGCTGTGCATCTTACTCCCTGTGGGCGCACAATGGTTTAGCTTCATTTCAATCGCGGTGGTTGTTAATCCCTCAACAGGATACTGTCGTTGATTGAATATCACGTTTTATGGCAAAAATGCCATGAAGGAACCGGAGAGAAAGCAAGAGAATATGTGGACGTGAGTGAAAAGCGAGCTAAAAGTAACTTGGAACATTACTTAAGTTACTTTGGCAAAGTTACCTGAAAAAGGAAAGAGTTCCTCTGAAAGTTACCATGGCGCAAAAGTATCGAATTAAGTTACAAGTTACCAAAAAATGGAACTTAGTTAAAGTAACGAGTTACCTCGAACTCTGTGTGAATCCAACCCTACACTCTTAGCCCGGTTACTTCTAGTAAAAGTATAAAAAAATTGCAATATTGTTACCTGTACACTAGATGGGTACAACGTTACCTCTGCCGGGGTTACCTCTCTAAAAGTAACCAGATGCATCGTGTATTTAGAAGTAACACCGTTCCCGGGGCTCCGGGGCTGCACCCGCCCGTTCCTCGCGTCGGTGCATGCACACAGCAAATTGCATGCAGGCACACACGAAACACGACACGGGTGACATACCAAAATAGAATGACCATGGGCTTTCCTGGGCACGTATTTTATTGTGAATATCAGGAAAACACAACCCAGCATTGGCAACGTAAGATAACGGAGATATCGTTTCTCAGTGTGGTGGCATATGTGAGACTATGTAGAAGGAACACAGCTCCAAAGGGGCTTCGATGTGTTCACAGAATTGCGTGAAATATTGTGTTGTAAAATTGCAGGGGCGGCATGCATGCATACGGACCTTGTCCTCATTCTTGCTTGTTGCTGTGGGGACGGTGCCGCTTTCACCACCATAAATATCTAAAATGGAATGGGCACTTCTTATTTATCGTTCTCACGTTGTTTGGGCTCATCATTAATAGCAAAAACAGGCCTTAATTACACTTGTGCAAGCAGGAGTAATGAATGCAAAAAAATTTAGATACCTGATATGTTGGAAGACTCGGTGTTCGGTATCGCAGCGTCGTTTGCCGAAAACGGGGGATTTTCCAATTCACGAGCTTCCATATTTGTACATGTAGCCGCAGTGATGAAACCAGCCACAGTATGGAGTTCACATTGAACTTCCTCAAGGCAAGGTGTAATGCAGCATAATTGTGAGGCCAGCGATACATGCACATAAAAAGAAGAGAGTACTGAAATGTTAACTTCCAACAAACACAGATGGCAAAATATTTTGTAGATGGCAGGTCGTTATATGTAAGAAAATAAATACCATGGAAAACGTCACAGCTATGCCCTGTTTCCTCCTGTGGCTGCAAGTTCACGGCCTGAACATGTTCTTCACCACCTGAGGGAAATCAGTCGACATTAGTTTGCAGGCCCTTGACATATTAATTACCACCAGCGCACCCGCTCCTCCGCTGCCTGACTCATCGGCATGGGGATTTAGGTTTTCCTGGTAGATAAATTCATCTGAATGTAATTCAGTAGCAGATGTGATCGATTTTTTATTTTTTAACAGTTTACTGACTAGTCGGTGTTATTGACTGATTGATTGTCTTGACTTTCTTCATTGGTATAATTCGCGAGATGCTATCTAATGGTCAGTTGTACTAGCAAACCACTGATAGCAACCAATTAAGGCATCAATGTGGGCTACCATTCCGGTCAATTAACCACATCGACCAATCACAGTGGCTCAAGTCATCAGTCGACCCATTCACCACGAAGTCAGTGAAATTTAGGAAGGCACTCAGCCAGGAAATGACTGAGGCAATTGATCAACCAGCCAGTAAGACGCCGAAATAACCTGTCATTGACAACACGACCCTGAACAAGTCAAAATCAAGCCGTATCGAGAAGTAAAGAAAATACTAATCTCCCACATACACACACCTGGGCATAAAGGAATGCAATCATAAAATTACTGTAGTGGTCAATCAGTTGCCTATTCATGAGGAATTCCATATCGCGCATCGTTTCATTAGTGAGTCGCCTAGGCTTTAGTTTTTTAGCAATTAGCCCATACACCAAAATCGATTAAGTCCGTCAGAAAAAAAATGAAATGAAAAGTATAACCCCACGATAAGAGAACTAAATACTTCTCAGAAGAATGTACTACGAAAAATCCAGTTTCTTTTCGTTGGAATTGCTACGACACACAGTCTATAGCGCATATCACTATTCTTCAACGCTGAATGGAAACAATTTGCTCGTAGTTCAATTTCATTACACAAAACCCAATGTCAAAATGGCTCTATAGGTATCGTATACCTTTCAGCGTCTGAAAGATGCTGGGACAAGAAGGCGACACGGAGCGATACAAGGTAAAGTCCATGTAGAGAGCAAAGCTGGCAAGAGAAAGCAGAATGCGCTAAGGCGGAGCGTTGACACTGCGACCAACAGCTTACATATGCGCAGACAGCACATCATGTATGACTTACCATAAGACAGGAACCAACAGCGAACCTACTTAGAACGATCATGATGAAATACGCACTTACCCATTTCACGTATCCTGTTATGTGAAACCGGGCTGTGCGCACAGTATTCATATTTTAGATGACGACTGCCGGACTCCACTATGTATTTCTTGCAGTCCTCGCACTCTTTGCATCTGCCTCTCGGCAATCCCCAGAAGTCCTTGTTTGTAATCGTCATTTGGAAGCAGTTCACAACACATCTACAACCACGAGCGTGATTTAACTTGTCAGCCACAGAGGCGTCACATTTCAAAAGATGCAACCGACAAAACACGAGGACGCGATGTAGGGTCCCTTCTCGTGTGATACTGTAAACTGTTGCCAGATGAGCGACCAAAAGCGATCAAAAGCCGCTGTGATTGTTTGCGAACGCATTACGACGTAGAAGTAACGGACTCCCACTTGAAGTAACACGTACAAGTAACCAGGAGAAGACAGGGGTTTTCCCCACAGGTTACCTCTGCCCCAGCTCTTCGAGACCCAATTACTTCTAAAATTCGCAATTTCCTGTGTTACCTCTTCCTTTGAGATGTTACTTCTAAATACACGTAACAACGGTCTAAAAGTAACAATAGAAGTAACACAGGTAAGAGTGTAGGGAACACATTTGGGCAGTTGTTGGGCAACCAAATACATGCCATGTGTTTCGCCCTTCTGACAAAAGAAACAAATCCCATTACCAAACTCTCTGGTGTAGCTTAGGCCATTTATGGCAACTTTGGTCTATTTGACCTTTGGAGTCTATAATGTTGAACAATATGCGCATTTCTACGCACTATTTTTGGCGATGCATTCAGTGAGCTGCTAAGTGGCCGGATCGGGACTACGTAGCACATGGGACCACTGGAATAATTCCACTAGTTCCACTTCAAGTGGGACCATCATGAAAGTAGTTACACTTTCAACTGGTTCGATTCACTAAATGGTCCCACGTTCAGAGTTGGACATGTCCAATAAACCACTTTGAAATGGTCCCTCCCCACATTTTCGTCTGGGTTGCTAGTGGAAACATGTAGCGACGGGCTGCGTGTAAGGCGATTGAGGCATCAACACCCCGTAACCTCAGAAGCAATGCCACACAGCTGAACACTCCTCTCAACAGTGTGTGCAGTTTGCCGTGTCGTGACGTCTATTGTGAAGACGGTGAAGAGTTTATGCTGTGAAATGTGTGCTACGCCTGTTAGTTGAAGCAATCTGAAGCAAAGCTGCGATAGGGGTTCACAGGTGATCTTTCAAGGTTGGTGCAGTGGAGAGATCAGCTGGGGTGACGAAGGTTCCTTACGTACAGTGTTTGTTCATAATATCCATCTTGTTAGATTTCCATTTCCATTTCTATTGCGGTGTAGCCTTTACGCCCATAAGGGTGTGAGTTATCTAACGCTCATAGGGGTGTAAATAAATTTACTGTGTAGGTCAAATTACTAATCTTACCATGCATTTTGACAACATGTATTTTGTACATGTATGCATTTTTATTCAGCAACATGTATTTTAGCCTAGTCGCAGTGTAAAACACGGTACTATAGTGGGCTAGAATGAGTGGTGTGCTGAGCCGAGCTGGCGAAAGTACCCGTCGAAGTTCCTGCCAATAGATGGTGCCCCTTGCGCCTCGACAGAACGCAACTGAATCGCCTCTCACAGTTTTCGCCCAACTACTGGTCACGTGACAGCTCTGCTGCCATTAGACGAAGAGCATGCATTTCATACTTAACGCAACAAACAGACAAGGAAGGAAAGAACTTTAAGTATGATTTACCAACTACCCTGTTTCTCTACCTTAGCGTGCATTTCGTCCTTCTTGCATGGTGCTGCGCTGCACCTGGAGCAGGGAGAGAGTCAGAAGAATGCCACATGTGGATCCCGTTTCGGAAACCTGTTATCTGTGCGTTATCTATTTGTTAGCTCAGCCAGCATGTTGATGTCGGGACGCGCGCCCTTCAATACCAAGAAAAACAACGTTTATCAAGCCGGCTTCGATGTTTTTTGCAGCATGCGTGGAGAATAAGGCAGTCCATCGTCTTTACCCCAAAAGAGGTGCATTTTCTGAATGTGGTTTCCACATATTTTTGAACATAAGCATGATCACATGCCATGTTGCATATAATAGAACTCAATACGCCTTATTATTCATGATATCCATCTTGTTTGTGGCAGATACGATGTGGCCATCTTAAAGGTTAGATATGCCGATTTTGAAGTGCGGCAGAACTGAGCGATACTCGCGCTGTGTGTTCATTACCGAACACTGAATATGTGTGCGAAATATATTGCTCCAACTGTTCGTAGTTTTTTAGAAAACAGTTTTTTTAGTTCCCACGCCCGGCCGTCAGACCGTCGGCAAACCCTGCGCACGGGCGCACCGACGTCACTGCTCTCGGTTTATCTGTCTTTGGCTTGGCATGGACTCTTGGCTTGGCTGCTTGGCTTCTTTCGTTTCCTCCTCTGTGCACCGTACATAAGCGAACAGCTGTTATGTTGTTGCTAAGCCGGAAACAAAGCATGTGAATGTTTTTTTTTTTGGCACAGCGTCGTTTGGAAAGTGCACTTCCTTGTTCTGACCTTGCCTTTTATGGGCTGGAGCGATATGATTCGTGAATATGCCACGGCGAAGTTGTCGAAGATGCGACGGTGCTACGCTGTTAGAACAATTCATCTGAGCTTTCAAGTGTTACCTATTATAAGCTGCCAAAAGACCAAGCAGTGCGAAGCTCTTGGCTGACAGTGGTGCCTGCTAATTTCCACTGCAAGGATTTCGTCCACGAATGTTATCATAGGTTACGCGTGACTCCAGAGGCAATTTGGAATCTCGGCACGAAATCGTCTGATGAAAATCTGAGGTGCCCGACGCATAACATTTTGAACGTGCCACGGATGATCAAGGCAAAAAACGAGAGCAAAAAAAGGTAAGTCGAGGTTCAGATATAAAAATAGCAAGCTTAATGAATCGATTGTGCAGCTGTCCTACTGCGCTTACTCTGATATAACCACGATTAACAACACAATAGTACTATTGATAATCTAACTTCTGAATTATCACAGGTACACGCTGAAGGCGGAAATGAAGCATGATCTGGCTTGCATCTGGTCATCAAGAAATTGCTGACACGTTAGTTGCATAGCACAGAAACGCTGTCGGCATTTTCTTGCTGACACGGCTGTCGAAACGTCAGTCTCTACAATGGGCAAGTGCTGTAAAGGGGCAAACGCAGACGCGACTTCATACAAATTGTACGTGCTCACAAAACACAAATGACGAATTCCAGTCACAACATCGCACAGAGGTTGGTTCGCGAATGAGTTCGCAGCTGCTGCACTGTTTACTTATCGCGGAACGGTGGAACCCGGCTGTCCGCCATCTTCAAGCACAGATACGTGAAGCCGCGAGAAGCCGTAGCTGAAATCCACTGACAAGTACGAAGGCGCGTACACGTCACAATGCCCGTTCGGGTGCATCTACGTCATAAAAATGGCTGCGCCCATGTGTGTTTCGGAATAAATTACCTATTTTTTTGACCTGGTATTGTACCGAACTGAGAGAATGAAGGTGTATTTTGGGGAGAGCTGGATGTGGGCTCTCAGAATATCACAACCGTTTCGACTTTTTGGGATATCGGCATAGCTGACCTTTAAGCAACAGTGAGGAGGCTACAAGAAAAGCCGTGTCACCGGGTGCTTCGTCTTTTCGACTCCTTTCTGTTTCTTCTTTTTTTTTTTCATTTTGCGTTTGCATAACTTGATGGAGGACTGCACTGCCGGCAATTTCCATGAATCGTGCAACAGTTTTCCGTTTCCTTTTTACAATTACTCAGTAGCGCGGGTGTTTCGTGATGCCATGGGATCAGGCCTCGAGTCATGCTGTTTCTGTATGTATTCGGAAGAAATATTGATTCGATTCAAAATTGAACACATAACCCCATATTCGATTCGGAACACCGTCATGCGCCTCGAGATCCGAAATATTCTAATGTTCGCGCAGCCCAAATATATTGACAACGTACGATTTGACCTGAAGTCCTTCAAAGGTGTATTGTTCTCCATTTCACTCTTCACCGGAGCGGACAGAAGGGGTGCGCTTTGTCGTTCTTCATTCTGTCACGCTCGTGCCAGTGGGCGGGTCGCGCACACACTGATTTTGATGGGCACAAATATTTTTCTTAAACTTCGGAAGTTCAAAACTGCTCCCCGCGCGACGTCATCTTTTGAACTTAGTTCCACTTTAACGAGTGTAGCACCCCTGGTCTGGCATCACGCTTCCACTGGAAATTCAACACTCCCGCGCATAAATGTAATCTTGTGCAGCTCGCCTGTAGCATAGGCATAGAAGCTGCCGTCCCGTGACACGCAAAACAACCCCAATCTAAACATGTTCTGACCGTGAACGTGTCACGTGCCTTTTTAATTATTTTTGGAGGCAATGATAGCGGACTGAGGATTTACCATCTCGGTATTCGGCCCAATATTGCCCCCTTGGGTGTAAAATGGCACGAGCAGTAATGGGGAGTTGCCGGTCGACCTCCCGGGATGCCGCGTTGTTGGCGATAGGCGATGTGGCGAAAACCAAAACCTCCGGCAGCTATACTCAAACATGGCGCGTAAACGTAGTCGCTGTCTCCGCACATAGATGGCGCGCACTTGTGAATAAAGCGTATTTAGCACAGTCTTTAACAAAGTTTGTTTAACACCGCATAACTTCGTTCAACAACCGTATTCCACATAACTACGTGCCATCACATATTTACGGCAGAGACAATTGATACATATCCGATGATATCATACTGTAAAAACAAGCGCGTAATCGCTGAAAACCTATGTCTACGAAGTTTAAGCACGACCACTCACAATTCGTTGAAACTTGTCAGACATGGTTCATATAGCGGCGGGGCCCATGAAGTATTTTCCAAAAGATAGATGCACTTAGTTACCAGCTAGCACGTAGTGTAAATCGCGCAAATCCTAGATGAGAAAATAAATACATAGGGGCCGGCAGAGGTTCGATGCGACGTTCACGAAAGCTCTTGCAGTTCCTGGCGTCTACCTGAGCAGCATTCCGGCATAGGTTTGAAGGCATGAGCTTTGCGTACTACATAGACGTCACCGGTCAGGACAGCCAATATATAATCCCGTTTCATTTGTAACGTTCAAATATCAGGACTTTAATTGCTGTTCTTGTGTGTAATTTTTAATAACATGGGCTACGAAGATAGTTTCCGTCATGCAATCAGTTGCAAATCTAGGGGGAGTGTGTTGATAGCACATTTCAAACTGCGATTTTCAACGTTCGAGAAGATAAACAAAGCGTCGTTTTTTTTAGAACACGAACACGGAAATATATCGGAAATGCAAAGAAATATCGTCATAGTCATTGCGCTCCGTACGTACCGCCTACTTTGCCTAAAGGTTTCTTTGTTTATAAGAAAAAAATAAAAGTGGGAAAGTCTTCCGCCGTGTTCTGCTTCTCCTAACATAAATTCCATCTCTCTAAAAAAAGCAAAAATCAAAAACCTACTACTTCACTCCTTCTCAAGTGCTCTGCTGGCAAGTTCACTATTCCAAGTTGTTTGTGCCGTATGGGTGGAGCATTTCTGGCAAGATAGAATTACCTTAGTTTACATAAGGCGGGAAATGCCCCAGGACGAGAGCGGCCGATATTTCGAACAAAGACAGCCTATGTTCGAAATATCGGTGACCCTCGTCGATGGGCAATTCCCTTTGTAATTCCTTACCGGTTCGCAGGGTTTTCTACCCTTCTCCGTTACCGTACACAGATTCTAGTTATTTTGACTCCACACTTCTACACCTTACACTATACAGGGTGTCCACGCTAAGTGTGAACAGATGTTTTAAAAATATATATAACACTTTTTCCAAGATGAAATCAGTTGCAATATAGCATATGCTGAAGGGCACTCCCTAGCAGGGCATTAGCGAAGTCCAAAGGCAATGTCTTAATTAACTTTCATTAATTAACTTTTTAATTAACTTTTTAATTATAAAAGCTACAAAGTTGTCCCAATGAGAACATCTGTTCCTTTCGGTCACCTGGTATCGTAGCCGTTTTCAGAACAAAAATCCGTTCAATAGATCGCCCGCAAAAAATTCGTGAAGGAACGCCATTTTTTCTTTATTTTGTCCATTGGGCTTCTTAGAAGACGCGTATTTCCTTCATCCCCAACGGGAGTGGGGGAGGGACTGAAACTCTGTGTAGCGACACAAATTGAGG
The DNA here is from genome assembly GCF_037126465.1 of Ornithodoros turicata. NCBI lineage: Eukaryota > Metazoa > Arthropoda > Arachnida > Ixodida > Argasidae > Ornithodoros > Ornithodoros turicata. The sequence goes on from NC_088201.1 coordinate 184,028,517, forward strand.
AGGGACCTTCGGGACACCCACCCCCCTAAATCCGCACCTGCTCTTAGTCTCATGTGTGTCATGAGCTGTAGACTGGAAAGCTGCACCCCACAGTGCAGCACATGCAATTCTAGAATTCTAGGATGGTTCTCGTCCGCGGTGGTCGCCTTCATTCAGGCTGCCTTGAATTTTGCGACTCGGTCATGAATTGGTGGCGGCGGTTGGGACCTGGGCTAAGAACGTCAGGACTCGAATTTAGGATGTTGCATGTGTGGAATGCATGTGTGGAATGACGCGTAAAACAGTGTTGTATGCTCCACAATGACTGATTCGAAAATGCCTTTTCATGTTACGGTAAACACTGTCCCCGTGATGCAATTGGTACATTTGTGTGCCATGCTGCTAACACACAAAATATGTTCACATACGTTGCTTAACATATATATTACATGTTGCAGTGTACACTAACTCAACCCAAATGGACATTAAAAGTACACAAATGGCAATAGTGCCAGTGAGGTGCATTGCAACTTTTCTTGCATGAAATATGGTATATAGGGTCCATTCTACAATTTCACGTGCAATGGTAACGAAAAAAAAAAAAGAACGAAGCATTCGCCGCTGCGATCTTTCGCGAATACGCACGGCTCACATATAGTTGCGTCCGTTAAATTTCACGAATCCTCAGTGCTAATTTGCCGCTCGATTAGCAGAACCTGTGTTGTACTAACAGCATGCCATAAAAACAGGACTGAGGCAAAATGTTTTGTGCTTTTTCTTTGAAACAGAATAGCCATTAATCCTGTGTTTGCAACCAAATCCCTGCCAATAAACGTGGTTTAGTTCTGTGTCCAACGCGGCGAGGTAAACGTTGTGAATGCGTCCAGTAAAAGCGGTTGTGATGCACAAACTCTATATACAGAAGATAAAGGTGGACATTGAAAACTACAAATGAACAATTTCATGTGTTGGGCGAAAACCCCGGAACTGGGATGTATACCGTTGAGGAGGACCTGCAGCTTCCAGAGTTTTGACAACATATGCCAGCTCAGAAGTTAGCATACAAACAGTCGTCAATAAATAAGTGCACGTTTCTTAAACTATTCACGGACTTCGGAAGCGCACTAGCAGCGCTAGTGTTTTGTGCAACTCTCGGAAACAGGAACCGAGCTCAACTAGTTCTGCGAATTCGGTTCCGTGTAGAGCGTCGTTGATGCAACCGGAGGTCGGTGGCGAGTTAGTGGTAAATACGAGAAAAATGCGTTTGCGTTAAGCGTCTTTTCCAGTCCGTAGTATCCACTTACGGTACAACTCGAGTTCCGGTTGTCCACCTCCGGTCTATACTTGACTTCGGGCTCGACACCTTCTATATGTAGGTCAATTTAATTACCCTTTAATTAGCCTCAATTGCTTTCAATTACCCTTTAATTAACGAAGGTAACCGCAGGTTACCTGAGCTAATCTTGAATTCCATATAATTTCCTATAATTTACTGGCGTTAATCACTCGCAATTTTCCTTTAATTTACGTTAATTACCTTTAATAACATTTAATTGCTTCCGGTAGCGGGCGGTTGCCTTCGGTAATCTTTAATTTCATTTAATTTTTCTCTTAATTACATATATCTTACATTGATTACCTTAAAACTACATTTTATTTCTTTAATTACCTCTAATTACCTTTAATTACTCTTACTCTTAATTACCATCAACTACTTCAATTTCGTATTATTTACCTCCATTCCCATTTACACTCTTACATACCCTTTACATGTTCACTTTATACCTCGACCTCGGTGAGGCTTCTCCAACTCATACACACACATACATACAGCTTTTTCCACTTTTACACTCCTAATGCTAATCCATTAACAAAGCGCAAAGAATCACTCAATAAGTTTGTGAAGAGCACCTCTTTTGAGTGCCTAAAGCTAACGTACTACTAAAACTGCGATCTAGCACATTGAGTCTGCTGGACCCCTGTGTTTGTTAAAAGTACGGTCCATTGATAAAGGTGGGAAGAAGCAGCCAGTAGGTGCACGAGGCAAGACACCTGTTCGTGTTGTTGTGTTCTATGCATACATAAACCGGCGCACCACAGCGTGCTTGTTCGATAGACTGCTGTTTATTATCCCACTGATAAAGATGAGCGAGCACCGCCCACCGCGCCTTCGAAATCGCATGCGCTGTCATATTCCCGTGTCTTTCACTGGCAGCCGCACGTCAGGATGTCACGTGGCTTAGTACGAATACTTGGGTTCGAATAAACCAGTTCAGTATCCAGAAAAGCAGGCTGCTTTCAGAAAACGTTTACCCCGAAAATAGCCACACACGTGAACAATAAGTGCAGTGTGCGGCAATCGCGTGCTGTCAAAGGCCACATGCTAGGCTTCAATCGAGGGGCACATGCCTGAAATGCTTTGGATAGGCCGCTCAGCAAACAACTCAGTCTAACCCATTATAACCGTCGGCCGTCGTTAGCTGACCCATTGTTATCAAACGTTCGCTCGTAGTGGATTATAGTAGGCTACAGATACAATCCAAGTCCCATCTGACTCGCAGCAGAGAAGGCAAAGCCCCAAAGCGTTTCACGCAGAGAAAACAACATGAAGGAACACGCCATGTGTTCGCCATGATTGTATCGTCTGTTTGTGTGCTACGGCCTCAGAACAGTTACTTTCAAGCATATTGAGAAGTTTCCAAGTCCATTCATGTCCAGATCTCTTCAGTGTGTTATCTGATTGTTGTCTTCGCAATCTATGTTTGTTATTGTGAGCTTAAGGGGAGTGAAACGAAGCACGAAAGAAATGGCCGTTTCTGCAATGTGTGTCCGTATGGAGCACTTTGATACAGTGAGGTTGTTTCGTATACGCATGGAGTGAAGAGGAGTCGTAAATTCTGTTTACTTTCTATAGTAATAATACTGTGCACAGTGCACCTGCTTACTACCCTGTTAGCAAAGCCACAAAAAGATCTCCCACCTCTTATTGCGTTGTTGATTTCGCCAATTACACGAAATGTACACACAGAAGCAAACTAAACATTAAATTGCAACACGCTGAATACATGAACACTTGCGGCGATGCGCTGGTACCATGCGAGTACATGGGATCATGGGTATTTAACAACAGCAAAAAGAATCACACGGCACGTACTTACAAGATCAGTAGCAACATGATATGATAAAGTACTCATCAAGTATATTATAGTTCCTATCGTGCTGTTTGGTGTTGTGCTTGTGCTTTTTATGAAGTAGGCCAGTTGATTTCTCTCTCATGAGTATGTAGTGGATCCAATGGAATAATTAAACCTCTGTGTGCATAAAGGGGATGAGTCGACTTATAGCTTTTCAATGTTGTTGATCTAATGACATCTAAAGACTAGGATGTACCTGCCAAAGAAAGTCTTGAAGTGTATCGCATTTTCGTGACCTGCTGCAGGAGAGTGAAATGTGTGTCGGCGAGATGCATAGTTACATGAGACCCCTTTCCTACCCGATCATACAAATCGCGTAGGTTAAATCTTGATACGATGCAAGCAAGCACTCCGACTTCCATTCCAAAAACACGTTCATTCTACCTCACGTGACCGTGTCAGCTGTGCTGCTCGGCATTCTATTCGGAGAAATGTGCACTATCCTAATAAGTCGTATTGCTGGTCATCTTGGACATTATTTCCAAGAGTGTGCTTGTTTAGCTGCACAATAAGCCCGATCATAGCTGCTCTGTTACGTCTGCTTATTCTACCCCAATTCATCCTACCTGATGTCGCCATTGTTCAGCCATCATGGTCTGAGTTGTGGATTTTTTGTTCAACAAATACCTGTGCTTTGGGCGCTATAATGAAAAAATGTGAAAATTCATGTTTCTGGTTTTTGTTCAAATAGACACACCGTAAAACGATGCTAAGAGACATCCATGTAGAGTAAGATATATATATGTATATACATGATAAGGTATAGATATAGATATACATGTATGGTACACATTTTCGATTTGCGCTATTCAAACAATACCAACTGCAATTACGTTACCTAATATTCACTTGAAGCTTTCTCAGTTTGGGATTTTCCGACGCATCCCCTTCTTGCACGCACATGCTCATTTGACATTTGCACTCTCACAAGAGTCACTTGTGGGACTGCAATATGTTATTGTTTCCCGAAGTCCCCGTATTTGTACTGCACAGGATCCTGCTACTGATCTCTGGGTGTTAAATGGACTACGAGGTCATAATTTCGGGCATAAAGGAGACAGGATCATACGTTTCATATAAAGTACAGGCTTTCTAAAGCAAGAACAAGAATGAAAGAACCGACACACAGAACGATCCGTCAGATATCTCTCTTGAGAACAAGGTCCTTTGTGCTAGACATGAAAAGGATAAATTGCAAAAATATGAAACGAAGACATATGCGCTTTCTAGTCTCCCTTTTTCATTCATCACATAGGAAATAAAAACCAATAACCCATTTCAAAAGAATATGTTTATTTATTTTCACATCTGATTAGTTTTCTTTTTCTTCCCGTTAGCTATCATCTCGATTACTCACTGGGTATTTAATTAGCTAGAGTACCCCGCTCGCTTCATGTGCCACATTCCATTTTATTTTTCCAAAGCACCAAACCAAACAGTATGTTGTACTGACAATCGAAAGGCACAGCGTAAGTAATCAAATCATAGATGGTGAACACAGTAATTATTCAAAAATAAGCTACTGCACTTCCTATAGCGCAACAAGTCTGCAAATTTTTATGCTACTGATTTTGGACTTCTGAAGGACATAAACGTAGTACAGTAGTTATGTCTTCTCAGAGTCCAAACCCTGGCGACGCTGCCGTCCCTTCTCCCACATGCCCTATGAGACAAAAGATTCACTATTGATGTGTGCAGTATTATTTATTATTGTTTTTGCATTACGAGTTCAGTACTTGATTGGAAAGGGCTGGATAAAAGTACTCGGAGCACAGTACCAAGTACACACTTCGAAAAGTATTTAAAGTAAGTTACAAATACTCAGAAATGTAGTTAAAGTAGCATTTCAGTGTTTGTCTTTAAGTACCATCAATACGGTACATTTGTGATATCAAACCAGCATTCACATATTTCAGCTCCATCTGAAACACTGATGTGTACATTGATGTGTACATAGCATATTCAAGCTGGAAAGATGTCAGCACAAGTGTCTGAAGGCCTGCTCTCATGGAATTCTGGGGGTCTACAATACATAAATAAAGCAACGAGGTTATGGAGAAGTACATACAGCGAACCCTCGTTATTATGACCGTGGTCGTTCCCGAAGATTTTGGTCATAATGCGGAATTGTCATATTAACGGGGGGTATGTGCAGAGCAGAGGTTTCACAGCATTGTTCCTCAAGAGTATGGTTGTAAAGCACGTATGTCAGATTATCGGGGGTCATATTAACGAGGGTTCACTGTAAATGATTCAGCTATATTACTGATATAGCTGATAATGGTGGAACTACTATACGCATAGAATTGTAGGTGCATTTCACATTAATGGGAAGTTAGCAAAGCGCTAGGATCAGTTTGATGTTTGCGCTTTGTTCCACATTTTCGCATTTCGCAAGCATGTTCGTGCTATCTGTATAGTTTGGACAACACGTGAAACGAAAGCCAGATTACTTTGACAGAACCTGGCCATACAGCACATATCTCACACAATACACGTGCGTCGAAAATGTATCTAGTTAAAAGAGGAGTAGAAAATATCTTGTTTGTGGCATAATACGGAAATTTGCAGCAATATAGACGTTCACTGGTTCATTGTGCAGCTAAGATACGGATACGGTGTAGAATCATGGGCACATCAATCCAATTCGGAGAAACATAGAATAGAACAATTCATTTTTTTATGAAAGTGCGGTAATTACTTGTGGAAAGGTACTCCTTATCCTGCGTCTCCACTTTGATTACAGTTCTCCACGACGCATTTGCATGGCATGTCCACATTTGTGCCCCCAGAAAAGAAACGCAGACGTTTGCCGATCCGGTACCTTTTATAGCGGTTTTAAAGGAACACTGAGGTGACACCAAATTGTTTTTTTTTTCGGGGCAGGGTGTTCTCCAATGAATAACATGACCTCCTGCGAAAGAACGATGAGCGTAGGTGACCAACACATGGAGCGGGATGGCTCTGTTCCGTATACCTTCGAAAAATCGTTTTCCTCATGAAAAGAATGCATCGCAGAACGAGGGGACGGCGTGACGTATGCTACTCACCTTCCGTGACTAGTGACGTTCAGCGGCAGAGCTCAAGCATGTATAAGCGGCACGTGAGCTGCGTAGAAGAAACAAGGTACTGAGTCTCCAGTATGTCACGAGAGCATAGTGTCGGCGTCCGCGGCTGCTTTCTCCGACTGTTTCTTGTAAATGTGATTGCACAGCTGTAAGGCACCGCAGAGCGAAACTATTTTGCATGGTGAGTCCTGGTGGAAAGCTTGATAGGCGAGGCAGGATTTCGAGCGACGTTAAATGTCACCTGATTGTACCTTCACCAAACAACGCCTTGAACCGGTTATTAAAATTACCTTGGCGCAGTTTATGTTCTGACAGTACACGACAGAAACCGAAACTTGCATAGAGGTGAACAACCCGTACGCAATGTGGATTTTAAGAGAGGGGTTCCGATTGAAAAATCCATCAGGGCCAATCCTAATGGAACCATTATACCAATAGGCTCATCGTAATTTCGGACATCTCCAATAGGTTTAACGGTTTAGCGGTTTGATGGGACCATTAGGCCCTACGGGTATAATGGATGGGAGCTCCACAAAAGTAAAAAAGTAGTAGAAAAGCAAAATGTGCTTTTTTCTATAATCAAACTCAAATTCAAACTCCCCTTTTTCTGTCTTTTTCCCGACACCTGTCATGACACAATTTAATCTCTCTTGCATCACTTCTTTCTTTTGTTTTTGTTTCCAAGACTTTTCAAAATATAGAATGCGTGCAGCGTTTGAAGAGGTAAACAGAGAGAGTAAAAAAAAAAAAAAAAAACGCTATCCAGAACTGAGGGCCCAAAAATTCACTTAGGATGGCAGTGTCCATTACCTATGATGCATTGGATCAAAGTGGAAGTGGACGCAGATAGCACAAATACTATAGTTATTTCTTGTTTCCCGTGGTTTTGTAAATCCGAGAGTTCTGTTTGCTGCCACAGTTAAATAGAAGAGGTGAGGTGTCTAAATGTATTTCATTTACTGCAATGTCGATGTGAGGAATGGTTGGGAGTATTGTCTCAAGAATAACACAACGTTTGTGTTTCCTACGGCTTTTGGTTCGGACATTTTGTAGGTCCATCGAGAATGGAACTTTTGCAGTGCAATTGTGCGTTTTATTTTCTCTGTCGCAACACTCCATTCCATCAGAGGATTTCCTCAGGACTAGGAAAATTTTTCAAACTGCCCACACGCGACATCCGGCTGACATATGGAAAGGGACGTTCACCTATGAAGCTCCCAGTCTAGTTATGGTTGCCTATGGTACTGCCGCATAGCACGAGGCCTTTTATAGGCTGAGAACGTTGCGTGATGCTCAATTATCTTTACACGCTGGGGCGTTCACACCTTCAGCCTTTGAGCCTTAATCAGTTTTAGGGAAGTTTTACGGGGGTCACATATAACGAATAATGTTTAACTGAACCCTGAAGCATTATTAGGATGTCCCATGTCGCAATGAGTCGCAAGATATTTATAACTATATAATATAAGAGATATATATAATAATATAGATAAAAGATATATATAAGTATATCAGCCTGTCAGGACAACACCAGCTGCCGTATTGAGTACTGGAAGAACGTCGGCTACAGCGCTGTTCATTTCCTATAACAGGTAGGACTTTCGATACAGGGAGACACTAAAGGATAAGACTAGGACAGGACGCAGTTTCCGTCTTATCTTTCACGGTTCTGTCAGTTACAAGATCTTGTATGGAGACTTACATGGTCTTAGCGATTATACGCTATGCCATATCTCTGATGTCCCATTAGAGGCTCCTGATCTACTATTAGGCATCACCTGTTCGACCGCAAAACCTCGTTGACGGACCATTGGTTTCTCCTGTGGGGCCACTAAGCTCACCTGCTTGGCAGTTGGATACCCTTTGTTGGGCCGCCAGGGGCCATGTGGTAACATTCAGGCCTTTTTGCGGGGCCATTCGGCAAACCTGACGGGCTGTGGGATAGCATCTGTCGGTGCGCTAACAGTCCTGCTGGACCACTAGGGGTTGTTAATGGGCCGAGAAACTGTTTTGGTGGTTCATCAAAATACCCTAATGGACCGTTAGAATTTCTGATGGAGCCTGGTCGGGTTTTTCGATCGGGGTGAAAGCATACTACGCAACTCATTGCTGTTTTTAATCGTTTTGTTCTCTCATCCAAGAAAACTTTCTTCGGTATGGGCAACAGAGAGCAGGAAAAACTGAACTCTTACACTGTTGCGATTTCCATCTCCGAAACTACCGGGCTTAAATGAATATGTTATTATTTTATAGAGCAGCAGCAGCAGTTCAACTAATGAGTGAATACATTAGTTTCTGCAAATTTTGGCACTAAAATATTGTTGCGGTCCACAATGATTGAAGGTATGAAAGGCGCCTTCTTTTGTAAGTCAATACCTCATTATTTGTTTATTTCGTCATTTCATAAGTGCCCAAGCATCACAGCCCGTTGGTAGCTGCGCTGACCGCTGACGGACGAAGATCTTGAAAAATCGAGCGTGTGCCGCCTCCCGGCAACGATCCTATATGTACGTTTTGCAACACTGGGAAGACAAAGGCCCGATCAGGATTCGCGGTACCTGCTCCCGACTCTTTCCGGACAGCGTCTCATTACCATGCCCTCCACGCATTCTGGTTCACAATAAGGATCGAAGTCCTACGGTATCCAGAAAGGTGAAGAGAGCTTTGTGGGCACAGCGTTGGTGGGCTGAATGTGGACAGGGACCAAGTAATTTTGTGACAGAGATGGGGCGAGTGACTAACTCGTTAAGGGATCCGGAGAGCACGGTGGGTATTTACTTGTACAAATTGATGAACGATAAGCAGAACTAATCTGAATAACGTTTTATTAAGACGTGATGCACTATATCTATATGTGTTACAATGACACATCTGCATGAAGATATTTTTGAAAGATATTGTCACGGATGAAAGCAGACGAGCGAGACGGCGAATAATCGGCGAACACTTTATTCAGCTGCCTAGCTGCCTAACGCACACAAGAGGGGTAGCTCTGAGACACAACCAAGGTAAAGAATGCTCCGGCTAAGAGCTCACAAGCTTTTATACACAGCGGCGAACATTGTTGAAAGGGCGCGTCGGTGAAGAGGAGCAAGTAGTGAAGCCTCTCCAAGGTCGTCGATCCGTGCATGAGATTGATGCGAGCGAAGGAACAGATGCTTCTGGAAGCATCGCTCGCTAATCAGCGCGGCGTGTCGTGGATCTCAGCCCGTCGCTCGACGCCTCGCCGTCCGTTGTTACTGTTCCGTGTGGTCGCTTCAAAGATGATACGTGGCATCGTCGATGAGTATTTGCAGGTCACTGGTAACGTTTTGAGCGTCGCGGCGGTCTGTGTTGCTGTTCATCGAGTTCATCGAGCTCGGGGAGTGGTCGCGTCGTGAGTCAGCAGAAGCGTTCTGCTGCCGTAGAGAGCCTTCAATTGCGGCGGGGCGACTACACAGTATTTTTTACACCTTTTTAGTGTAAATGGTTTGTCCCATAGCGCACCTAATATCAGTAAATTTTACACCATACACCAGGGTGTAATTTTTTACACCTTTGTAAAAGGGTGCAATCGGCACAAAACACCCTTTCAAAAGGTGTAACGTGCACAAAACACCCCTTCCATAAGGTGTAAGCTGCCACAAACACCGATTGAAAGGGGTGTTTTGCAGAAGAAACACCCTTACAATGGAGTGTTTCGGACGCAGCATTGCACGGACCTCCGCTGTTGAGCTGGTTGTTGCATAGCTGCACATGCTGGTTACGGAAATCTTGCGAGGCCTCGGCTTGTCACCGTGTATAATCTGATATTTTTGGCGCACCAGACGAGCAATAGAAAGCCATTATGGCAGTTCACTGGAGGACTCGTGTTCCGCAGATTGGAAAAGAAGGATAGCCCGACCAGCTCAACAGCGTGCCTGAATGTGAAGAATATGCCTGGAACAATGTATGACGACAAAGTTATGTTTATTGGCGAAGTACAAGTGCATGTACACATGTGAAACTAAATTCCTTATAACGTTGCCCAGAGTGGAACAATATGCACAGTATGTGGAAGGACGGCAAAGCAGAACTGAGTCCTTGATGACATAACTAATTGAAACAGCAGCAATGAGACAAAAAATAAGATGAAAAGGCATATTAAATGTTTAAATCCACATAAGGCACCACTACAGATCCAGTACACCAAATAAGAAGCTACTGCAAATAGCGTTGATGCGAAAGAGTAATGAAAACAGCCAGAAAACAGCTTTTACAAAAGAAAACAGCTTTTCTGGCAAGCAGAAAAAAGAAAACGGATAGAAGACTATCTCTTAACAAGAGCACATACTAAAGACTAGAAATGGAAGCACAGAATACCCAAAGTAATTTCCCTAAATGTAATGCGCTGTGCCAGGTATGTTGACAAATGGACGGCTACATTGCCAGCAGAATGGTAATCCCCCATGCTTATGAGAGTTCAGTGCCAAAGAACAAAAAAGAACACACCCGTGCTTCCGAAGAATTTCCAATTCCTTGACGAAATGGTTGCCTGTTTGGGAGGTGGGCGGGGGGGGGGGGGATGCAGGGCTCACTACAAGCCAGTTAAAGTAGCAAATGTTTTAGATGTTCGAAGCATCCACAAGCTCTTTACCGTAACTGTTGAAAAAATTGATCCACGGGGCTTCTTGCACGAGAGTCACTCACTTTCAGGCACCGCTCTTCCAGGCTTCAAAATGTACGGTGCGGCTTTGCACTGTAGACAATATGAATTAACCAATAGCTGCAAGAATGGCAGCCAAGCCCTCTTCAAGGTCGATGGTTCTGAGAAGGCGGTACTCGCCGACATAGAGGTCCATATGCTCCGCTTCTTCAATGATGCACGGTGTCACCGGCACAGGTGTATCCTATGAAAGGGGAAACACAGGTATAGGAATGCGTATGGTGTGAATAGTGTGGCCTTGAACATTGGATAGAATTGTAGTACACAAATATATGACCCCGTCCTTCTTTCACTGCTCAGGGAATTTGCATAACAATTTCAGAACTGTTATCATCTAGGACAAATGTTGTCTGAGATGTTCATACAGTTCCCATATGCAAACAGACTGTGCCTTGCAAATGGAAACACTGCCTCAACTGCATACTTGTACGACTGTTGTGTAATTACTACAGGTTTTCTCGCTCATTTTAATCCACTGGTCACTCCCTTTCATCCAAGCGCTACCCAAGTTAATCCATTGGACAACCAAAATAATCCAAACATCAACCAATTTAATGTAAACGCTACGTAGTCTAATACGAGCAACATGTGTAAAGGTATTATGTGTTATTCCGTCATGGTAACTGTAATGACTGAGACTTTCATGGTTACGCCAATGTATCACAAGTTTATGAATACTGATCCAACAACCCCTGGTTTTTGCATGTTATGCGGTGTTTATGACTGCTTTTTGTCATTATGACTATTTTCATGATATGGTGCCATGAATTGCTTTTAAGGGACTACCGCTGCTTCAAACAGTGTCATACAGTGTTTTGTGACTAACGACGGTCATTATAACATTCCATAAGTACTTTCATGATATGTACCATGAAACAATGTTATGGGACTACCACGGCTTCAAACGCTGTCATATATTGTTTTACGATTACAGTTGTCCATTATGACATTCTATGACTATTTTCATAATGCGGGTCATGACTCTATGCAGCTATACTGCTCCTTCACACAGTGTCACACACTTTTTTATGACTGCCGATGGTCACTAAGATGTTAGTAGATGGTCATAAAACACTGCATGACATGATCTGAAGAAGCTGAGTTGCATTGAGTCAGGCCATTGTGATATTATGAAAATATCATGGAATGTCATAATGACTGTTGGTAGTCATAAACGCTATATGACACTGTGTGAAGCAGCAATAGCACCATAACGACGTTTCATGACACCCATGAAAATGGCCATTGAATATCATAACAGCAATCTGAAGTCATAAAACACTTACAACACGGCATAGAAAACGGTGTTCGGACAAAGCATAGTCATGACCCAATTCATGAATAAACTCATGGAGTGTCATAACAACCATTGATAGTCAGAAAAGAGCTATGACACTGAAGCAACAGTAGTCTCATAAAGCTGATTCGTGGCGGCACATACGAAAATAGTCATGGAATGTCATAATGACCGTCAGTAGTCACAGAACGCATATATGACACTGTTTGGAGCTGCAGTAGTCCCATAAAATTGATTCATGGTATGTCATTCAAATAGTTATGGAACGTGATAATGACCATCCATAGTCATAAAACACTGTATCGCACTGTTTGAAAGAGTGGTAGTCCCATAACATTGATTCGGTACACATATCATGAAAATAGTCATGGAATGTGATAATGACCATCGGTACTCATAAAACACTATCACACTGTTCGACGCAGCGCTAGTCCCATAAAATCGATTCATGACACATGCCATGGAAATGGTCATGGAATGTCAATATGACCGTCGACAGTCATAAAACACTGTATGGCACTGTTTGAAGCAACAGTAATCCGATATAATAAATTATTGGAACAAATCCTGAAAATAGTCATGAAAACTGATAACGACAAAAAGCAGTCATAAGACACTGCAAAAGCCAGGGGTTGACAGATCAGGTGTTAAACTCAGGATACATTAACAGAACGGATATCAGGTATCAGGTACATTGGCATAATCACAAAACTCTTAGTCATGTCTATTTCCATGAAGGAATATATTTACACACGTTGCTTGGATTAAATCGGGTAGCGTTTGAATTAAATTGGTTGGTGTTTTTTATTAATGTGGTGGACCAGTGGGTTAAATTGGGTAACGCTTGGATTAAAATGTGCGGGAAAACCTGTAGAGGAGCAAAGATATCAAAAAAATTTCCACATATATCATTATCGAGATTGGATAAAAATATTGATTAATTATCGAGATTCGATAAAAATATTGATGAACACAATCTTACATCGATATTGGAAATTGTTAGTATATCGATATGTAAGTGGACATTCAATGAAAAATATCGGTACCAGATCTACAGCTTTTGAGATACTTGTGCGACGTCATCAGCCTTCAAATAAATTGCACTTGTACGTTGCGCTTAGTTGGGCATAACCATGCCTTATCGACCTTCTACCTCTAAGACATCTGTCTCTGAACCGACAAAACGTCAATATTTATATACATAGCTTATCTATTTCAATATATATGAAAATAGTGATAGATATTCTCTTACACGACCCAATAATTCAATTACCATGAGATTCACTGGTACCACTGCGTACTCTCTAAATTTACCAAATTGCAGGACTATGATCATGATTATAAGTGGAATATACTTACATTGCTTCGGAACCCTTCACGCACGAACCCAGTATTCGCAGAGCGTGGACAGCAAGGAGGTCTGTAAAAGCCCCAACAGGGAACACAACTTACTGTTTTCAGTAACTTTACATGTAAATATACTCCCAATTTGAATTTTTACGGTTTTCAGCGAGAAAACACCAAGTGCACACGGCACAGCAGATATGTACCCAATACACACTGATTTTCCAACAGAAAACAATAGCTTTTGCTTGATAGGCAACACTTCAGTGCTCGACGTCTTCCCCTTGAATCCTACTGTTCACCATGAACTACCAGCATGAATTACCAGAAGGGAGCCTGACATTCCTTTTCTGCACAATGTCGAACAATGCCGTGGCGAGAGAAAAGGAATATGACATTGGCGACGACAACGACGCGCAATTTTAAGTTTCCAAACAAGCTATTTCAACACATGGTAGCGGGCTCCAAGGGACGCATGAGAGTCTGAGCAACACTACTATTATATGATCACAATATAGCTTAAATTGCAGAGATAGGATAACAGTCGACTCATACGTACTGAATCCCTCGAGCGTTCCTGGCGGTGAGGTTGCAAGACGGGTACTGTCGCCGTATGCATTATCTCATCGCCCTCCGCGAATTCAACACCCACTGAAGTCGCTATCCCGAACCTAGAGGTGACAGCAATGTTGTTACTAAGTCATCACAACGCTCTGCATGTGTAGTTCTGTGTTTGAATATAGTCCAATTGCCGGGAGTAGACATTTTTACTAGTTTGAACCGCACCGGCTTTCAACAAACATAACAAAATACAGTTAACGTTTCGGGTCCCATTCGGGTCCCATCATCAGAATGACGCTGTCCTGGTCGTCACCGGGTATTTACGTAGAAGAGGAGCGTAGCATTCTGGGAGGGGGCCTGGTTGTCGATTGATAGCTTCTTTTGTTTTCTATATGTGCCATGACTCCAGCTGTTTCCTCACCCCCCATTTGTTCTTTTTCGCCAGAATGCATGGGTTGTCAAGGTCTAACACGTGTCCTGTTTTGCGCGCGTGTTCACACAGTTCTGTTGGGTTTGTTGCTGATTTCTCGATATCTTTCTTGTGTTCCTTCATTCTTGTTCGTGTCTTCCTTCCTGTTTCTCCGATGTACACGGCAGGGCAATCTTGACAAGATACCTTGTATACAACGCTCGTTCTTCTTCCGGTGGTGTTCTGTCCTTGGGGTGGCTTAGTACGTTCCTCAGTGTTGTCGTGGGCTTAAATGCAGTTTTAATGTTCACCTGGGAGAGCACCCGTCTAATTGGTTCTGACACACCCTTCAGGTAGGGGATGGTAACGTACATGGGTCTTTCTTTACTACTTTCCGCCTGTTCCGGGTGTGTATTCATCATTCAGTGGTATGTATCACAGATAAATTCCGGGGTAAATAAAACTCGGGGTATGCCCTTCTTCGTAGATCCGCTTTGGCCTTTGTTATTTCTTCATGTCTTGTCTGATGATCTGAAGGGATCTTCATGGCACGTGAAAGCAGGGAACGAACAACCGATCGCTTGTGTTCAAGAGGGTGCCCCGAACCATAATGCAGGACCTGACCTGTGTCGCACGGTTTTCTGTAAACCGAGGTCTTCCGCACGGGTCTCTTTGCACGAGGACATCCAAAAAGGCGATCTTTTTCTCTTTCTCCTCCTCGCACGTGAACTGGATGTTAGGATGAATGCTGTTCAGCTTGTCAAAGAATGTGTTGGTGAAATTCTTCTTAATAATCACAAATGTGTCGTCAACATAACGTCTGTAAAAGGTGATGAATTGTCCTGCGTCCTCTAAGGCCTTGTCTTCAACAAACTCCATGACTAAGTTGGCAATAGTCGTTGAAATTGGGCTGCCCATGGGGCATCCGTCGGTTTGTTTAAAGAACCTGTTCTTGAATTGGAAGAAGGTTTGTCCGAGGCATAACTTTAAAAGTTCTAAAATGTCTTCAACTGAAAGATCAATGCGGTCTTCTAAGTCAACGTCAGCTCTCAGCTTCGTTCGAACTACGGACAGAGCTACGTCAATGGGCACGTTTGTAAACAGGGAGATGACGTCAAAAGACATCATGACGTCGCCATCGTCTATGCGGATGTCACGGATGAGCTCACAAAATTCCGCAGAGTTCTTCACCGACCGGTCGTTCTTGTACATTAACGGTGCCAACAGTTCAGCCAGGAATTTAGACACGTTATAGGACGGTGCACCTATGAAGGACACAATGGGGCGCAGAGGACAATTGGTCGTGTCGGTGTCGCTCCGTCGGAGGTGAAAAGTTTCCAGTACAGACTGTCCGTAATTAGTTTCTTAGTTCTGAGTTTCCTGAGCGCGGCAACAATCTTTCTCTCAGATGCAGCTGTTGGGTCACCCGATAGTTCGCTGAAATGGGAGCGGTCTTGAAGGATGGACTCCATCTTGCTGTCGTAATCGTCACGATTCAGTATCACAGTCGCTTTGCCTTTATCGGCGGGCAAAATAACAATTGTATCGTCGTTGCGAAGGTCTTTTGGAGTGCAGTGGTAGCACAGCAGTGGTGGCAAAGCAGCCTCAAGTCTGACGTTCGCCGTACGTCTGTCTTGCGATCGAGTTCCTTGTGCACGTGGCGGGTAGCTGAGTGGTGCAGGTTGGGCGGGTCGCGAATGCGCCCGCTGTTGCCGTGCCGCGATGCCGATGGTGGCTGTCGCATTCATCTTCTTGCGGGTTGGGGTCCCAGTGGGCCGAATTTCGCAGGTAGACCACGCTGTCTTCGACTCAGTCGTTTCTGTTCTTCCAGGCCGTTCAGCAGGGATTACCCTGCATCTCCACCAGAAATGTCAGGGATGAAAGCAGACGAGCGAGACGGCGAATAATCGGCGAACACTTTATTCAGCTGCCTAGCTGCCTAACACACACAAGAGCAGTAGCTCTTAGACACAACCAAGGTAAAGAATGCTCCTGCTAGAAGCTCACAAGCTTGTATACTCAGCGGCGAACTTTGTAAAAACGGCGCGTCGGTGAAGAAGAGCAAGTAGAGAAGCTTCTCCAAGGTCGTCGATCCGTCCATGAGATTGATGCGAGCGAAGGAACAGATGATTCTGGAAGCATCGCTCGCTAATCAGCGCGGCGTGTCGCGGATGTCGTGTCGTGGCGTGGCCCGTCGCTCGACGCCTCGCCGTCCGTTGTTACTGTTCCGTGTGGTCGCTTCAAAGATGATACGTGGCAATATACACAAGTGCACAATAGAGATTCAAAGTTCTTACTATCAGAAGACGGGAACGGGCAGGAAGCCCAAAGAGCAGTGATATCACAAGAGTATATGTGACTGCTCAAAAAGTACTGTAACTTCATGGGGCAATATGCTAGTGCTATCACACAACTGACTCTAAATCATGTTAAAGAAATACAACTATAGTGCAGACAAACGACCAGCTGTTCGAACCTCGTGAAATATGTTATCATTGGGATCCAGATCCTTTAGATGCAATAAACATCCATATGCTGTAGGAAGCACACTTACAAAAACGTGAACACTAAACCGCTTGTGTCTCAGTTCACAATTCACCAAGCTGGTTATAAAGCCGCATAAGGTCTTGATCAGTGCAAAGAGGAAACTTTGGAGGACTGCTGGGCTTGTCATGATTCTCTTGTGTCATTTAGTCCATGATGTCTTTTACAAGCCTTCCAACAACTTTCATGGACTTTTTCACGTCAACAAGGAGTCCTATGACATCTTGGTCAAAACTGAACTTCTGCAAAATAACACATGCCGAAAAAGGCTGCTGGACGCAAGTATAATGGGGGCATTTACTCTGAGCTCTCCCCACTAAAATGTCGTCGCACAGGAATGATGTTTCGGAAGAAGCATTAGTTCCTAAACACTGGCAGTGATCACAAACGTACGTGAATGTACTTGTTCGCCATGACCTGTCTGTACTCTAGACAGGTCATGGCGAAAAGCCAAGTCTGACAGAGAAAAGTAATCTTTTAACACTAAGGACCTAAAACGTAAAACATATGTACCTAACATCACATAAAAAGAAACATGACTTACGATTTCCAGTGCGCTGCTCAGGTACAGCAACACAGCTATTAGACGTGGGTGTGTAGCAGGATGGGAACTTTCTGCGCCCTAAGGACAATGTTGTCCAAGGGTAAGTGCCCAGGAGAAGATAACAGTAGAAACTAACAGTTGAGTGGCAAGTACCGTGGTGATGAATTGTCGTGACACTCAGCATGAAGGTTCCGTGGTTCTGATTTGGTGCAGCTGGAAAAGGAAGTAATCAGAAAGCTCAGTTTTAGCGCAAAGCGGAACCTATTCATGAGTGACGATCATTTAACAGACCAGGTGCACTAAGACCGTTCTAACAGAGGGCCAAATCCTGTCTGCATACACTACTCCGGGTGGAGGTCAGGGAGGAACGATCTCGAACGATTGGCCGTGGCCTGCGATGAAATTCAACGGACAGTTAAAGGAGCATTAAAGTGGTATCTAACATGGCCAAAAACTGCTGTCATCTTGTAAAGCAGTATGTGAAAAGCATTCCCACAAAATATTTATGTCCAAAGTTGCTTTCACCACGGTGCAATTAATTTGGAAAATCGCTGCCGCGGTGACAGGCCGTAGCGCTCCAACTGCAGACCACACCGACTCTACTGTGACGTTGGTGGTAGAGAGCCCCCCATTCGTTCGCAGGAAAAACCGTCTGCTACGAACATTGCGAGCTGTTTCTTGTTGACTTCTATTCTTTATATGATTTATATCACGCCCAGGCAGCACAAACCCTCGGGAAAAGAATGGGAACGCAATGGGAGCTCCGGCTCCTGAACGGGCGATAGTGCCCGACTGGTTCCCAGCGGTGTGGGAACTGAGGAGGTAGAACATAAGAGAAGATAAGGTAGTCCCCCGACCGTGCCCTGATCATTTCCCGCTCTGGTCTCCTTTTGGTAATGTAAACAATAATATAGGATCGCTCCCCGATGCTGCTCTGATCATTTCCCGGTCTGGACTGACCTTGGTCATGTGACCAAAATATAGGATCGCTCCCCGATGCTGATCTGATCACTGCGCGATAATCAGTCACATGACCAGGGTGCAGCAACGGATTTCTCTTCCCAGATAGTCAGGCGCCGAGTGATGCAATCATGTAACCGACAGTTTCAAATCTGGCCAATGATGTTCCTCGATCATCCAGCCGTGTTTGCACTGTCGGAGTCCCCGTCGCTCTCGCTGCGAGAAACGAATGTATCCGGCCGTGCTCCCGAAACTTTTGAGGAATTCCAACATTTTTAAGCGATTCATCGAGTGGTAAGTGCTATATCTTTTTGTGGTATTCCTCGCATTGATAAATGTTACTCATAGATGCTTTTCAACATGAGTGACAGCGTTCTAGAAGGCTCCTCTCGAAACTTAGCATCGCATAGTTTCGATTTCAGTGATCCATTGTGGTTTATGCGTTGCTTTTAGGATAATGGACTCCGTTTTGGTGAAAATATGGTTCAGTAAAGTGTGGAATCGTATGTATTGTGTATTTGACATCAAACGAAATGTACCCATTTCTCAGGATGACTGCGTGCTGCAGCTGTGCTTTTCATCTCCCGCGTGCGTACAAAACTGGAATGCTGGAGGACTTCAGCTCAAGGTTGGTTTTTGGAGTCAGTCTAAATAAAAGAAAAGAAAAAAAGGAACCTCCGAAGCGAATAAATTATTGCGCTTTAATCCGTTTGCGCAATGTGATCGACGCATGATATGTCAATTTCTTTGAAACTGTGAGTGGATGAAAGCTATCCTGATCTTTCATTCAGAATGTCATGCTGGACCACTACCAGAGCGTGCTTAAAGGAATCAATGCCTTGATGAAGGTATCATCGAAGTGCCCACCACCAGCTCTCTGCCTCAGAGCCAGTGATGATGGTCAAGATTTTTCTAGCGGATCTTGTCATGTCATGCTGAAAACTGTAAGTTTGGCTATTTGGTCTGTATTCAATGACGTGTGCATCATGTGGTGTGGTGTACTTTTCTCAGTGTAACCCTGACCTCGAGCTATCTTCCACTTTCAGAATCTACCCCGCACTTCGGTTACAACACTATGACATATCGCGCTGTGATGATTGATTGAAAGGAATACAGTCTGGTATGCTGTGTTGTTTTTCTTTTAAAAGAACTTCAGGTATCCATAATAACAGGCCTCCCTAGCAAGAAAGCCATAAGAAAAGGCATCTTCTTGATACATTAATATTTCTCCTAAAGACACGGGTACGAGTCACACTACATGTGCCATACTGCACTCTCAGAAAAAGGGTGGACCTTTTAGGAGGTAATAGCTGTCGCATATGTTGTGCCTAAAAGGTTGCAAAGTTCTACCTGCTACCTCACTCTCTGCCACGAATAATAGGGTTACCGCTTCTGATTCGGTGAGAGAGGGGGGCGTACACCTTTCTGTTGTAATTTGGATGGATGATAATTTTTTTTACCAGCTTTTTACACCCCTTATCCGGTTGGCTTAGGAGGTAACTAAGGAAGTTACCACCTTCTCACGCCTTTTTCCTTAGATTGTGGTTCCCAAATTGTTGTCCTCGTATTAGCAAAGGTGCGCGAATATTTCTTCTATTTTCTTAAAAGAAGGTATAGAACGATCATGCCACATGTAGTACGGATTCTGAAGTTGTTCACGTGTTCCATGTTGTTGGGCGTAACTCGTTACCAGTAACTCGATACCGTAACTAAGCTATTCTGCTTAGCTATTTTCAGTAACTTTTTGCATCGCTCTTTGCTTTTGGGCTCCAGTAACTTCTTGAAGAGCTCGTTCCTTTCCCTTTTTCTTTTGTTTCGGGGGGTGGGGGTGAGGGGTTAAGTTCGTCAAAGTAACTTGAAGAATGTTCAAAGTTCCTTTTGTTCAATCCTGGTCTACAAACATCGCAGGCTGAGTCCTCCCCCCATGACTTGAGATGAAAGATGGCACGTGCATGGCGCGACTAACTCCGGTTACACGGTGTTGTTACACGGTGAATGTTACAAATTATGTTTGAGCCGAGCATTAGGAAGCTCAGGTATCGCGCATCTTAACGATTAGAAGTGTATTGATAATGATAGAGGGCATTGAGTAGCAGGATTAAAACTTTGCACAGTTCTACGATATGTATGTTGGGGACAACTCGTAGAGCATAAACTTGCTTTGTACTCCTTTTTCATGTGCCTTATTACGAGATTAAAATCATCAAATCCCTTCCTAAAGAGGCCCGTAAATGTAGGATTCTTTTGTCGTAGCAGATATTGATATCATTTTTGTATATCAAGACTATTTTGAAACGTCTTGAATCGCCCATTGTGACAGCAAGGTCTGAATTAACCTTATAGACAGGTCAAGAGCTGAAAAGTTTATATATTGAGTAGCAAATAACTTGAAGGTAACCTGTTACATTTCTAAAGTAGCTTAACTTCACGTCAATTTGCATTACGTTTTATTACGTGTAACTGCGTTTGAAATTTAGTTACCGGACGGTTTCACGTCAGTTCAGGCACTGAGGTCCCATCGACCTCTTGGGTCTTCAGTATTTTTGATATTTAGAAGCTTATCGTATATTATGATCAACATTTTTGCCGAATAGCTTTCGTGCAAAAAAAAAAAAAAAATGAGAAAATCCGGCCCTGAATTCTGATGTTTCAGTTTTGCCGTGTTTGCACGCGTATACCTCCCGAGTGTTAAGAGATACTGTTGTGAAATTTTTTATGCTGTTTTATTATGCCTACAGGCCAGCTGTCAGAGAGCAAATTTTAGCGCGCAGGTGCAACGCTGTGTGCTATAAAAAATGGCGAACATGCCCTCTCGCGCACTTTTCTCCTGATTTCAACGCCTGATATATCTGGCTATAGATGTCCCTGATCGCAATACTTGGTATCAGCTCACTCATCTTTTAATGCTCTTTCATCTGATATATCTATCCTGCATATACTTCCTAGCGGCATGTGCTTAAATAGGCAAATGTTTAGGCATATTTCGAAATAAACGTGGATTTTGCGCGTGGATTTCTCAAAAAGGTCCCACTTAATTTCGTAGATATTTTCCCAGGATATGGCCCGATGTTAGGCCTTTCACCTAACGCAAAAACTTCTTCTCCAAAGGCGTATACTACTGATTAGCGCGTTAAAACGCGGCCCCACTGCGTACGAACGTGTCGGAGATATCGACAGCCAGAGCAAGAAGCGTCGAAGTTTGAACAAAAGTGCGCGACAGAGCATGTTCGCCGCTTTTTATACGATACAGTGCTCCACCTGTGCGCCTAAATTTGCGCTCGGAGTGCTGGCAGGTAGGTATACTAAAGCACAAAAAAATGCACTACGATATCTTGTAGGACTCAGGATGTATACACGTGGAAACACGGCAAAATTGCAACAATCGAATTCAGGGCTGGATTTCTCGATTTTTTGCACGGAAAGTATTCGAATGATTAATTCTACCAATGTTGATCATCATCTGTGATGAGCGTCTAAATATATATGAATACTCATGAAAATTCAGAAGATCCATGGGACGTCCCTGTCTGAGCTAACGTGGAACCGGCCTACAATTATGTTCTGGCTAACCTTTTCAGTGGCTTCCATCTTTCAACAGTTAGAACTTAACTGGTAACGAGTTCCAACTTCTATCTCTGTTCCATATAATCTGTGTTAAGTGAATATCTGTGAAGTAAATAGTACATATGCGGGACTGGTGGTTATATACTTTCAATGTAACTCTCTTTCTTTCATTGCTGGTGAAGTGATGCATTAAAGAACCCATGTATTTTGTGACTATGATGCAATAAAGAGTTTTCTACAATAACATATTGATTTTGTTTTAAAAAATCGGGCAAATTAACTCTTGTTTGGGGGGTAGGAGGTACCCGCAAGTGTGCATTGGCTGCACCTCGGGAAATCGTTGGGGTACGATACAGGCTGCCAATAACGGACCATTAACATCCCCGTGTTGCAAACCGTATGCCGGACAATGGTCGGGAGCCGACCCGGTCGGGTCGGTCGTCGCGCTGTGCTGCCTGGGCGTTTTCTAAAAGCAACAAAGCCTATATGCAGCCTGAGAAAAAAAGATTACGATCGCAAGAGTAATATATCCATGGCTTCTGTGCAATCTCAGAATTCACAGTAGCAGGAAGCAAGCGATGGCGGCGGTATTGTGGCGCCACCTGTTAGCCACTGAACCAACTGCGCGGTGAAAACGGTCGGACAGGCTGCACACTGTCGAGAAGCACGGGATTTTCGCTGTACAAGCGCAGTTAATTTCGAGCTGCACCACTCGTTCTTCTCGTGGTATCTGCGGCCCAAAAAAATCGTGGTTGTGTCGTGGACAGCCTTCAAACCCTCCATTTCGGACATCACGTAGCCGGAGAACGCATGCGTCTACGAAGCGGTAGCAGACGCTCCGGCCTGCGCGATGTTGCTCACCGCGATCATGTGATCCCAGGTCCAATGAGGAGCGTCCTCACCACTTGCTTCACATAGTGACGTGTGTGGTGGCGCTCATCACGTGCCTATCGTGAAGGCGAAGGAGGGTGTTTCGCGCACTAGAGGTTCGGGGAGCCATTGCAGGCGTCCCATTTTCACTACAGTTGCACTAATTGTGGGAAAACTGTTTTCGGCCGCCTAACATTCCATACTGACCAAAAACAGAAACAAAGTTGTGGGCCTCTAGACTGCTCCTTTAAATGACAGAACTCGAATGTATGCCAAGGGCAACGGAAGTATATACAGAGACAAGGAGCTCGATGCATAACAAGCTAACAAGAAACATCAGTTAAGCACTCTCCACAACGCAAGTGATAAGTACGGGCAGGTGCATTCCTTCTCCGAAGGGAATTCCACCTTTCACGACTACCTACAGACTCGAAATCTGATCAACAGCACCTTTCTAATGGCGAAATTGATTACTTACATCGTGGTTATTTCGTGTTATTGACTGCGAGAACACGGGAACCTCCAGCTCCTTACTCCCACTGACAACGAAACAATGGACAATGGCGCCCAGTGATGGTTCGTTCAACGGTCCATACCAACTGCGACTGCACCTGTGCGAAGGAGAAATCTCGTGGTTGCATCCTCTCCGCGGCTTGGGGGCTGCACTGTCCTGTGTGTGAACTTAACAGTAGTGTACGAGGTAAATCGCCAAGTAAACGCTAAAAAGAAAGGAGTCGGCTGTGCGTTCGAGAGTACTGGCTGGCGGAGGGGGGTAGGTCGGGAGAGAATCTTATTTCACCTCACTCTCTTGTTTCTCCTATCTCAAGCTATCGGGAAGCAGGCTGGAAAAGGTTGTCGATATGGGCCAGTTCTGAGCCTGTGGTCCCGTTGCCACCACGAACTCCCTCCGATAGGCTGTGCCACTTGGGTGCACGAATTTGAGGTAAAAATGCTTAATCGCATGGCTCACTTATTGTTCTTGCTCAGCTTTGGTGTATGGCGGTTTCCATAAAGTGTGAAGGTTAGCTTATAGCATTTTAATGCTAAAAGTATTGTCGTGGTCATTAACGATTAAAAGCAGCAAAGGCGTTTTTCCTGATAGTGTTTTTCTAAACCTTAATGCAAGAGTGAAAATGATCAATAGTGTGACCAAGAATATAATCTAGTGACATCATCAAGCGACGTTGATAATTCATCTAATGTATAACAGGGCTTTGTGAATGACTTTTGTCTGGATCGCGTTCCTCAGTCGTGCAGTGAAGGATGATTTTTGGAACCGTTGGAGGTTGAAAAATATGGGCGCAACCTCTGACAATGGGATGTGAATATAAAAAGGAAATGAAATGATTTTCTGTCTCGCGCATTTAGTAGGCCTATTGGTGACTGAGTGTTCCAGGCTAACTTATTATTTTTGTCCTCTCTAAAGGAGTGTGTTATCATTGTGGACGGCAATATCAGTTTTCTCAGACCCCCAATCCCCCCGCAGTCAGCGCTTATGTGCTGAAGAATAATGTATGAAAAGAAGGGCTGTATCAGGCCATACCGTCCGTTTGAGAACAATGCTACAAGTTGGTCTTGTTTGCTCCGGTTTAAACGTCGAAATAGGCTCGTTTTCTCGTTCAGAGGCATAGAAATCTTCAGTGGAGAGGGTAGAAGGAAAGGCGGGGAGGAGGATCACTGGAGAGCAAATGATTTGAACGGGACTCTTCCCTCTCTCAATGTATACGCCCGGAGGCAGCCATATTGAATCAGGCGAGGGAACGTCGCGTATTTATTGTCCGTGGAAACTGGCGCAATTACGAAAACTTTTGGCAACGCTTGCTCTCTTGCGGATACGGATTTTGTCACTGTCCACTCTTACCCAGGCTCGTAGCAAAGGCTGGTCGATGCAGCGGCGGTGACAATCTGGGGTAGTGTACATGGACGTTTGGTGCGTGTACCGTTTACCTGTTTCATCTTTGAACATAGGCCTTGTTTTCTAATTAATATGCGGTGTGTATACGTTATGCTGCCCACTAAGCTTAGCGGCGGAGCAGAGCACTCCTGGGGCGACGCTGGCTGATTCAATATGGCGCTCCCCCGTACCTTCCAGTTTAGGAGGTTTCCTTCTAGCATACTCCTTAAAATTTCTATGTTCAGAGGGGTGAGCGAGTGCGCTGGTAGCGACGCACCGCGGTAGTTTCGGTATGGCTCGAACGTGCTCGTAAGGTGGCTTGTATTGGTGTCACTGCCGGCGCACTCCTCCATCCCTCTGAACGAGAGAACAAGCCCGCTTGCCGCTAGAGCGTCGCACCGAAGAGAAAGTACACCGCTCGCGTATTCCGTAAACTTTTGTCGGGATGTGTACAAAGTCGCGTCGAACGAAGATGCGGAAACCGGACCCCCTGCCGATGCATCTGATTAAAAAAAGCAGAAATTCTTCAGCTCGTTGGTAAGTCCGTAGAAGCTTTTGCGGAACAACAATGAAAGCATGTGGGTGATGGTTTCAGATACCGCAGATGAAGCGCTGCTTCAAAAGTCTGCGTGCCAGAAAAGCGCAAAAGGCGGTAAGTTGCGAAGGTAATGTCGAGCGCTTGTATTGTACCCTGCCTTGAAAGTTTATTCTCGAACGTATCAATAATTTAGATCACATGAAGTGAGCGGCGAATGGCAGATTGGGGCCAAAGAAATGTTTATTGTGGAACACGCGTCCCTGTGTTTAATTTCAGATAGTATCGGCAAGAAGCCAGCTGATTTCTGATTCATCAATTTTAGTTGTTGACCAGGATTTATGACAACACCGAGATTACGTCCAGGGTATTACACGACTTTCCCAGCCTTTGGTGTGTTCTTTCGTCTCAACGTGATGCGATATCAACGTACAAAATAACAGGCTATTAATTTTCCGTCTCTGCTTGTGTGATTTCCCCCTTCAATGAGCGGAAGTCATCCCCATATCATCGTCATCATGTATTTCTCTCTCTCTCCGCCCCCCCCCTTTTCTGTTTGTGGTTTGTTAAGTACTCCGCTCCATTGTAAACTGATGTATGACAGATTGCGCCCTATGTTCCAGAGCACCAAAGCGAATTCTTCGAAAGGTCGGGCGCTGTTTTTCTTGAACGAAAATGAGACTTTGAACTTGAAGTTTGTGATGCTTATCTTGCTACTGATGGCTTTGTCTTGGATGAGAGTTTATTTGACTTGAGTGTCAAGAAAGTCATTCCTTACGTGCCAAGGTCGTTCAAGGTTGACCGAGACTCTTACCTCTTTAAATATAATGCAAAATTTGAGAAGCAGCAAACTACGTCAGTTTCTTAGACTATTCACCGTGAGCATCTAAACACCATTGTCATCGCCGTGGCAACACTTTCATGCCTTTGGCGTAGAAAGAAGTGGGCTGCTGTTGTAGCCACTGCGGGACATCTTGCTGGGGGGCTTCATCTGTGTGGAACGTCTTTCCTCCAAGGTGCACTTTAAGGGCCGAAACAAACGGTAATCGCTTGGGACTAAACTAGGCTGTAAGGGTCACGAGGCAAACTCTCCGAGTGCATTTCGGCCAGGGACGTTACCGTCAAATTCGCCGTGCGAGGCCGGGCATTGTCATGAAGAATTACCCTTCCGGGCCACACCGCAGGATCCTCCTGGTGAATTGCGTTTCGCATGGCAGACTTTATAAACGTGGAGTAGTGCTCCTCATTAATCGTGACCCCTTGCTCCAAGAAGACTGCATGGATAACACCCAGCAATTCCCAGAAGACAGTTCCCATGGACTTCCCAGAAGACGGCTGCATCTGGCTCCTCTTTGGTGGCAGGGAAGCCTTATGTGTCCATTCCAAGCTGCATCTCTTTGTCTTTGCGGTGAAATGCTGCATCCAGGTTTCATGACATGCCATGGTTGATTGCAAAAATTCGTCCCCCCCCCCCCCCAGATTGAAACCGGTTCGGCAGCTGCTTAGAGCCTGTCCTTCTTCCTTCTTGAACAAAGTGAAGTGTCGGGTAACCCATCTTGCATATACTTTACCGAACAGTCAGTGCTCTTGAATGATTGTCTCCAGAGTCCCGACACTAATATTACGCTGGGCTGCGATGTTACTCACCGGGTCTCGAGGATGGCTTGCTCAACGTCTGCGATGTTGAATGGCGTGACCGTAGCTGGACTGCAGCGTGCGTGTGGTTCATTCGTCACCATTCGCACACTCCTCCCCTTGACATCGTTTGTTCCGCATACAGCGCTTGTAATGATTGCAAAATCCTAGCTAGTTTGACATTCTCCTTCACAAGGGACTTAATTATGCGTCGCTGTTCCACAGCTACAGAAACATTGCTCGCCGCTATTATAGCCGCCGCTGCTGACCCAGGAAGGATTGCACTTCGTCAACCGGACGTTTTTTCAATTACATTTGCTCACTGATTTTTCTGCGCAAAAGTCTCGGTAAAGCTTGTATATCAGTTAGTATTGTTCATCTTGTATATCTCTTTTTGTTGTTTTAGGAGACGAATCCAAAATGTTTCCTCTCAACAGAGCTGTAGCCGTGTCCTCGATGCAGCTTACCCTCCAAGTGGGCATCCTTTCGAAGAGTGGCGAAAGATGACTAATTACCTTCAATTACTTATTTAACTCGTGCATTAAGAAATTTCGAGCAAAAGCGAGGTGTCAGAATGGGAGAAGTCCTCGTTGAAAGTTATTCTATCCTTTAGACCTCTTGAACCGAGCGCGTGTCGTGAAATATCGATCTCCACATTTGCCTATACAAATGAGCCGAAACCTCAGGAGCGCTCCTCAGGAGCGCTAGACCTTCGCCGACGGAGACTTATCCAGGCCGCAAAGCAGTTCACCTGGCAACAGACCAGCATCAACTCCAATCATCTCCATCATTCCAATACAAGTGACTCTCTGAGGATTCTTTAAAAATGGAACGGCTTTCAACGATGATTGCTGTCTCACTCTTTCACGAAATCATCTAATTCAAGAGTTCATTAATTTTACGTAGGTAGTCATCTTGTAGTTGCATACTCTCTTCGAGAGGACTTCCGCCTGGTCGTAAAACTCAACAGCAAAATTGACATTACGCTGCTCGCCTATCTTTTTATCAAAAAAGTCTGTAAGTGAGAAAAAAAGGCTCTTTATTATATCATTAAGCAATAGCGTAGCTGCAAAGTAGATTAGTGAAACACCGTGATATTCCATTCGTTAAATTATTTTTATTCAGATGATTTCCCAGGATAGCATACCAATCTTTTGAACGTTGAGTTTGAGAATTGAACTGGAGGGTGTTCGGTCCAAGTCCTTGCGGTTGACGTTGACCTTCGTCTCCAGACAGAATTGTTGGCCACGCATGCGCCAAGAAGGCAGACCTGAAAAATCAGGTTATTATAGCAGGTCACATCTGTTAATGCTACATATTTCACGGGGGTTGGTTGATCATTTCTGTCAAGGGATTCGCCTTTGGGAAGCATGAAATGGGAGGAGGGTCAGAACATCTCACAGCTCGGCATTTGTGGCCTCGGAAATTCACGATCACAACCATCTGATAAGGAGTTCAGACCCTGCTACGAACTCACGGGAAAGTCGACATGGCGTATCGGTGAGCTCGGTCATACCGCATATCAGTGCACTCACCGGATAACATCACACTTGTAAACAGAGGAGGTGTGATATTATCTGGTGAGTGCGCTAACATCCGGCATGTTCGAGCTCACCAATACGCCATGTCGACCTTCACGTGAGATAGTAGCAGGGCCCGAATTCACAGCTTATCAGATAATTGTGGTCGTGGGTTTCCAAGGCCCGAAACGCAGAGCTGTGGCACATGTGTCCCCCGCCCATCTAGATCAGTGTCTGGCCTCTGGAGACTGCGAGACGACGCGGGTCCTAATCCCCGCTCCGGCTGTGTTACCTGGTGTTTTCCCTCGGTTTTTGGTAGACTTGCCAGACGAATGTCAGCACAATTCACCCTGAAGTCGACCCAGGACGCATGATAGCGCCCTACTCCTACTCACTGGCCCCAGTCCTCCCTGCTGTCCCTTCTTCACCTGTCCTCGTATGTACGACGCTCATAGCCACGGTTGCTTCGCGGCGCTAGCACAGTATGAAATAAAAATGAATATAAAGTGCATAACAAAAAGAAAGATAACGTGGTGGCCTGACCCAAAAGGTATGTTTTTCGACGTAATAACAAAAACAGGAAGACTTGAGCTGCATTTATTTTCTGCTAAACCGTATCTTATGCAGGGGAGAATGGAAGATGCGGCAGTCATGTGGAGGTACTGCTTGCGACACGGTTGTCTGGAATCGCCTGTCAGTAGTTCTGCAGCCCATACTTCTGTGGCGGCATTGCCAGCGCCATCACATCAAGGCGCGAATAATAAATAGCCTTGCCTCGCTCAGCCCGAGCTCTCGCTCTGACCTGGCAATTCCACCGCCATGTTGTTGTCTGGTCTCGTTAGTCTTCAGTAGCACTACAGTGGTGACCCGGACAATACCTTGGACAATACCTGACGGACCTGGACATGGCAGTCGTCAATTCCTCCGGCTTCTCGGAACTGCCCGCTCCGCCTCTGTCCCAGGTCAGCTTCGAAAGCTCCGCCCACGCCTTGTCTCAGCAGGTTCGTCACCTTACCCAGTTGGTCGCAAACCTTTTATGCCGACCAAGATCATCAACTTCCTGCCGCGCTGACCATCGCGCAGACTCCCCATCGGTTCCTGCGCGTTCCTGCTCCCGAACCTCCAGCAGACTTTGTCACTACCACCACCGTTTCGGCGCCGATGCACGACGCTGCCTCCTACCTTGCTCGTGGTCGCGACAGCCGAAAACCCTTTCCACGACAAGCGCGCCCGAGTCCACCAGCAGCCGCCTTTTCCACATCGTTGACCGTACCACCGGGATGCGCTTCCTCGTTGATACGGGCGCGGAAGTAAGCGTCATACCCGCCGACAAATTTTCACGCCGACCCCGACAGCAGTGCTTCAGCCTAAGAGCCGCCAACGCCTCTACCATACCCGTTTACGGCCAACGGTCTCTAACCCTCAACATCGGGCTCCGAAGAGATTTTAGGTGGCTTTTTCTTGTCGCCGACGTCACCCAAGCAATTCTCGGAGCAGATTTTCTCAACAGTTTCAAGCTGCTCGTTGACGTCAACGGCAGGCGCCTCATTGATCGCTCAACGTCCCTGTCAGTCTGCGGCCTTAACCTCCCTGCACCACCATCCCGCGTACTATCTTGCACTGCGCCGGACGTCCCCTTCGCCTCTATCCTGAAGGATTTCCCTGCGTTGACTCAACCACCCGACTGGACGAAACCCGTACAACACGACGTTGTTCACCACGTTTCCACCCGTGGCCCACCAGTTCACTTCCGCCCGCGGCGCCTCGCGCCCGAAAAGTTCCGCGTGGCAAAGGCAGAATTTGACCACATGCTTGAACTTGGTATCATCAGGCCATCATCCAGTACGTGGGCTTCGCCGCTGCACATGGTGCCAAAGAAGACCGGGGACTGGCGCCCGTGCGGCGATTATCGCGCATTGAACAAAGCAACCATCCCCGACCGCTATCCCATCCCGCACATCCTGGACTTCTCAGCTCATCTGGAAGGCGCCACCACGTTCTCGAAAATAGATCTCGTCCGCGCTTACCATCAGATTCCTAACTGACTGCCTACCACCCGGCGTCAAACGGCCTCGTGGAGCGCTTCCACCGACAGCTCAAGGTTGCCCTCCGGGCTGCTCCCGAAACACCCTGGCCAGAAGTCATACCGCTCGCGCTCCTGGGGATCCGTTCCACCTTCAAACCTGACATAGGCTGCTCCGTCGCCGAGCTGGTATACGGCACGTCCCTACGCCTCCCCGGAGATCTCATTTGCCCGTTGCCAGGCAGCACTGCTCTCTCACCAGCTGACTACGTTTCGCGGCTCCGCCGTACTATGGCCGCCCTTCGTCCAGCAACATCTCGGCCCTCGCGTGTGTCCTCGGCCTTCCAGCATCCCGACCTCGCCTCCTGCACACACGTCTTTGTGCGCTGTGACGCTGTACGGAAGCCCCTGCAACCGCCCTACACAGGCCCTCACCTCGTGCTGCGCCGTTCACCCAACTTTTACACCATTCAGCTGAACGGCCGCGAGGACACTGTTGCCTTAGAACGGCTTAAGCCGGCATACGTCGACGCTGTACCACCGTTGCCGCCCTCCTTCTCCGTGGAGCTACTCTACGACTCACCCTCCACGGCAAGCTGTCCGCTCACTACTCCAACTACTCTTCCCCCACCGTCGCCTCCTCGGCTGTCTACCCGACTCAGACCGCCCCGACAAGTCACTTGGGCTCCCAAGCTCGTTTCTGTTCGCCAGCTTCCAGCGCTTGGCTAGGGGGGAGGCCCTGTGGCGGCATTGCCAGTTCCATCACATCAAGGCGCGAATAATAAATAGCCTTGCCTCGCTCAGCCCGAGCTCTCGCTCTGACCTGGCAATTCCACCGCCATGTTGTTGTCTGGTCTCGTTAGTCTTCAGTAGCACTACACTTCCTTGGTTGCTGTCGGAAATGTTGTTCCAATATTCTACTGAAAGAAAGACCATATGCTGCACGTGTTTATTACTTAAAATAAATGATCTTGCAACAGGTGGAGATTTGAGATGGTATAAACCAGGTGATGCTAATTTTAGACAAGCGTGTCGCATGCAGTACATCGACGCCACAGCTATATCAGTTGTCTGTATTATGAACAAACATTGGAGTCCTTTACTACTTCCCACTTTGTTATTAATACATTTCACTAATAATAACCCTAATATCATTCCACCCTCTTTCTGCTGTCCTCTATCCCCCTCTCTCTATCTAACACCCTTGTGGTGACCCTCATAGGCACAGTTACTCTCCGATGTTAACACGGAATAACCGAAAAACATTAAATAGATATGGTTTTGGAGGCAACAATTGCAAAGAAAATACAAAGTATCCGTACATAGAATGTGTAGTACTTACATTTTTACCCCCACAAGGCTTGCCATCATGAGCATAATGAACATGGAACTGATAAATTATTTCGGGGAGGTTAACGCCGCAGCAGTCGAAGACGCACGTGGAGTTTCAAAATTTTATGAATTTTTTAATGCCCGACTTATATTATATTTATCTTGTTCTGTGTTCTTGTATATTTATTTTCTATAAAGAAACCTATATTAGACAAGTAAGTAATATTTTCTACGATTCCGGAACAGAGAAAGACGCAACATACTGCACGCACCCAATGCCACAAAGTTTACGGACGCAGTAGACCACTTGTGCTACCCTTGTTGCGTTGCACAAACACTAGGCTCCAACCTAGTGCGCGTGTCAGTTACTTTCTGTGCCCGTGTTTCTTGTCAGCTCCTGAACCTTTCAAGCATGGAAGAGCAACAACAAGCCCATAAAGCCGCTTTAACAGGGGCCTTAAAGATATATCTGGAGGAATAGCAAATAGAATTACAAACATTCGTACACATATTCGCGCAAAAATTACGAGAACAACGCGGAATCCTGGTGCGCAAGAGAGCTTTCAGCCTGGTATCCCCCCTTCGCTGCCACTCAGGGACGTCACGTCATTCGCCCAATAGTGAGGCGCAGGTACAGGTCCCGAGAAAAGTTTACGGAACACGCGAGCGGTGTATTTTCTCCTGGGTACGACATCCTAGCGGCGAGCGGAAGCTGGCGAAATCAGGCCAGTTCGCTGCCTTAGAGGGGTGGACGACTGCGCTCTTAGCGACACACAGCGGTAGTTTCGGTATGACTATACTCTTGTATGTGCCCGCGGAGTGAGTTGGATTTAAGTGTTGTGCTCGTCAACAACTCGTCACTCACGTCAGTTGTTTATCAATCAATCAATTATCAATGTCAGCGTCAATTGTTTATCAGCTCGTCACCCGTCGTCCATAATAAAGCAACTGTTTACCAGATACCTTTCCCAAGCAGCACAATGTACTGAAAGTCGAGTGCAATAGGGGTGGACGGTATGTGTCTTATCCATGTTCCTTAGTTTCACGAGTCTGTTCAAGGCCTTCCACCTACCCGTACATCCCTATTGCATCCGACTTTCAGTACATTTTGCTGCTTGGGATTCTTTCTCTTGTCTACATATCATGGCTTTCCAATAAAAGCAATACACCGTAAAGTGTTTCCACTATGATTCATCCTTGTTATCACGATGATAGCGGCGAGCTCCCTGTCTCAACACTCGTTGAATCACGTGTTGTTGGCGAGCACAACAGTAAAATCCAACTCACTTTGCGGGCACATACAACAGTAGTCATACCAAAACTACCGCTGTGTGTCGCTAAGAGCGCAGTCGTCCACCCCTCTGAGGCAGTGAACTGGCCTGATTTCGCCAGCTTCCGCTTGCCGCTAGGGTGTCGCACCGAGGAGAAAATACACCGCTCTCATGTTCCGTAAACTTTTGTTGTGACCTGTACGTTTCCTGTATTTCTTTTTGCGGTTGAACTTGACAGACTGCTCGCGAATACCACACCACAACCACCATAACCGTTCCGCTGACTGTATCGAGCTCGGATCGTCGTCCTCACCTTCATGCAGATTCGAACGTCATGAAACGCATGTTAGTTCCTGCCCTGGGACGCCCCTCAAGTCTGCCTCAGGCCCGGTAATAACACTTCTTGGACATTGACAAATCACAAAATAAACAGCACAACACAAGCCTGAGAGTCTTGTCTTGTGCTGTTGGTTTGAGACATTGACAGGTACACGTTCCCATGCAACCTTAAAAAACGCTCACATTCCCTGATTTTTCCATTCCGATCGATGCCTGGAAAAGTCGTCAAAATCGTGCTTTTGTGGACTATCGTCCTGCACCATTATTCGTGTGTAAATCACTATTTTCCATGCTTTGCATGTGGGTAGTGTTGAAAATTCTAGAACAGCTTGCTCATATAATTTAACACATGGACACGATGAGAAATTTTAATATTTTTCAGTGCGTAATTGGTAATTACGTCCGATTGCGACTATGATCTCGAACGACGTCTCCGTGGTCGGTCTGATTATTAATGTGAGGCTTGTTTACTGTGCGCAGTAATGGTATCACACGGTACCAAAATTTAGTGTTCCTTGTGGAGCTCGAACGACTAAGTAATCGCTGTCATACCTTGAACTCGGTCGTATTCGAACGCTTACTTTGGACTCAGCAATCATCTTAACCACGAGTCTGGTCAACCGCAATTACATGACGTAAGAATTCCAGCGTCGTCCTACTATTTCCGATGTTCGGTGTGTGTATGCGATGTATTTAAAAGAAATTGGTTTGGCGTTCAGAAATAGCCTATGCGTATAAGAAAAACGCAACAGGATGCATTACGTGACCGAAATTTCATTATGACATCTAACACAGATTGTTCTTTACTTAGGAAGTTAATAGGGAATCCAATCACATTTTTCTGCGTGATACAGTTCTAGAGACACTGCGCATGCGCCGAATCCAAACCAACCTGTGGACGTCAGTCAACCCTTACGCCCGTCAGTTTGCAAACATAGCTTTGATACTTAAAGGGACCATCCCATCTGAAAACATGTTTATTGGACCGATACAGCAATGTTTGACACTCGTTCACGGTCCATATGGCATAATTTATCTTGCAAAAGCAGCTTAGATGTTAAATAACCCAGTTCTAAAGCCACAGCAACATAATGATGAAGTAGGGCAGCCATACCAATGGTAGCGCTGCGAAAGCGCTCGTCTCCCAACTCGACTGCTTCGCGTTCGCATCAAAATATATTACGTGAAAGCCCTCTGTAAATGCGCCGATTTTTGCTATCAGTTTCAGTTCTGACGCGACCATCTCGTAGGGAACAGGGTGTCACTTTCCTGGCTGTCCGAAAAAGTCCTGCGCTAAACCGGAAACGACATTCCGGCATTCCACAAGCCGATCACAGATCTCCGCGACTGGGAGACGCCCGCCCGCTTTGCCGCTCGCAAAAGGGCGCTCCTTGATAGGCCTTGTCCAAGTGACGTTTGTCTTTATTTTTTTTTTTTTTCAATTTCCAGGTATGGAATTCCGCGATGCTCTCGGCATCCGGTGTCTGCTTCTCCCATGCATTACTTCAAATTGCAGAGTAAATTTACTCATTCGCGTTGCAATTTCGGCTTGACTGTCGCCGACATTCCAAGAGTAAAATGGAGCTATAGTTTCGGAAATGATCTTTGATTCGGAAATATAGCTATGATTCGATCAAGGATGATGCGATAGCCCCTTTAACAGCCCCTCTAAAGTAGCTCTAATATCTACAACAAGCGTCGTTCCTACGCGCGAAACGAAAAGAAGTGCGTAGCTTTCATTTTAGTACGGCTTCAAGAATACAATTTGCAGATAAACATATACTTTGCGAGTGACTGAACGTAGCCTCCAAATGAGACACAAGCGACAACCGCGTGATGACGCTGGACGTGCAAAGTTCTTATGTTCCGGGTTCTCGCCCTGGAGACCCTGTTTCGAAACTCACTCTCGTTCCCTTTGTTGTCACATACTCTGTAGATTGAGTAAACTAGGTCCTGTATTTTGTATTGCTTATTATTATTTAATCTGGAACTTGCGGTACAGCGGCAAAGCAAGCGTACTTCATATTCACTTAGTTGCACATGTAACACAGCTACATTAAACGGGGATAAACAGGGCGTCGCTTTTTCTGTGCTCGCTGTGACAATTAAAGGGCGCATGATGAGCACCATCACCACATACCACGTCTTGTATTGCTTGTGACTTCACAGGATTGACACAAGTCTGTCAGAGATAATTTTGACAACGAAATAGCGCGGATCTCGGATCGTTTCGGTAGGAGCTTTCAAAGGTTATAGACTACATCGGCAATGGACAGAATATCCGAAAGTGTTAGCTCGGACGTCTTTGATTATGATAAATTATGAATGACATGCTAACGCCAGCATGGGTAAATTATTTCACTTTTCTCAAACCATCTGTATCAACTGACCGTTCTTCAAATTTTTATTGCGGAATACATAAAATGGTCAACACGTAAGTGAATGCATAACAACATCAAAGAGCACAGCTAGGAATGTGCAGTTTTCCTCTACGTTTCATCTTCTTTCGCAAGCTCACAGAAGAAGCGGGCCTGCGCACAAGGTATACTTTAGAGAATCCGCCATAATCTGTTGCTTTTCGGACAATGTAATGTGTCTCGCGCACGTCGTTGCATATTGTACTTGTCAAGTATACAGTGTACTTATAATATAGTGTTTGTGGGACTTGACGTGTGTGTATCATTTTGTCGTACATACATGGTAGTTCACGACAGAACACAGACGAATTATACATATTTTTGTCATATGCCGTGCTTGTGAAGATAAAAACTGTACACGAAACATCGGCGCCGGGGAGTGACGTGAGGGGAGAAAGAGCACAGTCATTCCTATTGGCCACGTGACCACTTCCAAGACGGCCTCACAGGCCGTGATGTCATAGCGGCATGGCTTCCTGTGTTCACTACACGGTTGCCCACGCCACTGTTATCCCTTTGCTGTTACCTCTTTAGCACATGATCCTCATTTCTATGTGAAATGGAACATCAATGCATGGATTCACACACACATGCATACCTACAGACGGAATACGTGTCTCTAGGTGTGCATGTGTGTGAATCCATGTATTGATGTTCCATCAGGTGCTAAAGAAAGGGGGAAGAAAGGTGAGGGGAAACGAAGGTAAAATAAGAGGGGTACACTTCCTCCTCTCCCCGCACCTTCTGTGCACTCTGCTTTGCGACAATCAAGCAGACGGGGCTAGGACGGAATGTTTACTAATTTTTTAGACTGTTTCTCTTGGGATACTGTGCGTAGTTTTTGTTGGGTCTGTGGTTATCCGCG
The DNA here is from genome assembly GCF_037126465.1 of Ornithodoros turicata. Taxonomy (NCBI): domain Eukaryota; kingdom Metazoa; phylum Arthropoda; class Arachnida; order Ixodida; family Argasidae; genus Ornithodoros; species Ornithodoros turicata. The sequence continues at coordinate 184,065,366 of NC_088201.1, forward strand.
GAGGACTTCATATTTCTACAATTTTCGAAGTTCAATTAAAAATAAATTTGCCCAAATTAAAAATTGTCAAACGCCATCCTAAATTGCGGCTGAAGCTCACAGAAGATAATAGCCAAAAGTACCACAATCCTCTGGCGAGTACGTCGCCACTTAGAATTTTTTATCACTTTAGGTGAAGCACCCTGTATATGCATACGTACGTGCACGTACAGATACAGACATAGATTTATGGAATGCATGCGTATGATCCTCTTTGGTATTCATCCGGCATAACTTGGAGTGGGATATCACAGCTCCTTTAAGATTCAGGGTTACGAAATAGACCTCTACCCAGGAAATGCCCCCGTGACGCTAGTAGACACGGTGAAATCGAAATGACGCGCGCCAAGAACGTCGCCTTTTTACGAATTCCTTCACGTAAGTCACCGAGTCGCTTTTTTGTACTCAAACGGCGTTACGTTTTTAGTCGCTTTGGTGTCTTCCCGATCGCGCGCTTATTGTTAGGAGTCTACCATGGGAAGAACAGAAGGCTCCAGTATCCAAGGGTTGCATCATCTCGATCCCATGCAGATCGTGGTTTGATTGTAGGACGTGGTTTATGCTTTATAGACAAGCACCACGTGTACTCAGAGAGAAACGCAATCACGTCAGCCTCATGAACATGGAAAAGCCTCAAAGCCACTTTTAGAAAAAGCGTCCGAAAAGAAAAGCGCCCGTAGAACGAGGCGAGTACCACTAATCATATGAAGGAAATTCCATCAACTGTGGAAAACGCGAAATGCTATACTTTAATGTGGCCTTCTTGTTTCTTATGGATATTTTACTGGAATAGTTTCAGCATACCAACGTGCTGGTGCTGGCCATCTGACGTCATTTGTTTGTAAAGAGCAATGCGTCTATTCTGTATCTTAATTTGGAACGCCGACATCGGGATCACGGGCATCGCAACAACATTAAAGAGACAAATATACCATTGTACATTGATTCTTGCTATGAACAACTCGCATTGCAGAGACTCTTGACGGGATACTCTGGATAGGGTTCTGCTAATTTCTTAGAGAAGTCGTCCTCATCCGCCATGCTGTACGGCAGACCATGGTAGAAATCGTGTAGTGTGCTTCCATACTTTCGACTGAAGCATTCTCTCGCATGCCTAAGATCTTTTTGTTGCAGCTCTCTGTAGTTACAGAAGAAAAAAAAAACTATATTTTTACACCCTTGCGCTGCCACGTTGGAGCACAATAAAATATGAACAAATATGTGAACTTGAACAAAATTACGATATAATACATTTGTCTGAAAGAAACGTGAATTTACCTCTCAGTTTTAATGCGCATAGAGGAGTTCGTTTTCTTGGCTTAATCATAGAATACATAACACTAAAAAATAACACTGAAGTCTTCTGAAGATTTAATGTGCTTTCGCGAGCTGGAACACGCTTCATCAGGTACGAATCAGTACATAAGGGCCACAAACGAAAGCTTGTACGCATTAAATCTTTGTACTCATTAAATCGAAAAGGCTTCAGTGTCGTTTGCTGAGTGTTCTATCGGCCTCTCGGGCGTGTCTCACCCTTGTACCCACGTCATACAATAGGGTAAGGTGCGGCAAGACGAGAAACGGGGCAAGATGCCACATCTCTTGCTCGACGCCGCGGGTCTTAGAGACGCGTTGTTCCATGCGCCTGAAACTTTACTCATAGGTGGCTCTGCATGACCGCTTTATTGCACTTCAGAATTGTCTGGTTTGGTGTTTGCGTTGAAGTGAAAAAAAAAAAAAAGTTTACTTCTGCCTGGAATGTAAAGACCCGCAAAAAAAGGCCCGATTTTCTGTAGTCCTTTTTCTTGTCAGCTGTGCGGCAGCGTGCCGCAGGCTTATTCTGTCAATGTAAGTGCACATCCTATTTGTTTATTCATTCATCTAGATATATGCAGAATATGGGCACCCTTGGTTATCCGGTGTTTAACTGAAAAATTAATCCGTCCGATGATATGCACGGGACAAGACCCGACAACTTAATGTAATTTAAATTTAATGCAATTTAAATTTAATGTGATTTAGAAGCTTACAAGTCATATATCAGGTGGTTTTATTCTTGTCCCTAAGAGATTCCTTTTATTCTGTATATTCTCTCGGATTTTCCAGCAAATTGGCCTGCTTCCTAGGATATTTCCAGAAAAGCAGAAGCGCCCTCAAAAGCGAGCGGCCAGCGGCACATCAAACCGGCTGTGTCTTGTTTGCAAAGAACGGCGGAAGGAAATAGCATTGGCTTCTACACTCTTAAAAATGAACTTCACCACATAGCACGCTCCTACCCAACCATCATCCCGAATGACAACGTTCTCGCCCCTGATTTGTTGAAAACGGGAGGAGAAGCCTATTTTGTGCGCATTATGCACGGCACAACACATACGTGAGGCCGACAACGGCAAGCCCTATCACCACCCACCACCACCATGCACGGCACAAAATAGGCTCCTCCTCCCGTTTTCAACAAATCAGGGGGGAGAACGTTGTCATTCGTGATGGTGGTTGGCTAGGAGCGTGCTAAGTGGGGAAGTTCATTTTTAAGAGTCCGTCCGTCCTTCCTTTGTGTTTTGTTTTGCTATGCGTTTTCCTTTTCCTTTTTTGGCTATAGTCGTGACGACGCCCACTTCTGTGTGGCCAACAACGGCGAGCCTATCCTGCCATCACCCCCCCCCCCCCTCATTTTTAAGAGTGTATGTGGGTTCATTGCACATTATGTATGTGGTGAGCTCAAGTGGGCTGTGTAGGTGATTGGATTGCAAAACTAATTTGTATAGTTCATTACCACGGCGTCTCATCTTGCCTCGAGGGTTGGGACAAGACGGGACAATCTGCATTTTTTCATTTCTTGTTCTGTGTTTATTTTGGAACCGGCTACGTCCGTTCTGATTTACAGATCTGAACTCTAGGCCTCTGACAATGTGCCTATGGTTAGTTTTCTTGAAAAACACGAAAAATTAAAAATTCCATAATCAGTTGCAAATTTCTGTCTCATCTTGCCCGACGAAGGCATACCTTGAGCCTGAGGGAACGATAACACACGAACAAGTAGACAAGAAGAGGCTCAAAACCAGCAATGAAAACATTTATGGATCAGGAAAAGAGTCGGGAGGGAGAGAGGAGGTTACAAACGGCCTCAGGGAGAAGGACAGACGGCTGGCTGACGCAAGCATTTTCCGAGTCTATTACAGCGGCTTCAAGCATGACCCGGTTAGCATCATCCCTTACAGTGTAAAGACAGTTGGTCCGCGGGAAAACGGGGGCACAACCTTGACAGGAGATCACGTGTTTGGCCAGTTCTGAGGACTGGCTCTTATTTTGACAGCGCTGGAATGTTCCAGTAAACGTTCGTTGACACAGCGTTTGCTTTGGCCCACATAAGATTTTCCACAAGTTAGGGGGATGGAGTACACAATGTGTTGTTTACAGTGAACAATTGGTTTGGAATGCTCAACGGTGCAACCTTTGAGGGAATCGCCTATGAAATTAGTTAGGCTGGCCAGTTTGTTTTCTACAGTGTAGAAGACGAGTATCACGTTGGCAGTGAGGGATTTACCAATAGCATACGAAACGGCGTGAAAGAAGGGAAGAACAACACGCCGGGAATCGGTGAGGTCAGCTTTGTGGGGAGTTGTCTGAGAAACTGTGTATTTTAAATGACCGATAACCGAATTAAATGGAAAACCAGCACGTGTCAATCTCGACATTTGGTTAGTAATGGCAGAGGAAACATGGTGGTGACAGGATTTCTTTATGCATGTAGACAGCAGGTTTTTTGCTACGGCATGTTTTACTGCCTTTGGATGGTTGCTGCTATAGGGAAGGAGGGGTTTTGGATCTACGCGTCCGTGGGACCAACACAGCCCAGCTTCAGTGTGGAAAGTAATGTCATGGAATGTTAGTAAGTGGTTATTGGGAACTTCAACGGTGAATTGCAACTGAGGGGAAGATGTCTGTGCGACGGATAAAGCTTGTCTTACAGTGTCTGAGTCAGGCCCAACTACAAGGATATCATCAACATAACGTCTGATTAAGACAGTGTCATTTAGAGTGTCAGTCCATTTAGTGAAGGCTTCATCGAGGGTGGAGAGGTAAATTTCGGATAGCCTGGGTGCTATGGACGAGCCTATACAAACGCCTTTAGATTGTGTATAGAGTTGCGAGTTGAAACTTACTACGGTGGAAGAAAGGTATAGGGAAACTAGTTCGAGGAATGAAGATGCGGGAATGCCAGCATTAGTCTGGAAACCGATCAGATCCCTTTCAATGGCGGCTTTTAATCTGATGAGGAGTAGGGACGAATCAAGCGAGAAGTAGAGATCCTTGATATCCAGAGAAATTAGGGAAACTTTGTTGCCATGACGGGATGATAGGGAAGTAAGTAGTTCTTCCGAGTTCCTGAGGGAAAGGGAAGACGGTAAGAAAATGCATTTTAGGGCATTATTGATGTATGACGACATAACCTTTTGCCAGGTGCCATTTTCATTGATTATGAGCCTGAAAGGGTGAAGTGGCTGATGGTCCTTCACCACAAACTTAACCAAGAAGGTGTTGTGCTTAATCGTTTTCACCTGGTTAATGGTAGATTGTTCGAAATTATGCGAGTGGAGGAGGGCAAGTACCTTCCTCTTACGTTCTTTCAGATCGCCGTCATAGGGTTTGAGAACAGAGGTTAACGTCTCAAGGCACTTCTGTCCGAAGGTAGCGGTAGGGAGAACATATAACTTCGAAGATTTGTCAGTTTCCAATAGGGTGGCTTGATTACGTTGGAGATCAGAAAGCATGCGTCTTTGCCAGGAGCGACGTGGGAAGAGGCGAAGATCATCGATGGTGTAAGCGTTGGCAACTCTTCTCAGGAGATTCTGGATGATGGAGTGTCTTGGCTCACCAGGTTGAGAAAGGTGGGAACCGGCCTTGTGCAGGACTGAGGACAGACCAGGCTCTTGCCCCACCTTCCCCTACATTCTGGATTACCGATTCTCTCACAGAAAAGTATCTGAGAGTGCCGTGCCCTTGTGTCATATCAAGAACTTCATCCAAACACATCTCATGATAACTGGGGAACAAGATTGAAGTTATGGATTCATTATATTAAGCTATAGTCGTTTCAAATTTGTTGAAACTGTTTTTCGCGATACACAGCGAGAAACTGCATTAGTACGACCAGGGAACTAATACGAGCACATCGGGAGATAGCAAACCAGTAGTGAGAGAATGTTAGTAGCAAATATTTTGAGAGTTAATCATTGCCACGTAGATAGATGGAGAGAGAAGAGCAGGAAGCAGATGAGAACGGATGATAGTATGCGTCCTTTGGCGACTTCAGATGCTACTGTGCCGACATGAACCTGAAAAGTCTGCAGGAAAACGTAGGGGGACATAAGTCTTAGAGGATAGCCAGGGGTAGGATTCGAACGCCCCACTTCCCTGTCTTTCAGATCATTTCTGTGTGTGGCACTCAAGAAATCTCATATATCGTTTTTGCGTTGAGGTTTGCAGTAGGGATCAATTAACTAAATACGTGCAAATAACTCATTTCGATCATTAACTGGATTGGTAATCCATCGAGTCCCATTTAACTGAGATAGATAATCTTATCAGTTAAATTCTTTGAACTAAGAAAAGGCCAAGACCTAGACCTTGCCGACCTCTCCATTGGCAAAAGCCCTTAAATTATCACTGCTTGTCTCGAGCACCTCCAATTTGTTCTGAAATATGAAATGGGCTTTGCATTGATTTTTTTTTAAAGTAACTAAAATTGCTATCAATCAGAACATTCCTAAACAACTTAAGGGGTGTGGCACTCACTTGAGATACCTTGTGATGTTACCCATAGTGCAATCTGAGAGATGAAAGAGGATATAGTGTCCTTCCAGTCTGTCAAATTCTGGTGTGCACGCTGTTGGTGCACCCAGCCTAGAAATGCAGATAAAGTAGAATAACCTAAATGTCGAATGAAATATGAAAAATGTAGTTGATGTAGAAGGATTCGGATATATGCCTATATTACTTTGGTTAAGAACCTGGGGGCTTAATCGCTTCCACGCCGGCGGGGCGGGGGGCGGGGGACTCGTCGAGAAAGGCACGTTATAAAACACGTGCACGGCGCTATTCGCACGGTACGTGAAGGGCGTGGTATTCGTCACGCGCAATGTGTCACGTGCCCATCTTTTTGAATTTCCCGCCCGCCTTTTTGAATCTCCCGCCATTCGTTAGCTCGTAACGACCGTAACGACGATGAAGCGATTAAGCCCCCAGGGCACAAAGCCCACAGTGCAAAAAGGAGCACATGCTATTCGCATTGCCCATTCACCAACACTTTTCTTTTCCTTATTGCTCTACAAGGTTTCGTATTTGTCTCCGATGCGGAAATTATCGAGTTCCAACCATGCACCCTGAAATTAGAGAGCGAATCACAAGTACGCTATAGCCTTTTGCAAGCTATTTCCTATAGCCCAGGGTCTCAGATGAAAGAAAAAAACCGAAAGTGTTGTCCGGAATCGGTGGGTTGTTGCATGGCAGCGAAAGTTGCGCCAGTAAGATACTTCTGGAAATAAAATGCTTCGCATTTGAATGAAATATTTTGTACGGTGAGTTTGAGCATCGTTAAAAAAAACACGTGAGGGCGTTACTTGAACTTTGAGACCGGGCGGCATTTCTTATGAGGAAAGGGCAATGACGACAGGTTGAAGTATCAGTACACATTATGAAAAAAAAAACAGAAAAGAAAAAAAAACACACACGAAAGAATAATAAGGAATACATGGCATTTAATTGTGAAGTGTCGATAACGAACATGTCAGTTCTAGTTTATGCTTGCGAACGGTAAACTCTTTTGAGTGGCATCATAAAACGTAACGACGGCATGGCTGCCAGTATTTGTGTACTTGACGCGTGTGAGCGACACAAATTACATTTTGAAACCGTATCCTCGGTAAGCCAATAGTCGGTTACCTAGCCCAGAACAATGTAAAGTATTGGATATATTGGGTATTTGTACTGCATATTTCAAAGAGAAGGTTTTTGGGTGCATAATTGCCAGTAGTAAGTACTGGACTCTCATGGTGCACAACGCCCAACTGGCCTGAACACGATTTAATTAGCAATTAGAGCTAATTGGGACCCCCCACATTAATCAGCATCATCCAATGAGTCATCACACTAATTGGGGAGCGTCTAACTCGTGTCCAGACCAGCTGAGCGTTGTGCACCATGAGAGTCCATAAAAAAGAAAAAAAATAGATAGAAATAGAGTGGAGAGAAGGAGTTTAATTGAAGATCAACGGCACCATCTTGAAGAAAGCGGTCCGGAAAGGCCACTGACCGTCGCTGGGCGACGGAGCACAGAGGCAGGTTGCAAAGCATCGCAGCTATGACCACCAGTTCCGGACATCCTGTGACGTCAGCTGTGACGTCATCATGGCATGTCTGGGCAAGTTAGGACAGCTCTGGACATGCAAGGAGAAAAACACTCGTAATACAGAGGCTGGGAAAGCAAGAGTATGCAAACCATCATTAGCTAACAAGAAAAAACAATTAGTTACACAACAAATGAGCCCACCAGAACAGGAGCGCAGAACCATGCGACTGCTCCATCCGAGAGGCAGGCAGAAACTGACTCGTAATGCTTTTTTGTCCTGTATAAAGCCCCGCAGCTGCACCCCCTAGCGGTTACTTTCTCAACTAATCTCACAAAAAAATTATTAAGAATCACGCCAGCGCTACTCCCGGTCCCAAGGCAGAAGATGATAGAAAATGGCGGGAATGCCCGGACAACAGCAACCAGCACTGGCACGAAAATCGCAAACAAAGCGGGAACAAAGTTGACGAAAGCATTAGTTACGCAACAAATCACCTCACCACAGCAGGAGCGCAGACCGATGCGACTGCTCTCGTCGACAGCCAGGGATCAAGTGACGACGGAGCGAACGACCGCACGTCTTTTCCCAACGAGAGCCAGAGGTGGACTGACGTAAGCGCCACTCTACGGGTGCTACGCATGCGCGCGCTCGTAGCGCCCTCTGCGCGCTCCTACCGCCACCTGCGAGAGGCTACGAGAGAAGAGCATTCCTGCGCCCCCTGCTGGCCGTTCTCATTGGTCGTGAGGCTAAGTGAGAAGAGCATTCCTGCGCCCCCTGCTGGCAGTTCTCATTGGTCCAGACATCATCCTATTGTCTCAGGGCTACACTGTTTTTTTCCACTAATGCTCCTTTGGTCAATCTGCAGTGAAGCCACGGTATGACGTCATCATGCACCTGCGTGGCTCAAGGACGCATGCGCTCTAGACAGGGGACCTATTATTTATTGAATCACTATCCCAAGATTATTTCCTTTATTCTTCTATAACGATTGCATAGGAAACTATTGCAGAAGAGCACCATGCATGAAAACTGATCGTAGGAATTCCAAAGTCTTACTAAATGAGACTTGCAAAAGAACAAAACATCCTAACACGTAACTCCATCAATGGCTAATAAGAGGACTAGGCACTCAACAAATCAACGCGTGCAGAACTCGGAGCAGCACTATCGTCAAGACGACAATGTTCCTTGTCAAAAAAGAAAAAAATACTAAGCGTCAAGAAAGGAAAGCATGCATATCGGGGCATATCAGGACAAATTCGTACGACTGCTGGGCAACAGAGGAAAACAAACACTTGAACAGAGTGAAAAAGGCACTCACCATCATTTTTCCCGTTCACAGCATTCCCTCATTGTAAATCCGCTCGTCACAAAATCCACCTGCATCGTCGAACACCATTCACCAGTGGCGAACCATACATCCACACCCCATCAGAGGCAGACAGAACCCCACCTAAGCTACGCTCTTCCACTGACGGCCAACGCCAGGATCATAATTACCGTGTCTACACCCGCCAGTGTCCAAGAGAGAAGTGAATCCTTCCGCCCCCTGCAGGCCAGTCTCATTGGTCGTGACGGCATCCTATTGTCTCAGGGCTACACAGTTTTTTTCCACTAATGCTCCTCTAGACAAGGTCAACCTGAAACAATAGTCTCTCGGTATGCGGTCATCATGCAGGTGCGTGGCTCAAGGACGCGTACGCTCTAGACAGGGCACCTGTTATTTATTGAATCACTATCCCAAGATTATTTCCTTTATTTACTATAATGATTGCGTCGGGAACTATTGCAGAAAAACACCATAGACAAGAGGAGATTGTAGCATTTCATTCCCAAAGTCTTACTGTACAGGAAAAAAAATGGTTCAGCAAGACATAAAGTCACACACCTGTCCCCCTCGCGGTTACTCTCTGAACTAAATGAATCGCAAAATTATTAAGAATAGCTCTACTCCCATTCAAGGCAGCACTATCGTCAAGAATATGTCTTGTACAAAAAGAAAAAAACTACATGCAGAAGGAAAGCATGTCAGAACAAGCCCAGGCATGTCAGCACATGTTTGTCAGACAAGGGGGGAAAAAGCGAAAAGAAACAAAGAAGGAAACCAGCATCAAACTATTTCTTCTTATTCAAAAACAGTGCTCATCATAAATCTGCCCAGGACAATACACACTATTTTTCTATTGCCACACTTTTTTCCAGTAACGGTCAATGCATTACTACAGACTGCGTGACGTCATCACATCCTGTCTGAAGAAGAAGACACCGGCAAAGACTCCTATTATTTATTGAATCGCAAGATTATTTCCTTTGTCCTACTCTTAATGACATTGATTCTCTCATTAAAATTCAACAAAAAAGCACCCCGCATATTATCGATTTTCACCCCAAAGGCTCATCATGGTCATTAGAATTACAGCAAACTGCCACTGCTCTTTTAAAATAATAAGTGAGACCACTCAACATCACCTCCAGGCTTATGTAATACATGACCCTTTCTATGCTCATACATTCGTTGTCTGAGGCTACACCTGCGAGCAAAAAAGGCGCGGAAGCCGGGTGGGCAAAGTTCCATTCACGCACGCCAAAGCACAAGACAGAACGCCTTTACGGGAACACGATAGCATTCCTATACTATATTAATGATTATTGCATTGCAGTTTAGAAAAACTACAACTAAACTATAATTTTAGGAGCCCAACTTTCTATGGAAACTATAATTGCCCTATTACTTGGATCGCTACTAATGAAGCGCTCCAATTTTTTCTCTCTTCCCATTTCAGCCTTGTCATGCAGGGAAGCAGACTCATATCCAAAATAATTAATTTACACTGAGGGTGCCGTGCTTCAGGAGTTCCTATCCTGCGCTCAGATGCAAGCATTTCTTCACGGATACCTTTAACAGCTGACTTCCTCAACATATCGAACACCCAACAAAATCAAACAAACAATCAGAGAAACCCTCTTCTCAGCTGCACCATGCGACTTTCTTCTGCGTAAAATCGGTGATTTGAAGAAGAGAGCAGCGAAAAATTGCGCGCACTTGTGCTTTACTTCAAAAACCTGAAGCATATGCCAATAAACCAAGAAAAAGACACTCATGTCTGCTATCTGATAGTGCCACATACACAGACGCATTGTCGCAAAGAAAGCACAGGACAGGGATACACAACTTTCCTTAGGTGAGCAGGGAAAAGGCTTAAGACCTCAGGGATAATAGCAGAGTCACTGGACATCGCTACGCGGCTAACACAAATAATAAGATCATAGCGGCGGGTAAAATTGCAACACTGCTAAACAAGCCCCAACATGTCATCATGACGTCGCAAACCAGGAAAAAGAAGCACGCGCGCACACACACAGCAGCTCAGGAATGCACAAGGAGAGGTGCTTTATAGGAATTTCTACTCCACACACTCAGATACCAGCATTTCTGCACAAATACCTATAACGGCTGACTTCCTCAACATATCGAGGAAAGCGAATACTGACACTCAACATATAACAAAAAACAAACAAATTCCATTCTCATGAACTCTCCTTTGCCGAGCGGCTTTCTCCTGCTCTACCTGGATGCTGACTGTTTCCCCTCATCTACATTCTGAGTAAAAGCCGTGAAAGGAGAAAAGAACCGCGAAAAATTACACGCATTTGTGCTCCAATAGCTGTAACTGCAAGAAACCGTAGCGCACGCCAATACACTGAGAAAAAGACACCCATTTCTGCCACCAGATAATTCTTGCATAATGCCACATACACAGCCGCATTACCCTTGCGTAAAGAAAGCACAGGACAAGGATACACAAATTTCCATAAGTGAGCAGTCGAACCGCTCAGAAATAACCGGAGAATCAACGCTTATCGCAACGAAACTCGACGGCTAGCACAACATGACACCAACAACATACTAGCAGCGGGTAAAATTGCAACACTGCTAAACAAGTCCAGACATGCCACGATGACGTCACAAATCAGGAAAAAAAAGCACACGCATGCACGCACAGAGGACAACGCATTAAACACACGGAGCGCTCAGGAATAATCGTAGCGTTACCGCACATCGCTACGAAGCTCAACGTCTAACCCAAGACGACAGCAACAAGATATTAGCGAAGAGTAAAAATTGCAACACTACTGAACAAGTCTAGACATGCGACATCGCATACAAAACACTGGTGATCGGGGAAAAGGCCTAAGCCTGCGGCGGATCATCATAGAGCATACACAACTTCATTTTTCTATTTTGCCTAAACTAAACGCGGTCTGCATGGAAAACGACGTACAAATTTTCTTAAGGAGCAGAGAAATATAGAAATTTCTACTCCGTGCTCAGATACCAGCATTTCTGCTCAAAAACCTGCAAAATTAAGCACTGATTACTTCGTCAAGATATCGAACACCCAACAAAATCAAACAAACAACCGCACTTCCACTGGTAGAACACTATTCAGCTTTTACGCCGGAGGCTTTCTTCTACATAAGAGTAGAGAAAATAAGAAAAAGAGCAGCGAAATATTACACGCACTTTTGCTTGACTTAAAAAACCTGAAGCATATGCCAATAAACCAAGAAAAAGACACTCATGTCTGGTATATGATAGTGCCACATACACAGACGCATTACCCTTGCGTAAAGAAAGCACAGGACAGGGATACACAAATTTCCTTCAGTGAGCAGGGAAAAGGCTTAAGCCGTACCGCCTAGGAATAATCGGAGAATCACCGCTTATCGCTACGCGGCTAGCACAACATGACAACAAAAAGATATCAGCGAAGGGTAAAAATTGCAACACTACTGAACAAGTCTAGACATGCGACATCGAATGCCAAAACACTGGTGATCGGGGAAAAGGGCTAAGCCTGCGGCGGATCATCATCATAGAGCATACATAAGTTCATTTCGCGTAAACTAAACGCGGTCTGCTTGGAAAACGACGTACAAATTTTCTTAGGGAGCAGAGAAATATAAAAATTTGTACTCCGTGCTCAAAAACCTGCAAAAATTAAGCACTGCTTACTTCGTCAAGATATCGAACACCCAACAAAATCAAACAAACAACCCCACTTCCACTGGTAGAACACTATTCAGCTTTTACGCAGGAGGCTTTCTTCTACATAAAAAGTAGAGAAAATAAGAAAAGAGCAGCGAAATATTACACGCACTTTTGCTCGCATAGCTATAAGAGAAAAAAAATAAATAAAAGAACGACGCACACGCTAATAAACTGTGACAAAGACACCCATTTCTGCTATCAGATAATTATTGCATAATGCTAAATACTCATTTGCATTGGCCCTGCGTGAAGAAAGCACAGGACAGGGATACACAATCTATCTTAAGCGAGCACGGAAAGTCACTTCTACTCGAACAGCTTAATACCATAAAGTCTGAATTTTTGCAAAGAAAATAAAGCTTGAACAACGCTACGAAGGTGACAGACACATACTAACAAAAAACAAACAAATTCCATTCTCATGAACTCTCCTCTGCCGAGCGGCTTTCTCCTGCTCTACCTGGATGCTGACTTTTCCCCCCCTCACCTACATTCTGAGTAAAAGCAGTGACAGAAGAAAAGATCCGCGAAAAATTACACGCATTTGTGTCACAGGACAGGGATACACAAATTTCCTTAAGTGAGCAGGGAAAAGGCTTAAGTCGTACCGCTCAGGAATAATCGGAGAATCACCGCTTATCGCTACGCGGCTAGCGCCTGAACAGCGCTACAAACGTGACAGATACATACTAACAAACAAACAAACAACAGCAGGACCGGCGTCGGGCACTCATAAAATACCCTGCCCAAAACAAAGACTTCACCAGGTTCGCGAGGCAATTCCATTAAAAACGCTCGTCCTATCCTACAGATAGCAATGCAAACGCGACTGCCCTTATTTTTTAAAACCACTATTTCACGCAATAGTACATAAATGTATCACTCGTGTCACACGAAAAGGCAAACACTTACCTGTCAAGTGGGGTCCCAGCGCGTGCGCGCGCGCACACACACACTAACATTTTCACACTCACAAACACAAAGTCTATTTTCACAACCACATCAATCCATATTATTTATCAGGTCAATAATTATCCTACCATCGCCAAAAGACGGTACAGACATGTATGCTTACGCAAGACAATCGGCCCTCGTTCCGGATGTAATAGGATATCGCCACTCGGCCGGCGCGAACCAATAAAGAAAGAAAGGAATGCATGTTCGCTACGAAGAAAACGGTGCCGTGCTTCTACGCAGCGATCATTATACAGACGCGTAAATGTGAACATCATTCGCTACACACTGTAGCTCTCATCATTTTTAAACCAAACCAAACCGTGTTCATAGGTCTTCACTAAATAGGTGAGCCGATAATGACTCCAAATAAAATCAAATAAAATAATCATTCCAGCATCGCTGGCTGCAAGCTTGGGTACCCAACAGAGCAGCGCGCTCCTATCAACACGCCTTGGGCTGACCTTACACACCCGAAGCCTTTTCTGAATACATTCTGCCGGCGCTGGAATAAAAGATTTATCGCGATTGTACTACAATGGTGAGCTCTGTTGCTGTTTAAGTGATAAAACAGTGCGCTTACTCGGGCAATCGCGCGCGTCCAAACCGCGAGAACGGGTCCGCGTTGCGCTCGCGCCGCGGGGAATCGCACGCGTCGCGAGTCCAAACCGCGAGACCGGGCCCGCGCGCGCGCTTCGCGGTTCGGGCGCACTGTTTTATCACTTAAACAGCAACAGAGCTCACCATTGTAGTACAATCGCGATAAATCTTTTATTCCAGCGCCGGCAGAATGTATTCAGAAAAGGCTTCGGGTGTGTAAGGTCAGCCCAAGGCGTGTTGATAGGAGCGCGCTGCTCTGTTGGGTACCCAAGCTTGCAGCCAGCGATGCTGGAATGATTATTTTATTTGATTTTATTTGGAGTCATTATCGGCTCACCTATTTAGTGAAGACCTATGAACACGGTTTGGTTTGGTTTAAAAATGATGAGAGCTACAGTGTGTAGCGAATGATGTTCACATTTACGCGTCTGTATAATGATCGCTGCGTAGAAGCACGGCACCGTTTTCTTCGTAGCGAACATGCATTCCTTTCTTTCTTTATTGGTTCGCGCCGGCCGAGTGGCGATATCCTATTACATCCGGAACGAGGGCCGATTGTCTTGCGTAAGCATACATGTCTGTACCGTCTTTTGGCGATGGTAGGATAATTATTGACCTGATAAATAATATGGATTGATGTGGTTGTGAAAATAGACTTTGTGTTTGTGAGTGTGAAAATGTTAGTGTGTGTGTGCGCGCGCGCACGCGCTGGGACCCCACTTGACAGGTAAGTGTTTGCCTTTTCGTGTGACACGAGTGATACATTTATGTACTATTGCGTGAAATAGTGGTTTTAAAAAATAAGGGCAGTCGCGTTTGCATTGCTATCTGTAGGATAGGACGAGCGTTTTTAATGGAATTGCCTCGCGAACCTGGTGAAGTCTTTGTTTTGGGCAGGGTATTTTATGAGTGCCCGACGCCGGTCCTGCTGTTGTTTGTTTGTTTGTTTGTTAGTATGTATCTGTCACGTTTGTAGCGCTGTTCAGGCGCTAGCCGCGTAGCGATAAGCGGTGATTCTCCGATTATTCCTGAGCGGTACGACTTAAGCCTTTTCCCTGCTCACTTAAGGAAATTTGTGTATCCCTGTCCTGTGACACAAATGCGTGTAATTTTTCGCGGATCTTTTCTTCTGTCACTGCTTTTACTCAGAATGTAGGTGAGGGGGGAAAAAGTCAGCATCCAGGTAGAGCAGGAGAAAGCCGCTCGGCAGAGGAGAGTTCATGAGAATGGAATTTGTTTGTTTTTTGTTAGTATGTGTCTGTCACCTTCGTAGCGTTGTTCAAGCTTTATTTTCTTTGCAAAAATTCAGACTTTATGGTATTAAGCTGTTCGAGTAGAAGTGACTTTCCGTGCTCGCTTAAGATAGATTGTGTATCCCTGTCCTGTGCTTTCTTCACGCAGGGCCAATGCAAATGAGTATTTAGCATTATGCAATAATTATCTGATAGCAGAAATGGGTGTCTTTGTCACAGTTTATTAGCGTGTGCGTCGTTCTTTTATTTATTTTTTTTCTCTTATAGCTATGCGAGCAAAAGTGCGTGTAATATTTCGCTGCTCTTTTCTTATTTTCTCTACTTTTTATGTAGAAGAAAGCCTCCTGCGTAAAAGCTGAATAGTGTTCTACCAGTGGAAGTGGGGTTGTTTGTTTGATTTTGTTGGGTGTTCGATATCTTGACGAAGTAAGCAGTGCTTAATTTTGCAGGTTTTTGAGCACGGAGTACAAATTTTTATATTTCTCTGCTCCCTAAGAAAATTTGTACGTCGTTTTCCAAGCAGACCGCGTTTAGTTTACGCGAAATGAACTTATGTATGCTCTATGATGATCCGCCGCAGGCTTAGCCCTTTTCCCCGATCACCAGTGTTTTGGCATTCGATGTCGCATGTCTAGACTTGTTCAGTAGTGTTGCAATTTTTACCCTTCGCTGATATCTTTTTGTTGTCATGTTGTGCTAGCCGCGTAGCGATAAGCGGTGATTCTCCGATTATTCCTAGGCGGTACGGCTTAAGCCTTTTCCCTGCTCACTGAAGGAAATTTGTGTATCCCTGTCCTGTGCTTTCTTTACGCAAGGGTAATGCGTCTGTGTATGTGGCACTATCATATACCAGACATGAGTGTCTTTTTCTTGGTTTATTGGCATATGCTTCAGGTTTTTTAAGTCAAGCAAAAGTGCGTGTAATATTTCGCTGCTCTTTTTCTTATTTTCTCTACTCTTATGTAGAAGAAAGCCTCCGGCGTAAAAGCTGAATAGTGTTCTACCAGTGGAAGTGCGGTTGTTTGTTTGATTTTGTTGGGTGTTCGATATCTTGACGAAGTAATCAGTGCTTAATTTTGCAGGTTTTTGAGCAGAAATGCTGGTATCTGAGCACGGAGTAGAAATTTCTATATTTCTCTGCTCCTTAAGAAAATTTGTACGTCGTTTTCCATGCAGACCGCGTTTAGTTTAGGCAAAATAGAAAAATGAAGTTGTGTATGCTCTATGATGATCCGCCGCAGGCTTAGGCCTTTTCCCCGATCACCAGTGTTTTGTATGCGATGTCGCATGTCTAGACTTGTTCAGTAGTGTTGCAATTTTTACTCTTCGCTAATATCTTGTTGCTGTCGTCTTGGGTTAGACGTTGAGCTTCGTAGCGATGTGCGGTAACGCTACGATTATTCCTGAGCGCTCCGTGTGTTTAATGCGTTGTCCTCTGTGCGTGCATGCGTGTGCTTTTTTTTCCTGATTTGTGACGTCATCGTGGCATGTCTGGACTTGTTTAGCAGTGTTGCAATTTTACCCGCTGCTAGTATGTTGTTGGTGTCATGTTGTGCTAGCCGTCGAGTTTCGTTGCGATAAGCGTTGATTCTCCGGTTATTTCTGAGCGGTTCGACTGCTCACTTATGGAAATTTGTGTATCCTTGTCCTGTGCTTTCTTTACGCAAGGGTAATGCGGCTGTGTATGTGGCATTATGCAAGAATTATCTGGTGGCAGAAATGGGTGTCTTTTTCTCAGTGTATTGGCGTGCGCTACGGTTTCTTGCAGTTACAGCTATTGGAGCACAAATGCGTGTAATTTTTCGCGGTTCTTTTCTCCTTTCACGGCTTTTACTCAGAATGTAGATGAGGGGAAACAGTCAGCATCCAGGTAGAGCAGGAGAAAGCCGCTCGGCAAAGGAGAGTTCATGAGAATGGAATTTGTTTGTTTTTTGTTATATGTTGAGTGTCAGTATTCGCTTTCCTCGATATGTTGAGGAAGTCAGCCGTTATAGGTATTTGTGCAGAAATGCTGGTATCTGAGTGTGTGGAGTAGAAATTCCTATAAAGCACCTCTCCTTGTGCATTCCTGAGCTGCTGTGTGTGCGCGCGTGCTTCTTTTTCCTGGTTTGCGACGTCATGATGACATGTTGGGGCTTGTTTAGCAGTGTTGCAATTTTACCCGCCGCTATGATCTTATTATTTGTGTTAGCCGCGTAGCGATGTCCAGTGACTCTGCTATTATCCCTGAGGTCTTAAGCCTTTTCCCTGCTCACCTAAGGAAAGTTGTGTATCCCTGTCCTGTGCTTTCTTTGCGACAATGCGTCTGTGTATGTGGCACTATCAGATAGCAGACATGAGTGTCTTTTTCTTGGTTTATTGGCATATGCTTCAGGTTTTTGAAGTAAAGCACAAGTGCGCGCAATTTTTCGCTGCTCTCTTCTTCAAATCACCGATTTTACGCAGAAGAAAGTCGCATGGTGCAGCTGAGAAGAGGGTTTCTCTGATTGTTTGTTTGATTTTGTTGGGTGTTCGATATGTTGAGGAAGTCAGCTGTTAAAGGTATCCGTGAAGAAATGCTTGCATCTGAGCGCAGGATAGGAACTCCTGAAGCACGGCACCCTCAGTGTAAATTAATTATTTTGGATATGAGTCTGCTTCCCTGCATGACAAGGCTGAAATGGGAAGAGAGAAAAAATTGGAGCGCTTCATTAGTAGCGATCCAAGTAATAGGGCAATTATAGTTTCCATAGAAAGTTGGGCTCCTAAAATTATAGTTTAGTTGTAGTTTTTCTAAACTGCAATGCAATAATCATTAATATAGTATAGGAATGCTATCGTGTTCCCGTAAAGGCGTTCTGTCTTGTGCTTTGGCGTGCGTGAATGGAACTTTGCCCACCCGGCTTCCGCGCCTTTTTTGCTCGCAGGTGTAGCCTCAGACAACGAATGTATGAGCATAGAAAGGGTCATGTATTACATAAGCCTGGAGGTGATGTTGAGTGGTCTCACTTATTATTTTAAAAGAGCAGTGGCAGTTTGCTGTAATTCTAATGACCATGATGAGCCTTTGGGGTGAAAATCGATAATATGCGGGGTGCTTTTTTGTTGAATTTTAATGAGAGAATCAATGTCATTAAGAGTAGGACAAAGGAAATAATCTTGCGATTCAATAAATAATAGGAGTCTTTGCCGGTGTCTTCTTCTTCAGACAGGATGTGATGACGTCACGCAGTCTGTAGTAATGCATTGACCGTTACTGGAAAAAAGTGTGGCAATAGAAAAATAGTGTGTATTGTCCTGGGCAGATTTATGATGAGCACTGTTTTTGAATAAGAAGAAATAGTTTGATGCTGGTTTCCTTCTTTGTTTCTTTTCGCTTTTTCCCCCCTTGTCTGACAAACATGTGCTGACATGCCTGGGCTTGTTCTGACATGCTTTCCTTCTGCATGTAGTTTTTTTCTTTTTGTACAAGACATATTCTTGACGATAGTGCTGCCTTGAATGGGAGTAGAGCTATTCTTAATAATTTTGCGATTCATTTAGTTCAGAGAGTAACCGCGAGGGGGACAGGTGTGTGACTTTATGTCTTGCTGAACCATTTTTTTTCCTGTACAGTAAGACTTTGGGAATGAAATGCTACAATCTCCTCTTGTCTATGGTGTTTTTCTGCAATAGTTCCCGACGCAATCATTATAGTAAATAAAGGAAATAATCTTGGGATAGTGATTCAATAAATAACAGGTGCCCTGTCTAGAGCGTACGCGTCCTTGAGCCACGCACCTGCATGATGACCGCATACCGAGAGACTATTGTTTCAGGTTGACCTTGTCTAGAGGAGCATTAGTGGAAAAAAACTGTGTAGCCCTGAGACAATAGGATGCCGTCACGACCAATGAGACTGGCCTGCAGGGGGCGGAAGGATTCACTTCTCTCTTGGACACTGGCGGGTGTAGACACGGTAATTATGATCCTGGCGTTGGCCGTCAGTGGAAGAGCGTAGCTTAGGTGGGGTTCTGTCTGCCTCTGATGGGGTGTGGATGTATGGTTCGTCACTGGTGAATGGTGTTCGACGATGCAGGTGGATTTTGTGACGAGCGGATTTACAATGAGGGAATGCTGTGAACGGGAAAAATGATGGTGAGTGCCTTTTTCACTCTGTTCAAGTGTTTGTTTTCCTCTGTTGCCCAGCAGTCGTACGAATTTGTCCTGATATGCCCCGATATGCATGCTTTCCTTTCTTGACGCTTAGTATTTTTTTCTTTTTTGACAAGGAACATTGTCGTCTTGACGATAGTGCTGCCCCGAGTTCTGCACGCGTTGATTTGTTGAGTGCCTAGTCCTCTTATTAGCCATTGATGGAGTTACGTGTTAGGATGTTTTGTTCTTTTGCAAGTCTCATTTAGTAAGACTTTGGAATTCCTACGATCAGTTTTCATGCATGGTGCTCTTCTGCAATAGTTTCCTATGCAATCGTTATAGAAGAATAAAGGAAATAATCTTGGGATAGTGATTCAATAAATAATAGGTCCCCTGTCTAGAGCGCATGCGTCCTTGAGCCACGCAGGTGCATGATGACGTCATACCGTGGCTTCACTGCAGATTGACCAAAGGAGCATTAGTGGAAAAAAACAGTGTAGCCCTGAGACAATAGGATGATGTCTGGACCAATGAGAACTGCCAGCAGGGGGCGCAGGAATGCTCTTCTCACTTAGCCTCACGAATGAGAACGGCCAGCAGGGGGCGCAGGAATGCTCTTCTCTCGTAGCCTCTCGCAGGTGGCGGTAGGAGCGCGCAGAGGGCGCTACGAGCGCGCGCATGCGTAGCACCCGTAGAGTGGCGCTTACGTCAGTCCACCTCTGGCTCTCGTTGGGAAAAGACGTGCGGTCGTTCGCTCCGTCGTCACTTGATCCCTGGCTGTCGACGAGAGCAGTCGCATCGGTCTGCGCTCCTGCTGTGGTGAGGTGATTTGTTGCGTAACTAATGCTTTCGTCAACTTTGTTCCCGCTTTGTTTGCGATTTTCGTGCCAGTGCTGGTTGCTGTTGTCCGGGCATTCCCGCCATTTTCTATCATCTTCTGCCTTGGGACCGGGAGTAGCGCTGGCGTGATTCTTAATAATTTTGTTGTGAGATTAGTTGAGAAAGTAACCGCTAGGGGGTGCAGCTGCGGGGCTTTATACAGGACAAAAAAGCATTACGAGTCAGTTTCTGCCTGCCTCTCGGATGGAGCAGTCGCATGGTTCTGCGCTCCTGTTCTGGTGGGCTCATTTGTTGTGTAACTAATTGTTTTTTCTTGTTAGCTAATGATGGTTTGCATACTCTTGCTTTCCCAGCCTCTGTATTACGAGTGTTTTTCTCCTTGCATGTCCAGAGCTGTCCTAACTTGCCCAGACATGCCATGATGACGTCACAGCTGACGTCACAGGATGTCCGGAACTGGTGGTCATAGCTGCGATGCTTTGCAACCTGCCTCTGTGCTCCGTCGCCCAGCAACGGTCAGTGGCCTTTCCGGACCGCTTTCTTCAAGATGGTGCCGTTGATCTTCAATTAAACTCCTTCTCTCCACTCTATTTCTATCTATTTTTTTTCTTTTTTATGGACTCTCATGGTGCACAACGCTCAGCTGGTCTGGACACGAGTTAGACGCTCCCCAATTAGTGTGATGACTCATTGGATGATGCTGATTAATGTGGGGGGTCCCAATTAGCTCTAATTGCTAATTAAATCGTGTTCAGGCCAGTTGGGCGTTGTGCACCATGAGAGTCCAGTACTTACTACTATTGCCTGCATATTTCCGGGGTTTTAAGTGAATATTTATCCGCGCTTTAAAAGATACGTGACTTCAAACTGCACGGGGAAGCGTTGTGGTATACATATGAACGATAATTAATTTAAAAAATGACTACCAACTGCCTTCACTGCCAATATGCCTCACAGGGTTTGATACATGTTTGAAAGAGAAAAATTGAGTGAAGTGCCAAATTTTACAAATGAAATTTCACAACAAATGTACACAACACACAAATTTTACACCCAGGTCCTGGCTGCTGACGGTCTTCATCCAAACTTCGAGGGAGTTCGGATGATCAGCCGTCAGCTGCAGAACCTGCTACCACGACTCGCACGACGGCTGCACACCTCGTCGACCTGACTCCCCCTTGCTGAGTTGTTGCATTCGTTGACTCCCCCGCTGTCCCGGACCCGGTGTGGCCTACTCCACAGGAAGCCACTATCTTAAAACAGCGACAGCGAGGACGGACGCCACGACCATCAAGACAGGATTGACTAACCGTCGGTGAGCGTACTCTTTCCAACTTTGACCCTCAACCATCCCCTAGTGCCCAGGCTTTCTTTAAAGTTAGAAAACTAACTGATAAGTTCATACGGTATAGCTCTCATCGTGAAAGTTTACAGCTCTATAAGCAACACAAGAAAATTCCCAAGGGACTTGCTATCGACCTTAAACCTAGGTTCCCTGTTACAAATGAACACCAAGATAAGCGGAACGAGATTATCAACAATACCTCCACCGCGTTAATCGATGTGTTGTTATCCCATTGTGATGACACTATCAGCCAATTTTCTCAGGAAGCTAAAATTATTCGCGATAAAACCGCTCTTGGTGACAACCATAACTCTGATTTAGTACGCTTCGCTGAGAACAGGGATGAAGCCGTGCACTGCAGTAAACGTAAAAAGCTCGCCAGGGACGGGGTTAGCCAGGTTGCTCCTACTGGGCTTAAAACAACATTTCAGGATATTCACCCGATAAGTGTTGTCCAAATTACTAGTACGTCATCACAGGACCAGCACACCATTATTGATCAAAATCAAGACGACGCCGCCACTGATCCCGGTAATGTCGAATGCCCCAAGTCTCATAATGTCGTTAACTTGTCATTCCATATTCTCACCGATTCCGAAATATCTTTACTCAGCCATGGCCTCTCATATTGTCCCAGGAACAATAAATTAAATGAATATAAATTTCACATAGATTTAGATAACTTCGCAAGCCGCTTACGCCTCAAAGAATACTTTCATGACAAGCCTAAGTCCAACCCTTTCAAACAGCCGTCCAGTTTTACACCAGACGGTAACCGTGATAAAGCCCTAGATATGTATATTCGCGCAGTCCAAAAGGATATTATTAACGTGTACAGCCATTCATCCAATCGTAAATCACAGTCCAATTTATCGCCAGCTGAACACCGTAGCCTTTCAGACCTTCAAAGACGCGATGATATGGTTATAAAAAAAGCTGGTAAATGTGGTGCAATTTTCGTAATGAACAAAACTGATTATATTGCCACGAACCATCTTCGAGAAACTTCCGGGGCAGGCACGAAATGGTACATCTCATCCCGGCGCATGCTGAAGAAGAAGAAAGAAGCTTCCAGACACATCGCCTGCTGCACGTGCTGTTTCTAGACTTTCCGGCGCGATGCTTGTGCGCTCCAGGCTGAAGCATTCTTTCTTTGGACTCAGTTGTGTTCAGAGAGCTATCACTCTTGTGCTTTTGCTAACAAGTAGTTTAATAAACGGTTAGCTGTTTATTCGACGACTAGCCGGCCCATTTCGCTTCGTGACAGTATTAACGAGGGTATTCGGCAGTTATCTTGCACACCATTTTACAAAGTCCTCGAAGCTGACCCTACTGAACAGGTCACTGCGAATGTTATCCGTAGGTTGAAAAATATGAAAACCAGCAAAAAGATAGACACCACCCCGTACGGGTACTTACTCCCTAGAGATCCTGTGCCAGGCAGATTTTACATGCTCCCCAAGATCCATAAACCTGGGAACCCAGGGCGCCCGATAGTTTCGTGTAACGGTGCAGCTACTTAAATATTTCCAGCTTTGTAGATTATCTTCTTAAAGACATACCCCCAAAACTTCCATCCTACGTTAAAGATACAAATCACTTCCTGGAAATATTAAGTCAGTGCCAACCTTCTCCCTCAAGCCCAAGCAGCAAAATGCACTGAAAGTCGAGTGCAATAGGGGTGGACGGGTAGATGAAAGGCCTTGAACAGATTCATGGAACTAGAGAACATTGATAAGACATATACCGTCCACCCCTAATGCACTCGACTTCCAGTACATTGTGCTGCTTGGGAGTTTGCTGGTCACGCTAGACGTTTCTTCTTTCTATACCAACATCCCCCACGAAGATGGCATTGCTGCAGCTCAAAGGGCGTTTTTAAATTATCCGGACAACTCATACGATACTTGTGTTTTATTCACGTTCCATAACCTTATTCTGAAAAATAACAGCTTTGAATTTGATGGTAAACATTACTTCCAAGTCAGTGGCACGGCTATGGGCACTAAGATGGCACCAAGTTATATGCAAACATCTTTATGGGTGATCTGGAGGAGGCATTTTTGTTCCAATGCGAGCAAAAGCCGTCGTTGTACAAGCGTTTTCTGGACGATATCTTTATGGTTTGGCTGTATTCGGAGGACGACCTAAATATATTCATTACCAATTTTAACCAAGCACATCCGTCTATCAAATTCACCCATTTTTACTTAGCTCTAACTGTTAACTTCCTGGATGTCCAGGTAAAGTTAACAGACGGGGTCCTAACTACGGACCTGCTCCGTAAACCTACGGACTCCCAGCAGTACCTAGCTTTCAAGAGTTGCCACCCGTGGCACACTAAACTTGCTATCCCCTACAGCCAGGCACTTCGTTATAGACGCATCTGGTCCAGCGACAGTGATCTGGATAGAAATTTTGAATCAACTCAAGCAAACATTCATCAGTCGCCAATTCCCACCCAGTTTAGTTGAGGACGCAATAAGGAAGGCTCGCAGGGCAGATCGTAAAGCTCTGTTCCAAAACCGCAACTGCAAATCAGACAATGGTCCCGTTAACCTCGTTGTAACATCAACAGTATACTTAATCGCCACCACAGTATTCTTCGTCAGTCAGAGCGCATGCGACAACTTTTCCAGGAACCCCCACGTGTGACCTACAGGCGCACACAAAACCTTCACGATAATCTAGTCAGCTCCAAAGTCAACCGACAAACAGGTCCGACGGCAGGGTCCCACCCGTGCAATGGCCGCAGATTTCAAATATGCAAACTAATGCGAAGTGCCCACGTGCTTAACAGCACAAATTCTAGTTTCTTCGTCAAAATTCATGGTGACTTTGACTATAATTCATCCAACGTCATTTATGCCATTCAGTGCAACACGTGTCAAGCACAATACGTAGGTCAAACCTAAACATCTTTTCGGATCAGGTTCAACAATCACCAGTCGCACGTTAATAAAAAGCCAAATCTCCCTGTTTCTCGTCATTTCAACCAGCCTGGTTACTCAATAAATGACGTCGCCCTTTTTATTCTTCAATCAAATTTTAGCTCCGATAGAGCCAGGGAACAACGCGAGTCTTACCTCATTTACAAATTCCAATCAATCATTAACGAAGATCCCGGTGTACTTTCAACAGTAAGGAATCTGGTCGCCTAGATGGGATATACTTTCCCATTTTTTTCCTTTTATTTTTCCTCTTTTTTCTTTTCAGCCATGGCCTCAGTACGGCTCACCCTGAGCTGGCTCCCAAGAAAGATGACATCACCCCCCGGACTTGACCTTGCGGAAGGTTCCAGAATATGACTCACGGACAACTGCCATGTGGCATACTTGCACCGACTGTGACGTCACTCACGGAACCTACAAGGTAAATATAGATGGCAGCGAAGCTTGCATTGGCCACCACGTCTTCAAGGGCGGCCATGATAAAGACCATCAGCGCCATCCATCCGTTGCAGGGCAAACTACAAATGCCGTCATAATGGCGTCACCTGGTACGTCACCATTACGTATAGCGCGGGCCGGGCGCTCGCGCTGCGCGTTCGTTCCATCGCGATGTCGAGCCGAGGAATGTCAGAACCGCTGTTGAAAGCAAATCCAAGAGCAAAAACTCAAACAATTTGGAAACAGAGAAGAATCAACACTAGTGACATGCGTGCAACAAAGGACACAGGAGACCAGACGGGGGCTTGCTTTCTTTTATCACAGGTTAATTCGCAATGCCGTTGTAAACAGTATAAATACCCACATAAGACATTTGATATTCTGAGGCTGGAACACAGTGACTTTTCAGTGACTTCCATCTTTCATCATAAATGCCCACGACAAAATAATGTGCAAAATAACCAGTATGACAGTCCATGTACTGAATAAGCACGAAAGGATAATGTACAAATTCCAGCAAACACAGGTGGGGCCCAGGACCTTAATGTCCAATGCATGCTGCTATAGCTGTCCTCATGTACATCTGGAACTTTCCACATATCATACAAAGAAGTGGAAGTGAACATATTTGCACTTGAAGATCACATTGCATGATATTTGCATACTGTGTGGTGCTATGGCTGCCCACAGTTTTTGGCACTGTGACGAATGCTATGGGGGAATAAGAAGGCACAAGTACATTAGCTCATTTCAGAAGTCTGTGATACTTTATCTTGCAAAACAGCCACAACAGTATCAGCTTCCAGCAAAGACAACCTTGTCCAGTGTGTACACACCCTGCTGATGACTACTTCTACTTTGATTACAACAGCATTTTTGTATTAAAGGAATGTCAAAGCATCGACAATGGTCTGTGCTTCTGCTATTTTGTGCACATTCTGCCATGTGGTGTAGATTTGCAAGCTGCACAAGGTGCTTAGCCATGCACATAACTGCACCTACATACTTGCACACAACTACTGAACTCAGCGCAGGATTCAAAATATAAAATTACGTGCTAGGGATCTATGTACACAGGTATACACTTCATACGTATCAAAGAATAGGCAAACTGCTGAAGATTCAAAACAGAAAATGTATGCTAGGTATCTATGTACACAGGTGGACAAACACTAAACATATAAATAATTGGCACAGACTACTGAACTCTGCATGGCTGTCAAAATACAAATAACACAGTAAGGAGCTATGTGCAAAAGTGCACTTTGACAAATCGTATGCTTCACAGGAATGAAACAATTATAAGAGATCATGTGTAATCTAGGTTACAACTGAAATCACTGGATAGACAACAGAACCACGCATATCCCTTTGCATGAAAAGAAAACTTCTGGTTACATCACAACAACGTGCAGAGATTACGAACTTAGTCTCACTGCCTGCTGCAGTGCCTTCTGACGTAACGTACTACTTCGTACTTCCTCATTCCATTCTCGTGCAAACCAGAACAGTCGTGATGATGATGATGATGATGATTCAGGTTTTTATGGCGCACGGACAACAAGGGTCATAGTGCGCCAAAGCTATGGTGAAAAGACAATGGGGATGGTTGGTGACTATGTAAAAGCAGCAAGATTAAACTAAAACCATAGTTTTAGAAAGGTTTAGACAGTACAACAAGATACATGAGCAGAGCTGGGTAAAACTACATTGCATTTAAATAGCCAACATCTTTAAAATAGTTAAAAACTCCCATGAAGGGTAAAAGAGGCTCATTACCCAACAACAAGGCTGGGTGAAGCGGCAACTGGTATCTGTAAAACTCTTTAAAGTGACAGTGACGATGAGGTTCATGTGCAGGACACGTCATTAGGATGTGCAGCACAGACAGCTGCTCCCCACAGTGCGTGCATTCAGGTGGTTCCTCCCGACGCAGTAAAAAACCATGTGTGAGGTACGTGTGACCAATGCGTAAACGACTAAAAACTATTGAATGGAGACGATTTTTAAAACTCGGTATGCTTCCCAAAATTGTGTTTTTTGACAGCCAAAGCTTGTTGTTTTCTCGTGTAGCCCACTCTCGTTGCCATTTACATTAATTTTCCTCCTCTGGACTGACCTAAGGTCTTGAGAGGGACTCTCCAAAAGGCTCACTTCAGAAGAGAGCACAGCTGCAGCTGCTGCATCTGCGAGTTCTGTTATGTATTGCCATATAACGATAAAGACGACGAGAAGGTTAGAGGCACGAGGCACGTGCCCAGCTTGTAGGACTGTTTTCGGTTGCTTGGGACATTAAAGGCTTGCTGTTCGGGTTTGCTTGGTATCGGCGTGTCTTCGGTGGCTAATATAGAACAACTGGCGACACAGGATGGGATCTTCAATCATCATGTAGATAGAGGCCGACCCAACAGCACGCCAAGAAGTAACATTGCGAGCCGCCTCAGGAAAAGGACTGAACGGACTACAACTGCGCAACAGATAAGTGAGACGCTTCTTCAACATGTCCACGCCCCAGGCTTCGCAACGTTTAGGAAGTATGTCGGAGTTCAACCCGAAGGGGGACGATATCAAATCGTATTTCGAGCGGTTCGAAAGTTTTGTTGACATAAATGAGGTTCCAGGAACAAAGAAGTTGAAGCTGTTCCTGAATGTAGTGGGCGGTCACGCTTATGAGGAGCTCAAGAAAATTCTTGTTCCGGAGAGCCCCACCGACAAAACTTTCGATGAAATACGGAAGTTGCTTGAAGCCCACTTCAGTACGGAATACTCAGTGATCGCAGAGCGTTGTAAATTCAATAGGCGGATCCAACAAGAAGGAGAGAGTGTCAAAGATTTTGTCTGAGTTAAAGCATCTGGCACGTTACTGCGAATTCAAAGCATTCCTGAATGATGCCCTGAGGGACCGCCTTGTCGCAGGGCTACGCGATCAGGAGACACAGAGGCTGCTCTTTGCAATGGAAAGACTAACATTTGAGGGCGCATGCAAAATCGCGCTTGAAAAAGAACTCGCTGCACGACAGACGAATGAATTGCACACCGCAGAGCCCAGATCAGCTGAAATAAACGCGGTGCGCAGAAACGCCAAAGGGAAAAGGCATGTAACTGAAGTAAAAAAGACAATGCGTCACAGAAAAGGAGCTTCTGTTATCGTTGCGGTAAGGGGCACGACCCCGCGAGGTGCTGGTATCGGAACACGAAATGCCGAACATGTGCGAAGAGTGGGCACTTGCAGGCCATGTGTCCAGAAAAAGAAAAAGAGCTCGGTACACTACGTTGAAACGTCAGATGCGGATTCTGAGGAATCGCATGTCTATCATGTTGTAATGTACGCAACAGGGAAACCGCATGGCTACGAGGTTTCTTTGAACATTGAAGGAACGCCAATTTCAATGCTCGTGAACACAGGCGCAGCAGTTACCTTAATGCCCGAAAGAATCTAAAATGAGCATTTCGCAGGAACGAAGTGCGAGCCAACGCACGCCTCACTAAGGACCTACACCGGTGAACCGCTAAAACTAAAAGGGGAGGCAATTGTCAACGTGGAACATATGGGTCACAGCGCAGCACTTTCGCTCTTCGTGGTAAAAGACGACGACAAGGCTTTGCAGACGCTACTAGGCCGTGACTGGCTTGAAAAGTTACACCTCGACTGGAGAACTGTTTGCGCTGTCACGGATGACAGCAGAGTGAAGTTACTACAAGACAAGTTTCCTGAAGTTTTCAGCAGCACGCCTAGGGTAATAAGAAACTTCGAGGCCAAAGTTACCATAAAAGCCGACAGTTTGCCCATGTACTACAAGGCAAGGCCCATTCCCTTCACGATCAAGGACGCTGTTGCAGAAGAACTGCGCAGATTGGAGGACAACGGCATCGTAAGACGAGTGATGAAGAGTGACTGGGCAACTCCTATCGTTGTGGTTCCCAAGCGTGGAGGCGGACTCAGAATCTGCGGAGACTATAAGGTCATGGTAAATCAAGTTCTCAAGACTGACTGCTATCCGCTGCCTCTTCCAGAGGATCTCTATTCCATGCTTGCGGGAGGCAGGGTCTTTAGCGTGTTAGACTTGTCTTCAGCCTATTTGCAAGTACCGCTCTGCAACGATGCCAAACCTTTACTCACGGTCAACACTCATCTAAGACTGTTTGAGTACCAAAGACTTCCTTTTGGAATCGCGAGTGCGCCAGCTATTTTCCAGGCAATGATGGACCAGGTCCTGGAAGGTATCCCAAATGTAGGATGTTATATAGACGACATTATCGTCACAGGCAGGAACATAGAGCACAGCTACAAAACGGTCACACAAGTTCTGCAACGATTAAATGACTACAACATCACTCTAAAAGCAGAAAAATGTCAGTTCTTCCGTGACTCAGTCGTTTATCTTGGCCACAGGGTTTCAGCTGAACGAATCTATCCGATAGCAGAAAAAGTGAAGGCTATCAGGGACGCACCAGAGCCAACCAACATTACAGAATTGAGAGCCTACCTAGGACTCCTCAACTTCTACGCCATGTTTTTGAAGAATTTGGCAACGGTGGCAGCGCCTCTTTACGAATTGCTGAAAAAAGACAAACAGTGGCACTGGACAAAAGGGTGCAAGAACGCTTTCGCAAAGACCAAAGAGATGATTCTCAGCAGCGAAGTGCTCACGTTTTATGATGTGAATAAGCCAATTGGACTAAGCTGTGACTCATCTGCTTATGGTCTAGGGGCCGTCATCTTCCATGAAATGCCAGACGGAAGTGAACGACCAATCGCGTTCGCGTCCCGCACACTCTCAAGCAGCGAACGCAATTATGCACAGGGCGAGAAGGAGGCGCTGGCACTCATCTTCGGCTTGCGACGTTTCCACCGATACCTGTATGGACGACGTTTCAGCATCTACACCGACCATCAACCCCTTCTCGGTTTACTGGGACACGATAGACCTGTGCCATCCTTAGCTGCCGCCAGAATTCAGAGATGGGCAATGACACTGGCCGCGTATCAATATCACCTCAAGTATAGGAATGGTCGGAACATGGAAGTAGCAGATGCGTTATCGCGCCTGCCGTTATCCGTACAAGAGAGAAGGGCGAACCAGGCTGTTTAGCTGTGTTCGATGCAACGCCCCTGACTGCAGCGCAAGTTGCAATGGAAACTAAGCGAGACCCGCTTCTGAGTGGGGTCGTCCAGTATGCACTAACCGGTTGGCCAAGCAGGTACCCCCAAGAAATGGAGGCATTCTTTGTGCGCAGAGATCAGCTATCAGTGGAACAGGACTGTTTGACATGGGGCTACAGGGTCATTATCCCGAGGAGCTTGCAGCCTGCCGTGCTGTCGCTATTGCACGAAGCTCATCCAAGCATGACGCGGATGAAGATGTTAGCGAGGTCATATGTTTGGTGGCCTGGTCTAGACAAAGATCTAGAGAGCACAGTACGGAGCTGCAAAATCTGTCAAAGTGTTCTTCCGGCAAAGACTGTTGGTCCTTTGCAGCCCTGGTCATACCCGACAAGAGTTCGGCAACGTGTACATGTGGACTATGCTCTCAAGGACGGCGTAAATTTGCTGGTGCTGGTCGACGCCTACTCGAAATGGGTTGAGGTTTTCTGTATGAATACAACGACTACTACAAGCACACTGAAGAGGTTGGACGCCCTTTTTGCATCCTATGGTTACCCTGAAGAATTGGTAACAGACAACGGGCCACAGTTCGCCTCTGAGGAATTTCAAGAGTTCCTGCGACAGCGAGGAATCAGACATACTCGAACACCTCCATACCACGCTGCTTCCAACGGAGCTGCAGAGAGACTGGTGAGGACCACCAAGACTGCGCTCTTCAAGGAAGTTCTGGAAGACAGGATAATGGGAGCGAAGCGTACAGTACAAGAGCGCATCAACGACGATGTCCTACCGAAACACGCCAAATTCGGTAACGGCAAAGGCTCCAGCGGAGCTTTTCCTGAAGCGGTTGCCCCGCATTAGGTTGTCTCTCGTGAAGCCGAACTTCGCAAGTGACATGGCAGACCGTCAGAAAAGGAATACTGACCGTCGTAACTGCGAAAGAGGACCGGCAGACCTGTTCAGCGTGAACGACAAGGTGTTCGTGAAGACAACGAGAGGCGAAGCAGAATCGTGGCAGGAAGGGATCATCGAACAAGTAGTTAGCACCGCAACATACCTCGTCAGGGTAGGATGTCACGTGAGATTCACACATGCTGATCACCTGCGGAAGCGACGGGCCATGGCAACAAGCACGTTTCGTACTCCAAATCAGGACGTCGCAGGTGCTGCGTCTACCCGTCCGAGTAACGAACCCCAAACGTGGGGAAATGTCGACACAGCGGAATCGACGTCACGGGAGCCAGGGCAGTTTCAGCACGGCAGCTCACCAAGCCCCATCCAGCAGCCAGAATCAGCAACTGGCAGCGGAGACATGATGGACAGGGATAAGAAAACGCCTGACTCCAGCTTCGCTGAGGAAGAGGCGCCCAGCTTCTCCGGCTGTCAGTCGTCAACACCAATGCTGCGGAGAAGCACACGTGTTCGCACGGCTCCCGACAGATACCGCCCGGACGATTATACAACAAAGAACTAAGTGAACAAACATGTAACAGACTTCGTTTTGTTTAAGGGTGAAAGAGTTATGTATTGCCATATAACGATAAAGACGACGAGAAGGTTAGAGGCACGAGGCACGTGCCCAGCTTGTAGGACTGTTTTTGGTTGCTTGGGACATTAAAGGCTTGCTGTTCGGGCTTGCTTGGTATCGGCGTGTCTTCGGTGGCTAATACAGAACAAGTTCATTACCGAGTATCCCAACGTGGCTGGGCACCCAGCAAAAACCTAAACAGACAAAACAAACAGACAACAGACAGGTCGCAAGATATCGGGCCCTTAATACAGGATTTTTTTTCTGTTTCTGTATCGTACAGATGGCTTTAAGAGAACTCAGTGAATCGCTGTAGATGATCGAAGACACGATCTGACGGTCTAAGATGAAGATAAGCGCCATTATTATGGCATATAGCTCTGCAGTAAAAACTGATGCAGAGTTAGGAAGCTGCTGTGACTTCGTGCAAGATTCGGTAACCATTGCACATGAAACGGATGTATGTGTCTTGGACCCATCGGTATAAAAAGCAGTGTGATCTCCAAAGCTTTTGGCTACATAACTGAATTCTTGTTGGAGCACACATGGCGGAGTGCCATGTTTGTAATATCTAGATAAAGAGTAATTGCATTCTGGAAGTACGTCCCACGGCGGAGCTCCCACACACGCTTGCAAAATTGGGGTGTGATACTCAATGAACTCATACGTTTCGATTCCCTGTAGCACACGCATACTAAAAGGAGGTATAACTGTGCGTTTGCTGAGAAAGAACTGTTTAAACCGTGTCTCCCTCACAGACTGGAGTGCAGGATGTTCCGGATAGCCTCTCACTCTTAGCGCATATGATGCTGAGATGTAGAACCTACGTC
Source organism: Ornithodoros turicata (assembly GCF_037126465.1). Lineage (NCBI taxonomy): Eukaryota > Metazoa > Arthropoda > Arachnida > Ixodida > Argasidae > Ornithodoros > Ornithodoros turicata. The sequence goes on from NC_088201.1 coordinate 184,097,769, forward strand.
TCTCCAACGACCACTCCTTGGATTCGGCATATAGACTCTCCACTGGTGATGTACGAAAGGCACCAGTTATTAAACGCAACCCCTGGTGGTGAACTGGGTTCAAAATCTTCAGAGCAGATTCGCGGGCAGATCCATAGACAATGCACCCGTAGTCCAATCTTGACCTCACTGTCGAAATGTAAATTCTATGCAACGTGTCACGATCTGCGCCCCAGGATCTGTGTGACAGCACCTTTAAGAGGCTTAGAGACTTGATGCATTTAGTTTTAAGGCTCTTAATGTGCGGTAGGAAAGTAAGTTTGCTATCAAACGTGACCCCAAAAAATTTGTGTTCACGCTTAACAGTGAGGTCCTGCCCATTCAGCTTAATAGTAGGTGAAGAAAGCATTACTCTGACCCTAGAGAAGTGAACACAGACAGTTTTCTCGTGCGAGAACTTAAACCCATTCTCGAGGGACTATGTGGTGAGCTTGTTTAGAGCTAGCTGCATCTGTCGCTCGCATATTGCTAGATTTGTAGAAGAAAATGATATTTGAATCTCATCTACGTATAAGTAGTACATAGAACAAGGAATTGCATTGGCTACTGAATTGATTTTCACAAGAACGAGAGTAACACTCAGGACAGATCCCTGTGGCACTCCGTTCTCTTGAACCAGAACACGAGATAGCGTCGTTCCAAGTCGTACTCGGAATGTCCTGATTTGTAGGAAGTTCATGACGCACCTAAGTATCCGCCCCCTGATCCCAAAAGAGTACAGATCTTGTAGGATACCATACCGCCAAGCGGTATCGTATGCCTTCTCAAGATCAAAGAAAACGGAGAGGCAGTGTTGTCTTCGGACGAAAGCTTCACGTATCATTGTTTCTACTCGAACGAGGTGGTCTGTTGTGGACCGCCCGGCACGAAAACCACACTGCAGTTCAGAGAGACATTTGTTTTCCTCTAGAAAATGGACGAGCCGACCATTGACCATACGCTCAAACGTTTTGCCGATGCAGCTTGTGAGAGTGATAGGTCAGAACAGTCGTACCCACAGAAAAAAGTGAAATAGATCATCATACACGCATGAAAAACACAAACTCAATGTCTGTGGTACAAGTGTGTCCAACGCTTCACACAGCTTCGACCTGACCCCTTGGGAGGTGAGGAATGTCTTAACGGTGGCTTTGAAGGCTTCCTCACACGTACCCACAAACGTCGCAAAGGCAGGAAGAGGAACCGACAGCTCCAAAGTCAGTACTGTCCACATTCTTGACACTCAAATAAAGCAATATCTGGCTACTGTCCTGAAATGTGGCATTCCTCCTAGGAATGTCCCAAGTTGCACTTGGTGGTGTTGAGGGAACTTAACCCAGGAAGACCTAACCCAGGAACACCTAACCCTTCAGGAACTTAACCCAGAGCAAGTGACAAACGGAAAAGGTTCATTCCGCAAAGGCGCAAGCCGGTGAGGCAACACGTCTGGCAGCAACACGTTACAGCTCCCGGTGAACAACCGAAAACAACCCTCGCCTACACTCGGCATTTCTTTAAGTAGATAGCGGCGGCGCGCTGTGCAGAAACTACGATACCAAAAAAGGGAAACGGACATGACACGTGTAGCAGGTGTTTACCTGCTACGAGATAAGAAGATCGTCATGGACGTGATAAGATAGCTTCTGCAGGTGGTTTGAAATTGAACAGACGGCGATGAAGAAGAAAACGGCTATGAACAGACACAAAGTGCGCAGTCAACGTACAGCAAACTCGTAGCTCACAACATGGAGACGACAGGAACCGGAAGAGTACTCGGCTCTGTCTATAATCTTGCGTATTACTGGCAGACCGCGCGAATTGCTACAATAAAAACATGCATATTGTATTAGTACAGACATTATTCGCGCCTCCGATTAAATTATTTTGGTTTACCTTCGTAGTTTGCCCCTGAGCAACCACACTCGCATGTGTATCATGAGGGGTGCAAAGTTGCTAACACAGATATTGTATTTTTTCCCGCCTTCGCTACCATTTATATTTACCTTGGAACCTATTTAAGCAATACGCAACCCTTGTACCTCTTTTGTCCTGAGGAAGACAGTGCCACTGTCGAAACGTTGACCATTCTTTTTTTAATCTATGTGTTAAATTACCCATTAAATAAATCAGTTTTTGTTAACGTTCCTGTAATCTTTAGTCCGCGTCTTATTATTTCACTTTGGATTTCAAACACGTCTAGTGTCATTTTCTTGTTTCTTTAATGTCTTTTTCCCCCATTATATATATATATATATATATATATATATATATATATATATATATATATATATATATATATATATATCACTTTTTCCGAGATGAAATCAACTGCAATATAGCATATGCTGAAGGGCACTCTTTAGGAGAGCATTAGCAAACTCTTTAGACAATGTCTTGATTAACTTTCAATAATTAACTTTTTAATTATAAAAGCTACGAAGTTTTCCCAATGAGAACATGTGTTCCTTTCGGTCTCGTGATATCGTAGCCGTTTTGTGAAAAAAAATCCGTTCGGTAGATCGTCCGCAAAAAAATCGTGAAGGAACACCGTTTTCTTTCTTTATTTTGTTCATTGTGCACCTTCGGAGACACGTATTTCCTTCATTCCCAATGTGAGAGGGGGAAAGAGCACATTATCGCCTCTTGCGTCCTGGAAAAAGATTAAAAGACAACAGAATATGCAACACAAGATAAGGGCAGCTCCGATAGAGTCACCCGATATATTTGTTTTTGTTTCGTTCCCGCAAGTTAAAGCTCACCTCCGACGCATGAGGCGGCACTGTGCTCCTTCAATATATATATATATATATATATATATATATACCCGCTCAAACGTTGCCTGCATGCGTACTGCTGATGAGGCCCAAGAAGGCCGAAACAGCTGTCCAGTACTGGCATGGCGACGTTTGACTTACAAACATACCCTAAACGTGCAGACAAAGAGCTCCTGCAAAATTTTCCCCCGTATACACTTCACTGGCTTTGCACTGGGCTTTCAGATGTGTCTTAGGACACTTTGACGGGAGGCATCACGTGCCACGTGACCTTCTGACGCCATGCGCTCAAACGTTGCCTGCATGCGTACTGCTGATGAAACAGCTGTCCAGTACTAGCATGGCGACGTCTGACTTACAAATATATTTATATATATATATAGATTACAAGTAATGAAGAGACTTGGGAAGCCGTATAAGGATTAAAACAGTTGCTACTTTTATTACCCTAATAATTAAGAGGGAGGTACTACAAAGAGATTTACAGATACAAATAGGGGTCGACGTTTCGGCAGTCAGCGCTGCCTTCAACATGACTGAACTGTTTTTAATCCTCATACGGCGTCCCAAGTCTCTTCATTACTTGTAGTCTACATCTTTCTCGCGTCCATCTGCACCCAGTTATCCATATACACACATATATATATACAAAGGAAAAATAGCCTTGTAGATGCACTTGCTTGCTTGCACTGCGGCCTCCACAGGTGGCGCCATCACCGTGGAAGATTGACGTCTCGCCGAGACGCACTATTAGCGCCGACCCAAGATCGTGTCACTTCCCTGCGCCGGGCTGACGAGTGCACAGTAGTACGAAACAGCTGTATTCGGCTGGGAGTGCACGATCAAATTGTAAACACATATATATACAGGGTGTTCCATTTAAGATTGACCCCACCTTTAAAAAATAATGAATCATCGCAGAAGAATCAAACCAAGTGCATAGTGTTACCAGTGACCTGGAGCATTTAATAGTATTTTTGTCGCGTAATTAACTGATTAGTTAATTAATTTCATTTCTAACTTTTTAATTAGGAGGATCACAAGGGAGATGTCAACTGTGAAGTTGTGGCCGTTGACATGAGAAGGCGAATGCAGTGTGTTGGAACTCTTTAGCTTATACAAGTCTTTTTTTCCCGGGCCAGCAGAAAGGGCCCGGAGTTCCGAAACAACGACGGAATCAGTTTCCGTCGCGCGAAAAGAGCGCTTCATTGCAGCGCTTTCTCACGGCCGCTTGACGAACAAGCATTGATGCCGTCCGTTCCGCCGATGCTGTTATCTGTCACCGATGCGGGGACACCAGCAAGGTCACTGCGGCGCTTTATCTCTTGATTCTTTGTTTTTTAGGCGTGAAACGACACAAAACACGGGAAGCGGAAGATATCTGCTCACGGCTTACCTTGAACCACGAGCGCGAGATTATTAAATCAATAAGAAAGAAAGAAAGGCTGTGGGCTATCACTGTGCCGACATTCTTTGTTGAACGCTCTGAGGGACAAACAATGCCCTACTCCAACGAAGAGAAAGCGGACATGGTCCTTGCCCTAGGTGCTGCAGGGGGCAAAAAGAAAAAGGCAGTCAAGATATTTCAGAGGTGGCACCCTGGCACAAGACAACACCCATCAACTATTGTCAGTCAATACGAGGCGCTGAAGCAATATGGCAGGTTCATCAAGCAGTGTTGTAGGCCAGCGGAGCTGTCAGACGATGTTCGCATCAACATCTTGGCATTTCTTGAGGCCTACCCTGAAGCTAGCCTCCGCGAGGCGAGCCAGCAGACAGACGTCCCGTTGTCTACGGTGTTTAGAGTGGTAAAAGAAGCAGGCCTCCATCCATACCACATACAACTTCACCAAAGGTTGGAACAAAAGGACTTTGAAAGCTGGTTGAACTACGCCAACTGGCTTTTGCAGATCGTCGATGAACCCCCAATTTCAAAGAAATGTCATATGGACTGACGAGGCAAATTTCTCTCGTGATGCACAGGTGAACTTGCATAACGCTCGTTACTGGAGCGCTACTAATCCGCATTGGCTTGGAAGGACGCGCCACCAGTATAAGTGGTCGCTCAACGTGTGGTGCGGTATCTGCGACGGAGCTCTCATTGGCCCCGTCTTCCTTGATGGGACACTGACCGCGGTGAGGTACCTCAATGAGATTCTATTGGGCCCCGTGGAAGAGTTCTGCGCCAACGTTCCACTGGCACGGCTTGGCAAGCTGTGGTTTCAGCACGATGGCGCACCCGCCCACAGCTCTAGCCAAGCTCGTGCCTATCTCGACAGGGCATTTCCTAGCCGATGGATAGGAAGGTACGGGCCTGTGTGAAGGTGGACCTGTGTTTCTGTGGGGATATCTGAAGGATCGCGTGTACGACCAGGAGACAATAACACCTTACGCCCTTAAGGCGAGGATCACGGAAGGGTGCCGTGGAATCCCCGCGGCCACGTTGCGGAGGGCAACGGAGGACACAATTAAGAGATGCATGTTTTGTGTGACTGAGGAAGGCGATCTTTTCGAACACCTGCTCTGAATGTACATAGTATTGTTTCGGTCATGTTAAGACACCTTTGCAATGTTCTGTAAAATAAGTTGAATGAAAAAATGAAATGAAAAATGAATGAAAAAGAAGGCATGCTATTTTTACCTACTCGTTTAATTCTTTGTTTGCTTGAACAAACTTCGGTTGCCAGTTTGAAAAAAAAAAGACGATGGCTTGGTTAATAGCGTTTCCTGCTTTCATTCCCAAGGTCGCGTGCTCTGAACGCGGGCGGAGTCGCAAGCAATTTGTTTGAAGGCACGGATTGCTTAGGCATGCCGTCTCCTGGTGTGACTTACACACGATCTTCCGTGTGTAAGATTCCACCCACGTTAGAGAACTCCAAGTGGGCAAAATTAATTCACAGGCCAACTACCGTGGCGTCGGTCATGATCACTGTTGTCTCCCCTATAGTCATAAACCCCCCAATTATTACTGTTATTATTTACATGCTCGCTTGCTTCCTTCCTTTCTTGCTTGCCCTGTGCAACATCTAGGACAAGCATCGTACCTACTGTCTCTTCGTTGGAAAATACATAACTTGTGCTACAACGCAGAGAGCGGGTGCAAATGAAAAGGTGTAAAAGAGCGGATTCATAAATTTCATAGCCCACAGCTTTTCTTTCTTTCTCATTGATTTAATAATCTCGCGCTCGTGATTCAAGGTAAGCCGTGAGCAGTTATCTTCCACTTCCCGTGTATTGTGCCGTTTCACGCCTAAAAAACAAAGAATCAAGAGATAAAGCGCCGCAGTGACCTTGCTGGTGTCCCCGCACCCGTGACAGATAACAGCATCGGCGGAACGGACGGCATCAATGCTTGTTCGTCAAGCGGCCGTGAGAAAGCGCTGCAATCAAGCGCTCTTTTCGCGCGACGGAAACTGTTTCCGTCGTTGTTTCGGAACTCCGGGCCCTTTCTGCTGGCCCGGGAAAAAAGACTCGTATGAGCTAGAGAGTTGCAACACACTGCATTCGCTTTCTCATGTCAACTCCCACAACTTCACAGTTGACATCTCCGGTGTGATCCTCCTAATTAAAAAGTTAGAAAATTAAATTAATTAATTAATCCGTTAATTGCGCGACAAAAACTACTATTAAATGCTCCAGGTCACTGGTAACACTATGCACTTGGTTTCATTCTTCTGCGATGAATCATTATTTTTTAAAGGTGGGGTCAATCTTAAATGGAACATTCTGTATATATAAACGTACGTTCACACGTTGCTTGGACACCCTGTATAGCTTCAGCCGGAGGATGTGTACGGTTTGGCGTACGACGCGGTAAGCACCAACACAGCGTCATGAGTACTTCGGCAAACGTCCAGGCTGCTTGACAGGGGTCCGTACATAGAAGGTCTCCTGAGTTTAGGGCAAGGTCACACTGAGTCATACGAGGGAAAGACAGAATATATCTTCTTGATGGCCTGTTTCTGTTGGATGATCCGAATACAGGCTAGCTGGTGACACTTTACAGCATCACTTGTTATGTCCTCCGGAACCAGAGTGTCAGGGGGAGGGGGGGCTGTGAAGGATAGTGTGGATGATGGTGGTTTCATCGAATCACACTAAGGCGAAATAAAGAAAGCCCGGTTGTAGACTGCATTTGGGATCTTCCTGATTGATTTCGTCTTTTTTAAACATCGTATTCGTTGAAGACGAGAACGATGAAGTCAAAGTGTGTGTGCTTTGTAACGCGTGCTCCTCCCTATGCTCACGCCATTGGTCTTCGTTTCTAAATTTCTCTGGGGACTGTCGCATTCGCCCCAGTGGATTCTGAAACTCTAACGCTTTTTACTTTTCATTCATCACCAACTTTAACGATAAAGATCCCACACGATTTGGTGTAGTACTTTCCGTGCAATGTGATGCAATGCACGACAAGAGCAGAAGCCGGGTGTTGAGAGTAAGGCAGAATTCCCTCCCCTCTAATCAGGGAGTGCTTTTTGACCACCGGCGAGGGGGGCTGTGCACTGGTGGGAGGGTGTGTGCAGGTCACTGAGACCTGTGACAGGCATGTGGAATTTCGGAATGTCGTGTATGCGTTATAGCAGGACGTGTTCGAACAAGTAACACCGTGTTTCCGAGCAACATGGTCACATCAGAACCCTCACTCAAATGCGAAAATCGGTGTATTTAGAGAGGTCTCTTCACTTTGTATATTGCGATGCGAATGCAAGGGGACGAGCCCGGAGACGTGGGCGCTGCGTTCCAATTGATGTGCCTGGTCCACTGTCGCTGGGTGGAGGGGAATATGGAACTCTATTAAATGAAAAGTAAAGGTCGGTGGGACTTCCTTAGGAGCAAAGGCAGTGCGAATTTTTAAAACTTGTTTATTTAACATGCCATGATAGAAGTGCAAGGGTGCAGACGAGCTGGTACGTTGTAAAACGGCGATAAAACCTGGACAAGGGATAGAAAATAACAACATGACACGTTCTCGAACTCAGCAACCCATTTAATGGCACAAACACCTACACTCCCAATAACCTCCTGATGGGTGGAAAGGAGGAAACAGAGGGGACTCTAACACAATTGCCTCTGATCCTAATCTCCTTTAAGTCGGCTAACAGACGCCCAAACGGGTTAGGCACCTTTTCCAAAACACAGGTCACTTGGACTTGCGGGAACCTCGTGCGACATTCTTTCAAGTGTCCCAACAATTCAGAATTCCCTGAAAGGCAGTCGGGCAGATGCTTAAATAATAGGCTCCTAGAGCATAAAAGGAATGCGGACAGCCTTTCAGGGAATTCTGAATTGGTTGAACACTTGAAAGACTGTCGCAATTGTTTCCTACTATTCCAGCAGACCTGTGTTTTGGAAAAGGTGCGTGGACCGTTTGGGCGACTCTTAGCCGAGTTCCAGGACATTAGGTCCAGAGGCAATTGTGTAGCGTTCCCTCCGTTCCCCCCTTTCCATCCATCAGGAGGTTATTGGGAGCTGAGGTGTTTGTGTCATTAAATGGGTTGCTGAGTTCAAAAACGTGTCGTGTTGTTATGTTCTGTCCCTTGTCTCAGGTTTTATTTTTGTTTTAACATGCAAGTTGTTGTACCGTGTATACCGTGAAGCGGTGCCCAGCTTAATGTTGCGGTCTCATACACACCTTTTCCTATATGAAATCCTTCTAACATTCTGTTATTACTACTGTGACGAAGAAGCATCACCTTTTTTTTCGTACGACTCTGACATGCTTTACTACGCAGCTGAGGCGCACCCGCATTATCGTGTGATCGTCTTAGTTGCACCCTTGCTCTATTTCTTGTCCAGCGAGCGGAGGCTGGTCGTAAACTTGCCCACAACTAGGTATGCACTATTGGAAAATGATTGGGAAAGTGAACGGGGCGTGTGTGGTGCTGGTAAAATGAATACGACAGTGCAGCGTTACTTGAACTGGAACAGCGAGGCCAATCAAACAGTCCCGTCCATTGAACAGATGCCGTCAGGCGCCTCATTCTTCATCATACACGTTCTCACGTATTCATTTAACGCTTGTAGTCATAAATTTATCGTACGAAATTTTGCATTGTTGAATAGTGCATCGTTCGCCACTGTTTACTCGAAGACGATAACTGAGTGAAGGCTCCTTGCATATCGCCACTTCCCTCATCATTTTACGACGGAGATCCAAAATGTCGTGCCCTGCTGTGACAAGCGCGACTACTAGCATAATTGTTGAGGTCATGCGAAACTCTGCAGATATCCTCTATCTAGAATAAGAAAATACTAATAACCAATCGGAACTTGTTTTCTGGATACCCCCGTATAATTAGAACTATGGAAAATTAGAAGTAACGCAAAAGCTTACTGCATTGAACAACACGACCGCATACTTCTTTGCCAAATTTTCGTTGCTGAAATTGTAGTGGAACACGTTGCCATAGGCGACGTAAACTTGAAATCGAATCTCTCCTGGGAGTGGTGCAGTGGTTGCATCTGTGAATGTGCAAAGACAAATGTTATTGTTGTGCACTCACATTGTTGTGCACGCATTAGCGCCGTTAGGGCGCTAATGCGAAACTGGGAGCGCACCACGCCTAGACGGCGCGCGTAGCGGCGCAGCCGCCACACACGTGAACAAGAACTGCTCGTCATGGTCACTCCCATGTGCGTTAACTTATGTTAACTATATGCATTCAAGGGCTAAACGAAACCCATGCCTCAAGCGTAGTGTTAGAAGTTGATAGCGAACAGCATCAACTAGAGTCAGCTGGTGAGAACTTCTATCGTCGTTCGTCAACGTGTCTTCGCCCACGCTGTCATCACCGTCTTCGCGTCTCAAATGTCATCAAAAATGAGAACCATTGCACAGATATCTTGACCAGCTGCAAGCCGGATGTACAACCTATCACCTCACGCAATTTTTATCTTCGTCCCGGAGGAATGGTTTGTTAGGGAGCGAAGATGGGAACGCTTCCGGCAGCGTCCAAAATGAAAGCCAATCCCGAGCAAATACACTCGCTCGTCTACACCATGGGAGCTAAAGCTGAGGAGGTTTTCGCATCATTCACATTGTCTGCATGCTGTGTGCCAGACATGCGGCTAAAAGACGACAGTCTTGGCACACACGCCAATGGTGGGAATTTAAGAAATATTAAAAACCTAATGATGAAAGATGGAAGTCACTGAAAAGGTTAGCCAGCTGTAGGACTCGGATCCACATCTTCTGGATTACCGGTCCAGGGCTCTACCAATTGAGCTAAGCTAACACAGCTGACTAACCTTTTCAGTGACTTACATCTTTCATAATTAATCTCTTAGGCATTTGAGGACCTGTATATATTTGTCCTTTCTATATGTGTTCCAGCCTCAGAACATCAATTGTCTCATATTAAAAACCGGTTGCGAGAAAATAGCGAAGGTTCACAAGCGCACAGTAGAAGGTTATTTTAATGGCTAAATGATGAAGCTAAACTGATTAATGTTTCCTCCTCCCGCTGGTAGCACTGTCATACACCGCGCTGGAAGAATGCAACTGATGATGCGGCTGGTGCAAACAAGGGTTCGCTTTCATTCCCGGCTATGTTCCTGAGCTGTCGTCGAATCACTGCCGCTTAGAAATATACTTCGGAAGGCGTATCTACAACAGGATGAAACAACGCAGGCTATTTTTCGAGATTACTAAATACCATAACGAATTTCACGCTGTAATGGGGTGAACGAGACTGTACGCATACGATGCCTAACACACTATCAGAAAAAAAGAGTCATTTTACTAGATTTGTACTTTTCACACCTCAACGTCACGACCTCAGTCTCAGTTCTTAGGGAGTGACGTTTTCGTCGTTTTCCAGAGAAAAGACTCCGAGATATTCTCAACATCCGGCGTCTCCTCCTGTCCGTACAATATCAGCTAATTTACACCAGCTTACGCGTGGGATTTGTGGTAGCGTGGTAACTGTGGTTCACTAAGAATGAAATGACTCTGTAATTTCGAAATCGACTGAGACTGATGCGACCGTCGGTTAGAGGTCTAAATCCCGTGTCTTCATTACCCTGCCGGATTGACGTCATTGAAGCCTACGTGTCTCAAACTACTGCAGTCTCCCAAAATATTTCTCTATGTCGGCGGAAGTGTCATAAAAATGATTTGTACGTTGTTTTAAGAAGTGTGATGTCGTAGGTGCGCAATCCGCAAGGTCGATCGGAAGGTCGAGTAGCGTCCCCTCCCCACAGGTGATGGCAGACTTCAAACGTTGAGTGAAGAACCTACACGTTCTCTCTGTTGTTGAGATAGAGAAAGATACGGCAACTCTCGATGACGTCACCTTCTCATCGAGAACCCGAATCTACGGAATTTTGCGGTTCTTTTCAAAAACGACGGGAACCGCGTAATGTTTCAATACGGCATTTACGCTTTGCATACTGAGTCTTAGAGTCCCAGGTTGATTTGAAACACCAAATAAAAAATATATATTTTAGTCCTTAGTGGCATTTTAATGTAGGACATAAGAACTGCAGGTGAGCAAGCTGACGTATATCACTTCTCATTTAAAAAAAATAGTTATACGTTAAAGGCTCGTGCGGCAGACTTGTACACGGTACAAAAAAATGAACTAAATACCTTACTCGTTACCACGAAAAAAGGAACCAAATACGTTACCCGTTACCAAAGCAGCAAAAGGAACGCGTTCCCGGTACTCGACAGTAACGAGTTACTCTTACGTTACCATGCTATTAAAGAGCCATAACCATGTCAGAATAAAAAGTTGACACGTGCTTTATTTGGTTCGACAAGCTACATGGAAGTCGCCTTGAAGGATAGTTGATACTCGAAATAGGCACCGGTTATTTTTGGTGCGTTTCCTCGAGAGAGCCTCAGTGGCAAGAGTGAAAAATTGCTATGGAAAGGCATTGTTTGCATCAAGTACAGCCCGCTTTGTTTAATGCAGGTATGTGAAATAGGATGCACCTGACTAGTAACACGGCTGATTTTTTGTTTTTTTCTTTCTGTAAATTCGAGATCAACAGCTGCTTTTATTGCGTTACTTTTTCACTACTGGTAGGAGGTTACACGACGTCTGTGGCGATTGTGCCTTTATGTGAATGATAAAATCTACACCAGCGTCTATAAGCCTTTATAAAGGCTCACTCTTTGCATGGCTAAGCTTTCCATTCTTGTTTTTTTAAATAAACATATCGCCCCCCCCCCCCCCGGTTGTAAATTATCAAATCAGGCCAAGTTCTCGAGCTACCTCCTCACTGCATTAGTGAAACGCAGCGCATTTATCATACAATTCTTGGTACGGTAACTGCTACATCTGACAAAAATGCATACACACACGTCCGCGATTTTTCAGCGATATCAGAATCTCTTGATCCCATAGATATAGTTCATGTTCGGCCAGGCTTGATCATGTTGTAAACATTTCGTGAACAAGTGAAATAAATATTCTATTCAACAAAAATATCGAAGACGCTTACCTAAGTACGCTTGTTCAAATTCGAATAGGACGTGTTGGATGTACTGAGCCATTTTGATTTGGGAAGGCGAAGAAGACACTAAAATGGTACATTCCTGTCACCTTTTGCTGCCTTCACACTGAATATCTCGTCCAACACAGGCCACACTGACGTGATTATCATCTGTGACATTTTATACGCCCCGTTCAGCGCCTATAGGGGCGCCGCAAGCGAATCCCCTAGCGGGAGGAGCGGACACTTTTCCCGGGGCTCGTAGACGTGTATAATATTTACCGCACCACGCCCGGTGGTGTTATCGTGAAAGACAATGAGGTATGGCTTCTACATTTAGAGCTGGAGTGTCCATACTCACGAGTAAAAATGGACATTGTGGACCAAAATAGAATGGCATTATGGGTTCCATACCTAGCTTTCGACGAGGCCCAAAATGCAATGTTATAGGAGTACAGTACTGAACGCAGGTGCAGCTTTCACTATATGTGCTTGGACTCAATAAATGCTGTTTTTATATCTGTTCGACAAAACAACAAGTCCGAATTCAAGTCTTGCGAGATGACAGTTCTCTTTGTGAAGCTTTTTTATTTTTGAATCTTTTATATGCACGGTGCAATTTTGCTTTGTGATACAATGTAATGATGTGGAGACCATTGAAACTGTTGTAAATGTTTTGTAATTAATAATTAAGTTTTTAGTATTTATTTTCTATTGTAGGGATTAGGAAATCTGATGCAAGGTTCCTAATTCTATTCAATAGTGTAACACGACTGCATGGTACACAGGGCTGCAATCGCGATTGAAAAATCAAATAACTCGGATTCATTTGATTTAATCGACTCTTTTAAGTCTCCCTTCTATAGCTGACCATTTTCCCCATAATCGTGAAGTACAATGATGTCATAATAAAACTCGTAATGATTCGTACATAGCATTCAATTTACACCCCATGACACATTGGTTTCCTTGATGATGTATACTGTCATGAGTTAAACAATCGAGTTTGGCCGATGTAACTATTGGCCTGAGTGTTTTGAGCTGAAATACAAGCTGAGGTTTTACGCTATACATTGTGGAGCCCTGTCCGATGTTACGTAGTAATTTCCTTTCCAAATGAAATTAGTTGGTAAAAAAACAATAAAATTAAATTACGATTAGCACTAGTGATTAAAATCGCGTTTAAAGTCAAGATGATATAAATCACGCAACCCTGATGGTACATCAAATGGAGAGCATGCGTATGCTGCGAATGTAAGGCACGTTGCGTCAACTTGTGAGACCTCAGCCACACGGTGTTTTGCTCTTAGTGAGTAAGTGTAGAATGAGAATGATTGTTCTTAATTATTGGCTTTTGCAAGGAGCTTGAAGGAGGGGACTTCCCTTGTAAACGGAAGGAAAAATAGACGGAACATACGAAGATCATACTTGGATCATTTCACTTAGCACCGTCCGCAAAATGGCGTTTACATATGACAGTGTTAATGGTGGGCATCCACGTCAAGCTACCTTTGCTAAAAGAAACAATGAACAAAGTTCGCTTAGCTTCCTGACAGTGGATAACATGACTCAAAGCGAACACGTTTCACTGCAGCGATTCACTTTTCTCCTTTTCACGAAACTACCCAGGAAACGAATAAAACTTCGTTCCAGGCGGTGCCAATTTCACCATACAACAATTGTTTTTCGACTTCTTCGGCGTCATACGACATGCAGCAGACACACAAGATTCACACGCTGGACGCTGCGCGCTACGGATGGAGCCCCGGAAAAACTTTCTGTGCTTGACGCGGGGTGGCGCGAGAAGCGCTCTGCACGTGAACCTCAGTGGAGCACGGGAACCTGTGAACCTCAGTGGAGCCCACAAGTATGGAGGTCGGAGAGAAAGTACAGGGACTAAAGTTTCTTCCCGGGATACGCTGCTAAGCTAATGACATGCACAAGCTGCATATTATAAATCCGGGATCTCGTCGTCCAGGTTACGTGACCACACTCTACAAAAACACGACGAATCAGCAGGGAATGGCAATGCCACCTCAGGATCCAAGTTTAGGCGAGTTTAGTTACTCTAGTATATCGATTGGGTGCAGCTGTGAGATAGCACACACACACACACACACACACACACACACAATAGAAATCTATAGTCTTTTTCCAAGAATACTTTCGTGGTCAATGACACGACCCGAAAGCGTTGCGGCATTCGTCATGCCGGCCACCTTAGGACTCAAAAAAAGAATGGCTGTCGACCGGAGGCTCCCAGGAGCTGAACATCCAGGTCAGGTCACCTCGTGTTAAAAGCGTACGGAATTTAGGGAATTTCCACATAGTAGGTAATTCACCATGTCGCCCATGTTGAAGCCGAGCGTAAAGGACGGAAAGGAACGAGTAACGTGAGTAACGATTTACTGTTACTGATTTTTGTAACTGAATACGTTATTAGTTCAAATTTTGATAAATGTAACTAGATCGCGACTTCGTTACCAAAAAAGTAACGAGTACGTACAACTCTGTCCTGAGGGCACTACTAATGCGCGGATACAATAGGTGTACTCACACACTAGATTTAATTCACTATGGCTTCATTGCTATTCCATTATCGTATTTTGCGAAATGCTACATATCTCTCCATATTTGTTCATTCTATCTCCCGCAGCTAAGTGGATTACGACACCCGCCTTTAACGACCGGACCCCGAGAGGAGCAGAGTTCGACTCCGTTGTGTGGATGTGTATCCCATTTTTCTTCAGGAAGTACGAGGCAAACGAGACACAGGAAACAGTTCAATATGAAATGGGGCGAGAGTGCGTCCTCCGTCGAGATGCAGCTGTGTTGCCACTTTCAAGTAACTATACAATATCAACTGGAACGCTTCTGATTGACGGTGTTCTCAAAGCAAAAACTGCAGACTTACCCGCGCTGCACTCTTCAATGGCAGCACCCCAGAATAAACAAATGAAAAGAATGCACAACTTCATTTTCTGGATGGACGCCTGCAACTACGCTTCACAACATCATGCTCAATATATAGCAATTGTGTCAATGAGGGTCGACATGGGTCTTTGGTAAGTGCTATGCTACAGTCCTCATATGAGCTAACTGGTAGTTGATAATCGTACTTCAAGGCAGCACTCAACACAGACATAAAAAGAAAACGAGCGACACAGACAACTGCTTAACGCTGTAGTTCCTGTTTACTAGCTCCTGCTCATAATGTAGCTATTTGCCGAATCACTAACGCAATGGATAGTATGCAATTGTTTTGCTGCGTATGAGGTATGTATTGGTGTATAAGAAACAAGCTGGACTTAAACTTCGCATAGTGCTCATAATATTGTGAACGTTGAAGCAAGGGTAATATACTGTAATGCATCAATCATATTGAAAGCTGAAGAGGGGCTGTGATCTGCGCTCCCTTCAAGCAGTTAACACCGTTTTGAGGAGACTGTCCTTTACAGCCTTCCCATCCTGCACAGGATTTTCAGAAGATGATTAATTAAGCTTCGGACCCTCTTTGCTCGAACCCTTCGTCGCTGCCTTGGAGTTCCAAGAATGGCTGAAGCAAGGCAGATCTTGGCTGGAGCTGATGAACTCCCAATTGAGGTTCTACGTGAACGTGAAAACGGTTCGGCACTTCCTCCGTTTGCGTGCGCAAACCACCCGCTACCCGCTCTTCAGAAATATTCAGTACCGCCCTGAAAGCAACGTCTATCGAACGGCGCAGAGGACACGCCCGAGTTTCACTGGCTTCGTCTTTAAGGACGTACGACGGTCGGATGCTCCCGATCTCTGCCGCTACCACCCACATTCATACGTCTTCAGAACATTCTGGGACCAAGAAATCAGGTTCCCCTCAGGTCCTTCGAGCCCAGTTTTATGCTCTAGTGGACAAGAAAGTTTCTACGTCTACAGCTGCATACACAGATGGCACATCAAGAAACGGCAAGTCTGTCCGGGCATTAGTAACCCCTTACGAAAGCGAAGTGGAATGGGAATGCCTTTCGCATCCCGGCTCATCCACGGCTGCGGAACTATATGCCATGTTTTTCTTTCTGCAGCACATCATTGACTTTACTCCGCGGGAATGAGCAGTGTTTACTGACTCAAAATATGCGCTGCAAGATACAGCACTGTGCACACTTAACAGTAACACGACCTCCGTACAATCGGTGGCCCCAGTAGAAAGTGCGCAAGGGTTCGCCACAATGCGAGTAGTAAACATGTAAGTCGAAACCTGACCTTCATGTTTGCAACTCGCATTGTCGGGAACCATTGCACCCTTTCTACTGGGGCCACCGATTGTACGGAGGTCGTGTTACTGTTAAGTGTGCACAGTGCTGTACTGCAAATTGCAGCATAGGAGACTCCTCCGCACCCCTATTGACGAGTTCGTTATTGCCCTACCACGTTGTGTACGAAGCAGGGCACTAGCTGGTTCTTGGGGAGGGGGGGGGGGTTCCAGCCCAATGTGGTGTCGTGGGGAAGGAAGAGGTCGATAGCGCACAGACACTGCTCTCCCGTCTCTCAAGACGGATGAGGAGTGCGCTGTTGAGAGGAGGCAGCCGTTTCATTCTACGACGTCTTGTGACAACCCTGCTTTTCCACCAATGGGCAAACGGGATTCTCCCCCATCTATGCCAAGAAGAGTTGATCGAACGCTAGCTTTCCGCATGCCACGAAACACCTCTCGTCCAGATGCGCGGTTCGATGTGGCTTTTACAGCTCAGTGGCGTTACTGCGTATGGCAAGTTGGCTGACCCAGATGCTCTCATTGCGGTCTCGTCGAAGGTATAGAGCACATTCTTCTTCTTTGCCCACACTAACAACCTTCTCGAACCGCACTCTCCGGGTCTCTTAAGCAGCTGTACTCCCGCCCCTCTATTTATCAACATTGCTTGGCCGATGGTCAACTCCAGCCAACGAACGCTCTGCCCTCAAGGCTCTTTTTACCTTTTTGGACACCGCAGGACTGCGATCCTGTTCAGTCATTCTTTCATCCCTCACATCACCACCAGCAATGTGGTAGAGCGTCGCCCCTGGCGACGAAATTCCCCATTCGTCATTTTGAAATAAAGCTGCTGCTGTTGTTGATAGAAGATGGGTCACGTGCCGCGAGTCCGCACTCTTGAGGGACAAACCACTTCGTGATTTCAATAAACCTGTGACGTCTTCTTCGCCCTGCTACAACATTGTTGGGCTATAAGGATGCGTTGCCGTTCTGAAAGCGTTTCCAAGCGCCGCTGAGCCAGGAAACGCTCGAGAATTTGAGGACGGCCATTGCAGTGAAGAATGTCTGCGTTGACCCCTTGAGGAGGTTGAATTGTTTTTCGGCTTCGGGCATGTTAGGGTCAACCTTACGACATACCTCCCGAATGCTGGCCATGTAGGACGCAAATGACACCCCAGAGGCTTGGGGACTCTTGGTCTTTCGCATTTCATCCACGGTGCAAGCCCCATTCAGCAGGTCATCGACTCATGCATTTTCGCGTACTATAACGTTCTGGCTCAATGAACACGAAATATGATTCGGTTAGGAAGATGCTTATTTATTTATTTATTATACGTCAAAGGCGCCGTAGGCATAACATGACGGAGTCGTGTTGCAGGGTTGCGATAGGGTTGCATAGTAGCAACGTACAAAGCATAAGTTATAGGCAAAGTGCAAAAACACTTATATGAACAGCAACAAATAAACAAGCAATGGATATTATACAGTATAACTAAAGAGCATTGTGGACACTAGGAAGGGAGTTGCCTCAGGACAGAGGCTTCTGTCCTGAGGCAACTCCCTTCCTACATTCTACCGGTTCGCTGGATTTCTACCCATCTACATTATGGACACTAAATGCTCAAGTCACCCATTAAATCAACAATTCTCTTTTTGAATGAAATAGGATTTGTAATGGTTGCAATATCATGGTCAAGATCATTCCAGTGTCGTATTGAACGAGGCAAGAAAGATTCCTGGTAAAAGTCGTGCTTGCAAAATGGCCTAATTATTTTATTAGGAAGGTCAAGGCGCGAAGAACTGTAATATGCACTCTGTAGCATATCTGTGTGTAATGCCTTGTTGTGAAAAATCTTGTGAAAAAGTGATCGTGAAAAGTGAAATGTGAAAAGTGAAAACGCGATCTTGCGACGCTCAGACAGCAAAGCAAGCTCTGCCTTTTTCTTCATGAGGGAAGAAACACTGCTGTACGGAGAATAATCACTGAAGATAAAACGAGCCGCTCCGTTTTGAACTGATTCAAGGGATTGTGATAAGCTGCTCTGAAAAGGGTCCCATATTGGAGACGCATATTCTAACTTCGGCCTGACAAACGTTGTGTACACTCGTTTTTTAACTGTTGAGTTGGATCGTCGAAGTCGTCGTCGGAGGTGGCTTAACGTCCTGTTAGCGCTTCCCACAACATGCGCTACGTGAGCTGCCCATGACATGTTGCTAGAAAGGTAAACTCCCAGATATTTGTAAGTATCGACATGCTCTAGAACGGAAGAACCAATGCGGTAAGTAAACTCTTGGGGTTGACGCCACGTGAATGACATGACTTTGCTCTTAGTGTTATTGATTGGAAGTCGGAAAGTAGAGCACCAAGAAAGGACGATGTCGAGATCGCTCTGTAGCTTACTGGCATCGAAACAATCCGCTACTGTCCGGTAGAGCACAGAGTCGTCGGCAAATAACCGTATATTAGATGAGATACGCACGGGCAGATCGTTAATATATATCTAGAAAAGAAGCGGTGCAATGACGGAGCCTTGAGGTATACCAGACATTACTGAACAAAACGGTGAGGATGAGGAACTGGCAAACACGTACTGTTTTCGATTGCTGAGAAAATTTTTTATCCATGCTAGCACAAACGGATCTAAATTAAGACGTGTGAGTTTAGTAAAGAGTTTAGTGTGAGGAACCTTATCAAAAGCCTTTGCTAAATCCAGAAAGACTGCGTCGACTTGCACACCAATATCCAAGCTAGATAAAATGTGGCTAGATAAACCAGCTAGCTGCGTTTCGGACGAATAACCTGTTCGAAAACCGTGCTGGTACCCGAAGAAAAATGAGTTATTTTCCAGGAAGCCTACAAGGTTAGAGACTATGATGTGCTCCAAGAATTTGCAAGGTATACTTGTGAGAGAGATTGGCCTGTAGTTACATGGCGTTTGCTTGTCACCACCTTTGTGCACTGGAATGACCTTTCCAATTAACCAGTCGGAAAGAATGTCTCCTTTCACAAGGGAGACCTATAAGGATACTTATACCTCCATGAGTCGTATATGGGCACTCCTGAGGCGCAGTTATGGAGGCGACGAAGTGTTCCGCATTTGAAAAAAAAAAAAAGAGAAACGAAAGAATGAACAGTTGGACTAATTAACACGTACGGACAATGGTATGCCACGTGGGAACGCAGCCATTTCAGTGCATATAAAAGGAAAAATAAACATAATGTCACAATGCTTAGCTTCCCTCAGCTCTTAGGTTTTGCTTCGACAAAAGGATAGCGGGGAACACGTCAGTGCAGTCCTGAAGGACTATGGTGTGGAAAGAACCCTGCTTTAGACGACTACATTTCGCCGAGGGAGACAGAAACTGCTGCACTGCTTCACTTGCGTCCCAAGATCCATGAGCGAGCGTGGCTACTGAAAGACCACTGGCTCCTCTTCTATAGTATTTTATGCATCGTGGGAATCTTCCCTCGGCAACACTGGAAGCACGGGAGCCTGTTAGTGGAAGTTATCGACCTACTTCTTCGTGATAAACTATATTCCACCTCGCTCTCCCTTGATGGTTAGTGTTACTTCAATATGTCTAACTGGAAACAAAGCATATTGGCGCAGTTCTTGTTGCTTGTGTTCTATCTACACCCATGACACGTGAGCAGTTAAGACCACAGGTCTTAAGCACACAGGGAACATGCGGTCCTCACTTACTACCCTGCAGCCCACGAAGGCATCTTACGCATTAACAGAAGAGGGTAGGGGGACAATAGTACCGCACTCGAATGCACGCACTATGTCAGCTTTGGAACAGGTCCATTACTTTCCTCACTCAAATACAAATCGGAAATCTGAGTACTTCCACCGCGGATAACGCAACGTTAATATTTTTGCTGGTGGAACACACGTGCCAACCTGCCAACGAACGTGTTCCTTTAAACAGTGTCAATGTCTTCCTCAGGTACATGTGTACAAATCTGCAGCTGTGCAGATACCACAAAACCGCGATCCGTGTATGTTTTTCAGTCAGAAGCAAGTTCAGCAACCTGTCGGCCTCATTTTGAGAGTCTGTGTCCTGATGAGCCATATGTTGTTTGCTAAACGAATTGTACGTCTGTGCCAGGAACCTGAGTGTGAAACACAATTCAGTGCGTTCCCCACTGCAAGTCTAAAATATCCGCGAAAGCTTAGGGTGTGGTGTTTTCAATATAATGCAATGGTATGGAAATTGGGCAAGATACAAGAATCGTATTTTGAACATCAGAGAACATTAGTCCCTGTCGTATGAATATGTGTATGAATGTGCAATAATGTAAGAGTGAAAGGAGGATGAGTGAGAGAGAGTGACTGGTTTGTCCCTTCAGATGACGCACCCTGGAAGTCACTGGAAAGGTGTGTTAGCTTAGCTCAATTGGTAGAGCGCTGGACCGAGTCTACAGCTGGCTAACCTTTTCAGTGACTTTCATCTTTAATCGTATTTTGTTTTGTTTTTTCTTATCATCCGTTAATGACACTGAATTGAAATACCGCGCATAGTTGTAATACGCAACGCGAACGTACTTCCAGCATGATTTGCAAAATTGCTGTGCCAAAGTGGAAGCGTGTTATCCAATTTGTCAGGCTTTGAGGCAACTGTGCTTCTGAATTGATAAGATAGAAAACAGATAGTAATAATAATAATATAGATAATACAAAACAATTGAGAGGAACAGTCTGTCGCAACATTTACTAACTATTTAATTTCCTCTTTTTCCCCCTCTTTTCATAAGAAAAAAAAACATTTTTCTGAGACTAGAACCGAAATTTTACCTTCGTGTTACGAGGAGTTTTCTCGGGAGCGAATTTACACCAGAACTGGCGGAGCCCGCAAGTTTTGGCGGAGGAAATCTGAACGATGTTTTTGGTTCATTTTTGTCGTTATTTCAGGGCGTGTACCACACAAAGACATGTGAAACGTGACGAAACGCGATTAAAACAAGACTGGGTCAAATCTTGTGTGTTTTATTGTTCCGATGTATGCTTTGAAACCACCCTCCCACATAGCTTTGTAACTTGAGCTTACCAAAGACTGATATTAAACGGTAGGAGTAACGTATTTATTTACTTAACAACTTATTTATTGTAAATGAATGAGTTGTTATTTGATAAATTAGTTGAGGTTGTTCTCCTTTTTCTTTTTTTTTTCTCCCTGGCTATGCTGTTCGAAAATAAACTTACCTGTGAGAGTGCACTTGTCCCCTTCTCGTCGTTCCTGTTCCTCGTGTACTGTTTGGCGCGCTACCATGTTGTGTGATATTACGACATTGGGCGTTTGTGACCATAAATTGTGACAACTATATATTCGATCTACCCAAGGCCCAGTTTGCTGCTCAGAGAGAATATAAAACTAATTACGAAGCACATAACACCCGAATGCATCAAGCGCACCTGATGTCATCCTGATTTACGGTTGGAAACAGAGAGACAGCACCTTGACATTTTCTTCTCTTACTTAGGTAGCATACTTAACACAAAAAAAGAAAAAAAACAGCCAGACGCAAGTATAGTCTGTTCAGAAGCAGCCTGTGGAACAGCACGCACATCTATGTTTTGACGTGCTCCTTGGCCACAGCAGCTACATATGTGTCGACAACCCCGTGAAGCAGCTTAATTTTACTGGACTGCGCTCTAATGAAATTGTGACTTGCATTAATAAACATATTTTTCTATGTGCAACAAAGCTGTGTGTAGCTCCCTCATTCACTTGCACGTTTGTGCAGTCGGATACCTACTCTACCTGAATCACGGCAGATTCTGTTATCGGGCATCGTGCTACAAGGCCCTGTGCCAAGTACCGTAAGCATGCGCAATTCAGCTGCGCCCGCTGTTGTGTGCTTTCCGCCGCCCGGGATGATGTTAGAGGGTTGGTTGCCCTACTTCACATCAGCATTCGCGGGACATCCAATGTCGCATGCTTCCCAGTGAGGAGACGGACAGTTTCTGATGCTACGAAGCAATCGGACGGCCAGAATGGAAAGACGGCCTGGTGGCATCGACTGCACGCGTTTGCAGCGAACATTTCCATCCTTGCGATTACAAAGAGGACGCTGAATCTCTTCAACGTGCTGGATACCGAGCTCAGTGCCGTCTGAAAGAAAGTGAAGTGTCATCGCAATACCTGTCCGCAGCGGGGAAAGAACATCCATCTGAACGGCGCAGAGTACGTTCCGTTATTCGGGATAACGAGCCACTCTCTCAGTGCGTGTAGCGAAAATGCTTATCACGGCTCTCACGATTCTGTAAACGGGTGAATTCTCATCTGCGCGACTTGGAACCCTACGGCACATGAAAACAGAGAGAGAGAGAAAAAAAAGAAGGAAAAGAAGGTACCGAGCTTAGTAATTAAACTCAGGTGGTGCTCTGTTGATAAAAATAGACTTTGCTTAGCAGTATCTTGAAAACCATACATTTACGGAATATTTATGTAATAGCTTGAACATATGTATCCATCATTTTTTCTTCGCTTATCTGCTTTCATGTTTACAGGTAACCTCCTCAATGTAGCCTGAAGCCCCTGAAGTGAGACAGCATCATCACTGCAACTCTCTGTTCAGAACGGACAAATGATGTGCGTCCTGTGTGATTCCTCTGTGCAGCAGACTCTGTGTACTATTCGCAAGAGTTCCTTTCTTCCACTTTCCAGTTTACTTTATCACCTGCACGAATAGCTGAGGATTACATTTTCCTATTGACGCCTGAATAAGCTGGGTTGCTTTGAAGAGGTGCAGCCTTTTCTTCGTTTTCTTATAATAATAATAATATATCACTGAGTATATCACTTGGACTACATCCAGTTGCATTCACCAGAACTGCAGGTGCATAATGTGTTACCCTTTTTCTTCTCTCAATCCAGTGTGGCACAAGCATGTGACAGTTTTCTAAAGTCTTTCCCCGGGGTAACATGCAAGAACGACTCCGGTAAATGCTCTGCAGCTCACCTCTAAAATGCAGCAGCCTACATTTGATGCACCATGTCGTCAGGAGATTTTATGCCTACTACAGCTCTTTGTACATTGTTTTACCTTAAAATAACCCTACCACCATTACTATATCACTGCTGCACTGCTGCATTCAACTTGCTCTGAGCATCCTGTAAATCCTGTGCAGCGACTTCTCGTTGCATATAGTTGGTGGGCTTCAACTCTTATTAGCTGAGAATATTGGTGCCAATACAGATGTTGGATAAGTTGTGTGGCAGAGTAAAATAGAATACATTCTTTGCTTACATATACTTCTGATAAGAGAGAAAAAAATATGCATGTGTAGCACGTGTGTCTATGGGTGCATGTACGGCTTGTGATAGCGCAAAAAAATATATATCCTGCATGTGTCTGCCATTGCTGAATATATCTACTTTCAGGAAACACTGCATGATTAGCACTTTCATGGTGTGCCTGATCACTGACGCTAGCATTTGATCTTTAGTTCCCTTTGATCCTGGTTCCAAAGACATAAGGTATCTCGTATTTCAGTGCGTGGCGATTCCACGCCAAAACTAGAATGTGAATCGGGCTCGAATACCGGTGCTTTTTCGGTTGTTCAAGAGCGTTTCCCTCAGACGCTTTAAAGGGACTATCCCATAGAGGAAATCATGTATGACACCAATAGGGTAAAGTTCGTTACTGCTTCAGAGTCAATCGTGCCAAGTTTCTCTTCCGAAAACAGCTTACACATTAAATAAACGAGTTTTAAACGTTCGCATTCCATCTGCAGCCAGCACGATGATGACGTAAGCCAGGCACACGAATGGGAGCGCAGCGCGGGCGATTGTCTCCGAGGTCGTCTGCTTGTCGTTCGCATCGCAATATCCTAAGTGGAAAGTCCTCGGTAAATACGCTGACTTTCGCTTACCAGTGTGAGTCGTCACGTAACCATGTTGCGTGAAACACGGTGATTCGCCCCTGGCTGTACGAACACGTCCGACGCTAACCAGAAACAACATTCCGCGAGCCGATCACCGAGAATACGCCGTCCCCTAGCATTCCGGCTCCCCCGCCTGCCTGTCGGTCGGTCGCCAACATAGAAATCTTACGGAGAGAGGCTAGAAGGAAAGCTGGGGAGGAGGATCGGAGGAGAGCAAAGCACTTGAACGAGGCTCTTCCCTCTCTCAATGTATGCACTCGGAGGCAGCCATATTGAATCAGCCGAGGAAACGTCGTGTATTTCCAGCCCGTGAAAGCAGCCACAGATCCAAAAACTCTTGCAACACTTGCTCGGTTGCTCCTCTGCTTCCGTCGGCTACATATTTTGTCAGTGTCCGCCCCTATCCAGGCTTGTAGTCAAGGCTGGTTGAGGCAGCGGCGGAGACGGCGTCCCCATGTGGCGTCCGTGTCGTGTCTGTTTCTTCGTGTGTGCGTGTGTTTTCATATATCTTACGGTTTCATGGGTTCTGGCGGTGGGTTACTGTTCCAAAAACATTTTTGGCGTTATGTTTGCTGTATGCTTACTGGATTCCTTTGTTTACATGCGCCGCGGCAACAGTAGCTGATTCAATATGGCGCTTCCCTCGCCCGTACGTCCCAGTTTCGGAGGTTTCCTTCTAGCATACTCCTTAAGATTTCTATAGTCGCCAAGAATACCAAGGTCCCTCCGGCCGCTCCATGATTGGTCTCCTCCGCGTCAAAGGGCGCGCAGTGATTGGCCTCGTCCGGCTGATGTTTCCAGAGTGCGTTCCCTGAATACGTCGTCTGCTCTTGCCAAGTTTTATATAAAACTGCGCAGGAACGACGCCACCAATTCGCGTCGGGTTTTCGGCGTTGTTATCTGTGATGAACGCGGAATAAAACGGCACTACAGTTTCGGAATCGTCCGGGACGGATGCGGTACTCCCTTTAAAGCAAATGTCAGCAGAGCCGCCTGCAAAGTCGGCACAGGAGGCACGATCCAAAGCAAGCAACATGCCGCCACAACGACTGGAAGATCTCTCGGTAATGAGAAGGCACTAACCAACCAACAATCAGTACGAAGAATTTTGCCAAACAACTTCACGTGGGCTGCAATAGGGATTATTATTCCATTTGTGAACGACGAGATGTCATCTGATCAGGGCTAGATGGATGTAAAGTCATTGCAACCCTTGAAGCAATGTAACAGCTAGGAATTAGGTTCATATGTCGCACTTAGGATGCAATTATGAACGCTCAACCCTCGTTTTGAGGAGGAAACACGGATGCATCTCCTGTCTATACGTTACAAGGTGATGCGATTTTTTTTTTTTTTTCACTTAGATAGGGGAAACCGACCAACCTACTGCAACTTTCGTGTACGACACGTTGATCCTGTCGACACCGCCGAAGCACAGTCCTCTGAAGTGCTTTGTGCCATCAACATATCAACAACAGGGCAATGACCTACGCACCATTCCCTTCAAGCGGGAATGCGCCTCCGTGTTCCCACAGGTCGGTAGCTTAACTGCTACGTGATTTTCATAAAGTAGGGCAAGCGCTCGGGCTCATATGGTGCGCTCGGTATATAATACACGATCAGTGGAACCCTAAGGCTGCTGCTACGAAAGCTACCTGAGTTGCAATAATGTCAGCTAGAATACGCGTTGCAATTGTAATTTTGTGCTCTGGCTTTCTCCGGGCCACCGCCAGTGCAGCAGCAAGGCCTGACCTATCAAACTACCAGAACCTCGATGCGGTAAATAAGTCACCATAAATATTATAATACAAATGTGAAACGTATTTGTATGCTGAACGCTCTTGCACATTTTTATTTTCGGTGTATAAAGATTTCAGATATTATTGTGACGAACAAAGTTCTTCCGTTTCTCTCAACCTTCAATGTATATATCTAAGCAGGAAACATCAGAAAACGACAAAGAGCTTACAGGAAAACACAAAGGGGACTTTATTAACACATATTAGGATAGGAGTCGACGTTTCGGCAGTCAGCGCTGCCTTCGACGGGACTGGGGATTGGCGACAATAACAAAGATTAAAGATGAGAGGGTTATGTATAAGGGAAAGGGTGCAGCGCATGCGCTTTTGTCATGACTAACATTGATTGGTGACTATGTGAAAGGGGAATGACCAGTACTGTGCAGCAGGACCTTGAGGGAATACCCGCGAATCTGAAAAGAGACAAAGGACTGCGTGTATTGTGGAAGGACTAAGAATGTAGGTGGTTCGGAAAATATTTCCTTCATCAGATCAGATTGTGAGAGGATTGCGTAGTGGTGGTTAAGTATACTCGTAATGTTAGGAATGCTGCTATTGAATGTTATAGTGAGATTTTCTGAAGGATTTCGATCGTCTCGAGATGTTTGGAGCACTTGCTGGCGATCTGTGAATCTTGCTCTGGCGATGGCGTCTTTTACAAGTTTGTCCGGGTATTTACGATACATGAAAGGGTTTGTTCCAGTCGTTGAAGATTATTGTCTAGTTCGGCATCGTTCGAGCAAATTCTGCGGTAGCGTAACGCTTGGCTGTAGGGTATGGTTAACTTAGTATGTCTAGGGTGGTATCTACGGAATGATAACTACTGCTGAGAATCTGTAGACTTCCGATATAACTTAGTGGAGATAGTGCCGTTTTGGAAGTTGACTTCTCCATCCAAGAAGGTAAACCTTGGATGCGGAGTAGTGGGAGGTATATATAATGTTACGGCGAATTTGGTTGAACTAGTTCATAAACGCAGAAGGTCGTTTTCAGGATTAGGCCATAGGATAAATATATCATCTAAAAATCGCTTGTACACAAGTGGTTTAAGTACAAAACTCTCGAGAAATGTTTCTTCATTTCTTCGCCATAAAATATATTTGCATGGTTGGGGACCATTTTCGTACCCATAGCTGTTCCGTTAACCTGTACATAATGCTTGTTATCAAACCAAAAGTTATTGGACGTCAAAATAAGTGTTAGCAGCTCCGTGACGACTAACGGATCATATGGCTGATCAGGTTGCTTTTTGTATGCTGAAACTGCCGCAGCTATACCATCTTCGGGGTGACGTTAGTGTAAAGGGACGTGACATCTAACGTTGCTATGAGACACTTCGGGGGAATGGTTACCTGTGATATAACTTGGAGGAAATGGTTGGTATGTTTGATGCGGGACGGTACCTTAGAGGGGATAAGTTTAAGGAGGTGATCAACAAAAGACGAGATATTCTCTGCAGCAGTACCGCTACAAGATACAATTGGTCTTCTCGGGTTGCCTGTCTTATGTATGTTATGTAGTATGTAAAATCTACCTGACTTCGGATCTTTAGGAAGTAAATATTCTAAGAGGGCATCGTAAATTTTCTTATAGTGGCTTTTAAGCGTTTTAAGGTTTCAGCAATATTTGCTGCAATGCTATTATTGGGGTCGGATTCAAGCAGTTTGTAAAAATATGCACATTTAAGTTGACGGAGTCCTTCTGCTACATAAGATTGCTGGTCCACTACAACAATGGCACCTTCTTTATCAGCTCGTTTGATAATGATGTCTTCATTGCTCTCTAGCAGAGACAAGCTACAGGCAAGCCTTCCTGTTCTTTCTTTCGTGTGGTTCTGCCGAATTTTCCGAGTGCCTGAGTTTTCATAAGTACTAAGGATATATTTCTGAACCGCAACATATGCCTTCGCGATGTTCACTTGCACACCCACACCCGCGACTGTCACTAGAATAAGAAAATTGGCAACAACACCCTCAGATGATACCAAGACACACATACTGTAGTCCGCCTTGAAACGATGTTTCCGTATAGGCTCCTCGGCAGCGGCGCAGATGTTACGCGCAACGACGTTTGGATTGTCGCGTCAGAAGGATGCCCCAGGAGACGTGGGTCTAAAACCGACCTGGGATGTAGTTCTGTATCGGGACCACTAGTTCCTAAAAAATATTTTGAAATCGTTTGGAAGGTAAATATTGCATAGAAGTGGAAGAAGGTCATATGAACCTAAAAATGTAGGAATTATAAAATTCTGTGGAACAGAACGTTCGTATATGCATTTCAACAACCCCATCTGATGCACTTCTAGCGCAGGAGAAACACTAAGCACAACGGATTCGAAACGTGCCATCTTCCAAAAGGTAGGTCGTTGAATTGAGCTAAATCACCTCACTTTAGTGAGGTTGGGTCAGTTTGGTTTGATAGATTCGGGAGGGGGGGAGGTATGGGAGGCGCCCCCCATGCACGGACTAGGCGGTGCGGGCATGAGACTGTGCCGCCGATTAGGTCAGAAGGTCCTCAGTAGAGATCGCATTTCATGCAATATACGAGGGTCATTCCTGTTTAATTTCGTTCCTAATTAGTTCCTCTTTTACGTAAAAGCGTTTGATTTCTGTTTTTATTGTTTTTTTTTCTTTGAGAAAAGCTAGTGGTCCCGATACGGAGGTACGTCCGACGACTGGAATGCCTTCGGAGCGCTTCTTCTTATATGTCACCAGGGTGAACGGGTTGTCATCAAGGTTGTCCTCGTTCATGTCGTTCATGTCCAGGATAACTGTCTCCGAATACCGGTCAGCAGGAGGACGGTCGTCCTGGCGCTGTGAAGACTCACTGTCATTACCCTCTTGGGAGCGACGGGCTATCAGGAACCGGCTGCGATGGGGCGGCGTTGTATCCCGCCTTCCGGCAGCGGGAAGGGGGTTCTGGGCCGCTGCCACACGGCATAAAATATCCCGTCTCAGATAGAAATTTGTGGTTATATTTGAGGGAGCTAAAGAACAGACATCCGTGTTGCATGACAGTAGAAGACGAATGCAACGTATATAGCAAGTCGTCCAAAACAGGTCACCTGGTGTCAAAGAAGGGTGTGCTGCAATGTGTAGGCTTAATCTTTCCGTACCCCTCGCTTTCTGTTTGTGAGCACAAAATGGGTCTACGCAGTTCTCCGAAGCCAAAAGCGACATATACTTATAGCTGTAAAGGCAGAAGTGGTTAGCGCATGCTCTTGTGATAGTTTCGTGGCTCCGCTTTGATTGCAACAACAACATTTTTTGTTCCCGAGTGCCAAGGTCAGAACAATCCGTAAGCGATTTTCTTTTTCGTTACAATATTCTTGTGACACCCACCTGCTTGCGAACAGGCCTCCGTTAATGTGCCGCATGGTCTGCAACGCAAGTAAGCGGACGATAAATATCAGGCAGTGCCCTTGTCATTTCCGTCACTCGTCGCTTTCAAACCTTGCTCTTGAAACGCAATGAGGTTTCGGCCCCACCTGCCACCAAGTTTAGATTACCCTTACGGCCAGTTCCCACATATAGGGCTTTGCCACATAGCGCTAGAAAATTGCGCTCCTCCTCATTTTCCTCCAGTTTTGCTCCTCACATTGCTGCGAACAGCTAAAAAACACCCTTGTCGAAGTAGAACCTCGGTCACCTTTTCTTGCGCTATTTTGAGCGGTGAGTCTGCGTTAACCAATAGTGAGCTTCTTTCAGCTGTGACGTCGTAGAAGCTGGGGTTTGTTTTGCTTCCGATCACTCGAAGCAGCAAAGCGGGTAGGCGACGACGACGAGTTTCTTCTGCCAAAGCATGGTTGTTTTGTATCGCGACCACAACATCGACAGTGACACCGGCCATGGTGCTGCGAATACCCGACGCAGACAGTAAACAGCCACGGTAGTTCCGGTGCATCACATCGCAGCGAGATATCCCGTGACCCCAGCAGGATAACGCTATGTGATCGCTTGTATGTGAGAATGGCAAGCGAAAAAAGAGCACCAGATTTTGAAGGCTATTTTCTAGCGCTATAAAACGAAGCGCTCTATGTGGGAACTGACCTTTACTTCTCCGGAGACGATATCTTTGGTTTGCCGCAAGCTAACAACTGTTGTTATCAATTTTATGTCACACAAAACGAAATATTTGGAGCTTATCCCCAATACATCAAACAACAACTTTATTACAAGGTGATGAATGTAGAGTATCATCACCAGGGGCGATCTCTACCCCATTGCTGGTGGTGCCCGAAATATATCAAAATGAAGTTTCGCAATGCATTTCTCTACATGGTATATTCAGTTCAAGGTTGATAATCGTAGTGCTAACCACGGACTCGATCACATACAGGCAAACATAGTAATCTAAGCACTTGGGACAAGTAAACTTTTCAACCATGTTCTGCAACGTGATAATGGAGATGCCAGAATATGCATTATTGGGAAATCGCTGCCAACTTCAACGCAATCCGGGCTCATAATCGGGCAAAATAATTTTACGTACTTGTCAAACGAGACGAACAATCGATGGTTCGTGACGGCTCCCCTTCGACCATGCCTTGCACAGCTGCGACCCTCTCGCAGTGGACTCCGTTCAACCAAGACACACCACACGGACACTGCTACTTAACGTGACTAGCCCCAACCTCCTTATACGATAATCCGCTGCTTATGGCACCGGAAGAGTTGTTGAAAACAGGGCCATCAAGTTAGTTGCCTGCGTCTCTGAAATGAAGCTCACATCAACATACGAATCAGAGTGCCACAAAGGCTATACAGCGAACATATAGTTGCAGCTGACATGCAAGTTACATATTGTATTCTGCCCTTGAACAACATTACAACATTATGTTAAGCAACTCTGTCAAGCAACTCTCGCAAGCATCTTATGCAGGCTGCTTCGCATTACTACGTTTAGGGATGCGTATTCGTATTAGGTATACCTTCATTCTATCCTGGAGGGTGTTCGATTTTAATGGTTCGCTGTCAGCTTACGTAACACGCAAGCGCAACCGTAAACGCAGTCGTGTGAATCAGCCTTAAACGAAACCGCCCACTTTGCCCTTTCGCGGAAGGAACTGCTTTCACACGTCAAGCGTCCTGGAACAGCTGGTCGCACCAGTGCGGCCTACGTTTCCATTTTTTCCTTCTGTTTCTATTCCATTCTATTCTATGGTATTGCAACGCAAAAACAAACACTATTTATGCTATTTTTATAGAACTAAAAATTAATTAAGAGAGGAAGAGAACAAATCTGAAAGAAAAGAGAGAGAGAGAGAGAGAGAGAGAGAGTGAGAAGGAGGGAGCGCAACACATTCAGGAGCGACGACAGGTTGCTCCGCATGGAACCCTGGAAATGTCTATAAGCGGCTCACGCAATTTTTTTCTCGAGTATATGAAAAATACCATCGAGTTTTTTTATAAGTTATTAGGAAAGGCTAGATACACAAGACGACATCCTTTTCACTAGTCTAATACGACCTCTTCATTATGCAATGTTCGCCTCAATATGAACTAGTTTTTCAAAAATGCTTGCTTTGCCTATTTTTGTTGAGAGAAAAGAAGGGGGGACTGGTGTACCGAAGGGGGGAGCAAAGGGATAGGGGGTGACGTTTCGAGCGAAGGCTCTTCTTCAGACTAGTAGGAAGGAATGAGGGGGATATTGGGAAACATGTTGTATATATCGCCCAGCCCGCTAGGGGGCTAACACGAGATCCGTGTCACAGGGCGGTATGTTACAACACGTGCCGACAAACTAGAATCCTAAAATGAGTCTTTCATTTAGGCCTCCGGGATGAGTCGAGTTGACGTGGTAGATAAGGCGGCTTTCTTCACGTTTACGGGAATTAGAATTGTTGAAGCCGGAACGAAGAACGATAACTCGGGCGTTATCAGCGCTGTGGGTTGAACTGGAAAAATGCTTGGAGATCAGAGTCATTTGGTGGTTGCTAATGTTATCAGACTGTTGTAAAAGTATTAAGCGGCGGTGCTCGCGGAACCTTTCGTGTAATTTCCTCTCGGTTTCTCCGATGTATAGAAGATTTGGGCAGATAGAACAAAATATTGCATATATTATATTCGCTGACTTGCATGTGTAGTGGCCGGACGTGTGGATATATCGACCATTGGAGCCCTGAAGGCGATGGTTGGGTCCGACATGGGCACAGGTTAAGCACCGTGGTCCCTGGCAAGGAAAAGTCCCATTTTCTAATTCGTCATCTTTTTGGATGTGGCTGCGGACAAGAAGAGTTCTCAGGTTTGGAGGGCGTCTGTAGGAAACTGTCGTGCCAGTGGAGAGCTGTCCGGAATTGAAGAGGTCCTCCGAGCCGGACTTGATTTGTCGCATCAAGTTAGAGATGGATGGGTGATACTCAACTGTTAAAGGCAATGAGGATTTTTTGTTGGAGGATGCTCGGATAAGTGTGGCCGACCTGGGGATAGCCGCAACGCGGGCGGCAGCCCTGTCAAGGAGGGACAAGGGGTAACCACGGGAGGTGAAGAAATCTTTCATTTTGGCAAGTTGATTTAGAAAATCTGAATTTTCACTGCAAATGCGGCGCAGCCGTAAGAATTGTGAGAAGGGAATAGAATCCTTGACATGTCTGGGGTGGCAGGAGGAATAGGACAAGTAGCTGTGAGAATCCGTTTCTTTGTAAAAGATGCTTGTTCGCAATTTTGAAGGTCTAACGGATATGGTGAGATCTAAAAAGTTTAAAGTGTCGTGCGAAGAGGCAGACGTGAACTTAATCGCCGGGTGAAAGTTGCTGAAAGCGTCGATAAAGTCTTGGAGTTCCGAAGAGGAGAGCGTGGTAGAAAAACCAAAAATGTCGTCTATATAGCGTTGAAAGAATTCCGGTTTGGGTTTATCGTACTTGGCAAAGAAACGTTCTTCTATAAAGCCCATAAATAGGTTGGCGAAGGAGGGCCCCATTTTGGTTCCCATGGCCACACCACATTTTTGGTTATAAAAGTGTCCGTTGAATTCAAAAGTATTAAGGGTAAGTACCAACTCGGCAAGACGAAGTAGGGTGTGCGTTGGTGGATGTAGAGTCAATCGGCGGTCCAAGAAGTGGCGCAAAGCCAACAAGCCTTCTGTGTGCGGTATGACCGTGTAAAGGGAAATTACATCCATAGTGAAGAGAACACAACTGCCAGAGTGGTTAACGAGGGATAGCTGTTGAAGAACATTGGTGGTGTCTTTTATGTAGGAGGGTAACCCATGAACGAGGGGTTGCAATATAGAGTCCACATATGCAGAAATGAGTTTGGTCGGGCAAGAGAGTGCGGAAACAATGGGGCGTCCAGGGCAGTCGGGTTTGTGTATCTTCGGGAGGAGGTAGAAAGAGGATGCTTTGGCATTCTTGACGATAAGGCTTTTTGCCTCACTGGGCAAAGTAGCGCTCGATATTTCAGAGGTGATGACCTGGTTAACAGTGTGTTGGTGCTGGGTTGTGGAGTCCTCATCAAGTTTTTCGTAGTACCTAGTGTTGGACAGTTGTCTCTCTGCTTCGGCAACGTATAAATCTCGGCGCCATACCACAACGGCTCCACCTTTGTCGGCTGGTTTGATAATGATGTCGTCCCTGGATCTTAGTTCCCCGAGGGCGGTGAGTTGCAAGGGGTTCAGGTTAGGAAAGGAGGTGCTAAGCATAGGCATGTTTCTGGAAAGTAAGCTGCGTGTGCCCTCTATGAATTCTTCCACTAGAGGAAACTTTTGTGGTGGAGGGGTCCAATTTGAACAGCGAGGATTAAGATTGTCAAAAATAGTTTGGGGTTTAGACGTCGGATTATTTAGAAAGTGGGCGTCGAGCAACAGTCGGCGGAAAAACCGTTCCGAATCATTGAGTAAGGAGAACTCGTCAGGAGGCCTGCGAGAAGAAGGAGCAAAGGACAGCCCTTTGGATAAAAGCGAACGTTGGGGCTCACTCAGGGGGAGATTGGGAGGAATCGTGTACACGGTTGTGGTAGAGGGTGCGGTGAACAAGTGGGGCTGAAGGGTCTTCAATTTATTCTCCTTTCTGCGTTGAACATCCGCGTAGAGCTCGTGGTTCAGTTCCCGAACTTTGTTAATAACGGTAAGGTAAAGGTTTGGGGACGACGTACAAGTAAGGCCCTTCAAACGCATTTTGAGGAATTTGAGGTGCTCACGTAATTTGTGGAGATTATGGTCGTGGTGTTTCAGGTGAGCTTTCATGAGGCCTAGGGAAGCCCTATGGAGTACATGTTGGTCCTCGGATTCAAGGGAGGGAACACGGAAATTTGAATGGAACTTTAAACGAAAGCCACTGGGGGCGACATTGTTTCGGAGACACCGCTTAAGGAACACGACATGACTGGAGCACATCGTAACTGGAAAAAAGTTTTCCAGTTCAACCCACAGCGCTGATAACGCCCGAGTTATCGTTCTTCGTTCCGGCTTCAACAATTCTAATTCCCGTAAACGTGAAGAAAGCCGCAATATCTACCACGTCAACTCGACTCATCCCGGAGGCCTAAATGAAAGACTCATTTTAGGATTCTAGTTTGTCGGCACGTGTTGTAACATACCGCCCTGTGACACGGATCTCGTGTTAGCCCCCTAGCGGGCTGGGCGATATATACAACATGTTTCCCGATATCGCCCTCATTCCTTCCTACTAGTCTGAAGTAGAGCCTTCGCTCGAAACGTCATCCCCCATCCCTTTGCTCCCCCCTTCGGTACACCAGTCCCCCCCTCTTTTCTCTCTGTGTACGTGTGCCTGGCAGCTCCTTCGGTTTTTTGGTCTCCTGCACCCCTCTGCCACCATGCCCCACGTAAGTCCTACTCCCGTTCATTTAAGAGCGTTGTTTCTAATATTCTTAAATACTCTTCTTAATCCCCGTTACCACCCTATGTCACTCGCCGCGTCCCGGCCTCCGAGCGACGCTTTCCGCTGCGCTTTAGACGTACTCAATACAACCTTCAAAGTTACGATGTGCTCCAGTCATGTCGTGTTCCTTAAGCGGTGTCTCCGAAACAATGTCGCCCCCAGTGGCTTTCGTTTAAAGTTCCATTCAAATTTCCGTGTTCCCTCCCTTGAATCCGAGGACCAACATGTACTCCATAGGGCTTCCCTAGGCCTCATGAAAGCTCACTTGAAACACCACGACCATAATCTCCACAAATTACGTGAGCACCTCAAATTCCTCAAAATGCGTTTGAAGGGCCTTACTTGTACGTCGTCCCCAAACCTTTACCTTACCGTTATTAACAAAGTTCGGGAACTGAACCACGAGCTCTACGCGGATGTTCAACGCAGAAAGGAGAATAAATTGAAGACCCTTCAGCCCCACTTGTTCACCGCACCCTCTACCACAACCGTACGTGTACACGATTCCTCCCAATCTCCCCCTGAGTGAGCCCCAACGTTCGCTTTTATCCAAAGGGCTGTCCTTTGCTCCTTCTTCTCGCAGGCCTCCTGACGAGTTCTCCTTACTCAATGATTCGGAACGGTTTTTCCGCCGACTGTTGCTCGACGCCCACTTTCTAAATAATCCGACGTCTAAACCCCAAACTATTTTTGACAATCTTAATCCTCGCTGTTCAAATTGGACCCCTCCACCACAAAAGTTTCCTCTAGTGGAAGAATTCATAGAGGGCACACGCAGCTTACTTTCCAGAAACATGCCTATGCTTAGCACCTCCTTTCCTAACCTGAACCCCCTGCAACTCACCGCCCTCGGGGAACTAAGATCCAGGGACGACATCATTATCAAACCAGCCGACAAAGGTGGAGCCGTTGTGGTATGGCGCCGAGATTTATACGTTGCCGAAGCAGAGAGACAACTGTCCAACACTAGGTACTACGAAAAACTTGATGAGGACTCCACAACCCAGCACCAACACACTGTTAACCAGGTCATCACCTCTGAAATATCGAACGCTACTTTGCCCAGTGAGGCAAAAAGCCTTATCGTCAAGAATGCCAAAGCATCCTCTTTCTACCTCCTCCCGAAGATACACAAACCCGACTGCCCTGGACGCCCCATTGTTTCCGCACTCTCTTGCCCGACCAAACTCATTTCTGCATATGTGGACTCTATATTGCAACCCCTCGTTCATGGGTTACCCTCCTACATAAAAGACACCACCAATGTTCTTCAACAGCTATCCCTCGTTAACCACTCTGGCAGTTGTGTTCTCTTCACTATGGATGTAATTTCCCTTTACACGGTCATACCGCACACAGAAGGCTTGTTGGCTTTGCGCCACTTCTTGGACCGCCGATTGACTCTACATCCACCAACGCACACCCTACTTCGTCTTGCCGAGTTGGTACTTACCCTTAATACTTTTGAATTCAACGGACACTTTTATAACCAAAAATGTGGTGTGGCCATGGGAACCAAAATGGGGCCCTCCTTCGCCAACCTATTTATGGGCTTTATAGAAGAACGTTTCTTTGCCAAGTACGATAAACCCAAACCGGAATTCTTTCAACGCTATATAGACGACATTTTTGGTTTTTCTACCACGCTCTCCTCTTCGGAACTCCAAGACTTTATCGACGCTTTCAGCAACTTTCACCCGGCGATTAAGTTCACGTCTGCCTCTTCGCACGACACTTTAAACTTTTTAGATCTCACTATATCCGTTAGACCTTCAAAATTGCGAACAAGCATCTTTTACAAAGAAACGGATTCTCACAGCTACTTGTCCTATTCCTCCTGCCACCCCAGACATGTCAAGGATTCTATTCCCTTCTCACAATTCTTACGGCTGCGCCGCATTTGCAGTGAAAATTCATATTTTCTAAATCAACTTGCCAAAATGAAAGATTTCTTCACCTCCCGTGGTTACCCCTTGTCCCTCCTTGACAGGGCTGCCGCCCGCGTTGCGGCTATCCCCAGGTCGGCCACACTTATCCCAGCATTCTCCAACAAAAAATCCTCATTGCCTTTAACAGTTGAGTATCACCCATCCATCTCTAACTTGATGCGACAAATCAAGTCCGGCTCGGAGGACCTCTTCAATTCCGGACAGCTCTCCACTGGCACGACAATTTCCTACAGACGCCCTCCAAACCTGAGAACTCTTCTTGTCCGCAGCCACATCCAAAAAGATGACGAATTAGAAAATGGGACTTTGCCTTGCCAGGGACCACGGTGCTTAACCTGTGCCCATGTCGGACCCAACCATCGCCTTCAGGGCTCCAATGGTCGATATATCCACACGTCCGGCCACTACACATGCAAGTCAGCGAATATAATATATGCAATATTTTGTTCTATCTGCCCAAATCTTCTATACATCGGAGAAACCGAGAGGAAATTACACGAAAGGTTCCGCGAGCACCGCCGCTTAATACTTTTACAACAGTCTGATAACATTAGCAACCACCAAATGACTCTGATCTCCAAGCATTTTTCCAGTTCAACCCACAGCGCTGATAACGCCCGAGTTATCGTTCTTCGTTCCGGCTTCAACAATTCTAATTCCCGTAAACGTGAAGAAAGCCGCCTTATCTACCACGTCAACTCGACTCATCCCGGAGTCCTAAATGAAAGACTCATTTTAGGATTCTAGTTTGTCGGCACGTGTTGTAACATACCGCCCTGTGACACGGATCTCGTGTTAGCCCCCTAGCGGGCTGGGCGATAAATACAACATGTTTCCCGATATCCCCCTCATTCCTTCCTACTAGTCTGAAGAAGAGCCTTCGCTCGAAACGTCACCCCCCATCCCTTTGCTCCCCCCTTCGGTACACCAGTCCCCCCTTCTTTTCTCTCTGTGTACGTGTGCCTGGCAGCCCCTTCGGTTTTTTGGTCTCTATTTTTGTTGAACTAAGTGTTTAACTGACAGACCTCGAAATTTTGTATTATGGAGTTTTCTGTGTGGGATTGTCCCCCCCAAAAAATTCGGCGAAATTCGAGCACTTAATTTCGTGTAAATAAATCCCGAAACTCAGGAAATATTATGTTCATTTTGGCTTCTACGTGCCCGCACTCGTTCAAACAAGTGGACCGAAATTTCTACCAATATCTAAAATAATCCTTCTTCTGCCAAGATAGAAAAATCCCGTGTTTCTAGGATGTCCCGAAGCGTCGCAGCTACTCATGGAGGAAGGAAGTACAGGAGCGGCCATTCCGACCATATTCTGTCGGGACGAGCGTAGCCGCCTTCGCAATGCATTTTGGGATGCGCCTGTCTACCACGTGACCGCTCACGTGACTCCCAAACATCACGGCGCCTTCCAAAGCATACGACGCGAGCTGTTGCTGTGTGATAGCTCAGATGCCAGCATTATGTTGAATAGGTGCGTGCGCTTTTATTTCTGTATGTTCGGAGGTTACGCATGACGAGTACGCATGACTGGAAACGGTGACCGCCGACGTACGTATGTTAAAGAACGCCTGTACCCACAACACCATTAATCAGACGTGTACAACAGCAGAGGATATGGAATCTGTGGCACAGCGCTAGCTCCCAAACGAACATTCAGATGACTCGAACACACACAGGCGTCTAAAACAACCGACTGAGTACTTACGAATGAAACGTGTTCCCGTGGCAGAGCTGCTTTCTGTTGAACGAGAGCCGTTGCCGGGACAGGAACACGTTACCATACGTCGCTTCTACGATGCTGTTCACATTTCGACAATAGGTGACTTTAGAAAAGCTTCTCTTAAACATCAGTGACTAGAAATACACTGCAGGGATTATGATGACAGTAAAGGAAGTTCCTATTCCTCGGTGCTTCTCCTCTGCTTCCAATTGCTGGACGACTGTCGATACATGGTGATGGTGGTGTCCAAAAACTTCGCCGGAGACGTACTTCAACGACACTCGACAACAA
This sequence comes from Ornithodoros turicata, assembly GCF_037126465.1. Classification (NCBI taxonomy): domain Eukaryota; kingdom Metazoa; phylum Arthropoda; class Arachnida; order Ixodida; family Argasidae; genus Ornithodoros; species Ornithodoros turicata. The sequence continues at coordinate 184,136,723 of NC_088201.1, forward strand.
CGTTTCTTTACAGCTATTTACAGCAACAGCGAAAGTAGGCTTACATGGCAAAGTTAGGTCAGCACTACCCCAGTACTACTGCTCTCAAGTCCGCAGCTGAAGGTGCCACAATTGTGTGTCCGCGGCTTATATAGCCCATGCGCGCAACCAGTTTCTTTCCACGTGCGTCGCACGTGACAATGTTTCTTCCTAGATGCTCTAAATGATTCTATAGTTTTCACACCACAAAAGCTGAACTCTCCGAATCAACAATGAAATATGAAAGTCACTGAAAAGGTTAGCCAGCTGTAGGGATCGAACCCATGTGTTATGGATTACCGGTCCAGGGCTCTACCAATCAGTTTATCCAATCAGTACCATCAGTTTCTCTCTTCTCCGTATCAGTTAAGAATTGGCGATTTACGGAGTTCTACATATACACAATCGTATAGAAGATCTTTGTCGCCACAAAACGTCTAAAAACTCCGTACTTGAATAAGAGCAACGCCGGCGTGGCGGCTAATGCGTTAAAAGGGTACAACTCGAAGTCGCGATTGAGGTTGCGGCTGCCGAGGGTCACAATGGAGCCTCCCAATGTGGAGGGCATACAATGAGGAAATCACCAGAACACTTTTTTTAGAGTATCTTGTTGCGATGCAAGCTTGCCTTTACAATGACCTTCATCATGTAGACGCTTCACTTGGTGGAGAATCTCTGCTACGAGGGGGACTAGTGACCTACGAAGACCCATGGTGTCCGCACATTGCAGAGCAGCCTGTGAATCAAAACAAACCAAACAGACAATGCACAAAACGCACAATGCACACAGACATGATGGCCAAATACTTGAAAAAGCATGACAAAACAACACGCCCCCCTAAAAAAAAGTGTGTTCAGCTCCACAAAAGCAAGGATGCACATAATTAGAGTAGTAGTTACTGGACACAGACTGTCCGCAACTCTACAAGGCTTCTGGACACGTTTAATTAGCAATTAGAGCTAATTGGGACCCCCCACATTAATCAGGACCCACCAGGGAGTCACCACACTAATTGGGGAGCATCTAGGACGTGTCCAGACCACCCTGTGCGTTGCGGACAATCTGTGTCCATAAAAAATAAAAAAATAGGTAGAGATAGAGTGGAGAGAAGGAGTTTAGTTGAAGATCAACGACGCCATCTTGAAGGAAGCGGCCCGGAAAGGCCGCTGACCATCGCCGGGCGACGGAGCACAGAGGCAGGTTGCAAAGCATCCTAGCTATGACCACAAGTTCCGGACATCCTGTGACGTCAGCCGTGACGTCATCATGGCATGTCTGGGCAAGTTAGGACAGCTCTGGACATGCAAGGAGAAAAACACTCGTAATACAGAGGCTGGGAAAGCAAGAGTATGCAAACCATCAATAGCTAACAAGAAAAAACAATTAGTTACACAACAAATGAGCCCACCAGAACAGGAGCGCAGAACGATGCGACTGCTCCATCCGAGAGGCAGGCAGAGAACTGACTCGTAATGGTTTTTTTTCTCCTGTATAAAGCCCCGCAGCTGCATCCCCTAGCGGTTACTTTCTCAACTAATCTCACAACAAAATTATTAAGAATCACGCCAGCGCTACTCCCGTTCCCAAGGCAGAAGATGATAGAAAATGCCGGGGATGCACGGACAACAGCAACCAGCACCCGACGTGCACGGGCACGAAAATTGCAAACAAAGCGGGAACAAAGTTGACGAAAGCATTAGTTACACAACAAATCACCTCACCACAGCAGGAGCGCAGACCGATGCGACTGCTCTCCGTGACAACCAGCCAGAAACTGAGCGAGCGCGGGGAGCGCACGTCTGCTTTCTGCGACAGCCGGAGAGAAACTGACTGGGGCGCCGCTCCGCGGCAGCTACGCATACGCGCTCCTAGCGTCCTCTGGGGCGACCACCTCCGAGAGGCTAAGAGTGAAGAGCATTCCTGCGCCCCCTGCTGGCCGTTCTCATTGGTCGTGAGGCTAAGAGAGAAGAGCATTCCTGCGCCCCCTGCTGGCCGTTCTCATTGGTCGTGACGTCATCCTATTGTCTCAGGGCTACCCTGTTTTTTTCCACTAATGCTCCTTTGGTCAATCTACAATGAAGCCACAGTATGACGTCATCATGCACCTGCGTGGCTCAAGGACGCGTACGCTCTAGACAGGGGACCTATTATTTATTGAATCACTATCCCATGATTATTTCCTTTATTCTTCTATAACGATTGAATAGAAAACTATTGCAGAAGAGCACCATGCATGAAAGCTGATCGTAGGAATTACAAAGTCTTACTAAATGAGACTTGCAAAAGAACAAAATATCCTAACACGTAACTCCATCAACGACAAATAAGAGGACTAGGCACTCAACAAATCAGCACAGAGGACGGGTAACCAGGAGCGCAAAACTCAGGGCAGCACTATCGTCAAGACAACAATGTTCCTTGTCAAAAGAGAAAAAAATACTAAGCGTCAACAAAGGAAAGCATGCTACGTACGACTGCCGTACGACTGCTGGGCAACAGAGGAAAACAAACACTTGAACAGAGTGAAAAAGGCACTCACCATCATTTTTCCCGTTCACAGCATTCCCTCATTGTAAATCCGCTCGTCACAAAATCCACCTGCATCGTCGAACACCATTCACCAGTGACGAACCACACATCCGCACCCCATCAGAGGCAGACAGAACCCCACCGAAGCTACGCTCTTCCACTGACGACCAACGCCAGGAGCAGAATTTGCGTGTCGAGACCCGTCAGTGTCCAAGAGAGAAGTGAATCCTTGCGCCCCCTGCTGGCCGTTCTCATTGGTCGTGACGTCATCCTATTGTCTCAGGGCTACCCTGTTTTTTTCAACTAATGCTCCTTTGGTCAATCTACAATGAAGCCACAGTATGACGTCATCATGCACCTGCGTAGGGAACTATTGCAGAAAAACACCATAGACAAGAGGAGATTGTAGCATTTCATTCCCAAAGTCTTACAGTACAGGAAAAAAAAAAAAAGGTTCAGCAAGGCATAAAGTCACACACCTGTCCCCCTCGCGGTTACTCTCTGAACTAAATGAATCGCAAAATTATTAAGAATAGCTCTACTCCCATTCAAGGCAGCACTATCGTCAAGAATATGCCTTGTACAAAAAGAAAAAAAACTACATGCAGAAGGAAAGCATGTCAGAACAAGCCCAGGCATGTCAGCACATGTTTGTCAGACAAGGGGGGAAAAAGCGAAAAGAAACAAAGAAGGAAACCAGCATCAAACTATTTCTTCTTATTCAAAAACAGTGCTCATCATAAATCTGCCCAGGACAAGACACACTATTTTTCTATTGCCACACTTTTTTCCAGTAACGGTCAATGCATTGCTACAGACTGCGTGACGTCATCACATCCTGTCTGAAGAAGAAGACACCGGCAAAGACTCCTATTATTTATTGAATCGCAAGATTATTTCCTTTGTCCTACTCTTAATGACATTGATTCTCTCATTAAAATTCAACAAAAAAGCACCCCGCATATTAACGATTTTCACCCCAAAGGCTCATCATGGTCATTAGAATTACAGTAAACTGTCACTGCTCTTTTAAAATAATAAGTGAGACCACTCAACATCACCTCCAGGCTTATGTAATACATGACCCTTTCTATGCTCATACATTCGTTGTCTGAGGCTACACCTGCGAGCAAAAAAGGCGCGGAAGCCGGGTGGGCAAAGTTCCATTCGCGCATTGCGAGCAAAAAGGCGCTAAAGCACAAGACAGAACGCCTTTACGGGAACACGATAGCATTCCTATACTATATTAATGATTATTGCATTGCAGTTTAGAAAAACTACAACTAAACTATAATTTTAGGAGCCCATTAAAATTCTACTTTCTATGGAAACTATAATTGCCCTATTATTTGGATCGCTACTAATGAAGCGCTCTAATTTTTTCTCTCTTCCCATTTCAGCCTTGTCATGCAGGGAAGCAGACTCATATCCAAAATAATTAATTTACACTGAGGGTGCCGTGCTTCAGGAATTCCTATCCTGCGCTCAGATGCAAGCATTTCTTCACGGATACCTTTAACAGCTGACTTCCTCAACATATCGAACACCCAACAAAATCAAACAAACAACCCCACTTCCACTGGTAGAACACTATTTAGCTTTTACGCAGGAGGCTTTCTTCTACATAAAAAGTAGAGAAAATAAGAAAAGAGCAGCAAAAAATTGCGTGCACTTTTGCTTGACTTAAAAAACCTGAAGCATATGCCAATAAACCAAGAAAAAGACACTCATGTCTGGTATCTGATAGTGCCACATACACAGACGCATTGCCCTTGCGTAAAGAAAGCACAGGACAGGGATACACAAATATCCTTAGGTGAGCAGGGAAAAGGCTTAAGACCTCAGGTCACCACACATCGCCACGCGGCTAACACAACATGACACCAACAACATACTAGCGGCGGGAAGAACTGCAACACTGCTAAACAAGTCCAGACATGCCACGATGACGTCACAAATCAGGGGGGGAAAAAGCACACGCATGCACGCACAGAGAACAACGCATTAAACACACGGAGCGCTCAGGAATAATCGTAGCGTTACCGCACATTGCTACGAAGCTCAACGTCTAACACAAGACGGCAGCAACAAGATATTAAAGGATAAAAATTGCAACACTACTGAACAAGTGCAGACATGCGACATCGCATACAAAACACTGCTCATCGGGGAAAAGGCCTAAGCCCGCGGCGGATCATCATGGAGCATACACAACTTCATTTTTCTATTTCGCGTAAACTAAACGCGGTCTGCTTGGAAAACGACGTACAAATTTTCTTAAGGAGCAGAGAAATATATCTACTCCGTGCTCAGATACCAGCATTTCTGCTCAAAAATCTGCAAAATTAAGCACTGCTTACTTCGTCAAGATATCGAACAAAATCAAACAAACAACCCCACTTCCACTGGTACAACACTATTCAGCTTTTACGCAGGAGGCTTTGTTCTACATAAAAAGTAGAGAAAATAAGAAAAGAGCAGCGAAAAATTACGCATTTGCGCTCCAATAGCTGTAACTGCAAGAAACCGTAGCGCACGCCAATAAACTGAGAAAAAGACACTCATGTCTGGTATCTGATAGTGCCACATACACAGCCGCATTACCCTTGCGTAAAGAAAGCACAGGACAGGGATACACAAATTTCCTTAGGTGAGCAGGGAAAAGGCTTAAGACCTCAGGTCACCTCACATCGCCACGCGGCTAGCACAACATGACACCAACAACATACTAGCGGCGGGAAGAACTGCAACACTGCTAAACAAGTCCAGACATGCCACGATGACGTCACAAATCAGGGGGAAAAAAGCACACGCACGCACGCACAGAGTACAACGCATTAAACACACGGTGCGCTCAGGAATAATCGTAGCGTTACCGCACGTCGCTACGAAGCTCAACGTCTAACACAAGACGACACCAACAAGATATTAAAGGGTAAAAATTGCAACACTACTGAACAAGTCCAGACATGCGACATCGCATACAAAACACTGCTCATCGGGGAAAAGGGCTAAGCCTGCGGCGGATCATCATAGAGCATACACAACTTCATTTTTCTATTTCGCGTAAACTAAACGCGGTCTGCTTGGAAAACGACGTACAAATTTTCTTAAGGAGCAGAGAAATATATCTACTCCGTGCTCAGATACCAGCATTTCTGCTCAAAAACCTGCAAAATTAAGCACTGCTTACTTCGTCAAGATATCGAACACCCAACAAAATCAAACAAACAACCCCACTTCCACTGATAGAACACTATTCAGCTTTTACGCAGGAGGCTTTCTTCTACATAAAAGTAGAGAAAATAAGAAAAGAGCTGCGAAAAATTACACGCACTTTTGCTCGCATAGCTATAAGAGAGAAAAATAAAATAAAATATCGACACACACGCTAATAAACTGTGACAAAGACACCCATTTCTGCTATCAGATAATTATTGCATAATGCTAAATACTCATTTGCATTGTCCCTTCGTGAAGAAAGCACAGGACAGGGATACACGATTTATCTTAAGCGAGCAGGCAAAGTCACTTCTACTCGAACAGCTTAATACCACAAAGTCTGAATTTTTGCAAAGCAAATAAAGCTTGAAGAGCGCTACGAACGTGACAGGCACATACTAACAAACAAACAAACACTTCTTCGAGTCTGTATTATCTTTAAAAAATAACGAAAGCACACAAAAAATCAAATCGGCTAGGTAGCCTACCAGACGTTGTGCCTTAAAGTTGGCTGCATGCAATGCGCGGAAGCATGCTCTGAAGCCAACTTGCGGTTTTGCTGGATGCACATGAAGTCAGATTCCAATTGGAAATCGCGCTAAGGACGTGCCAAACGTGGAATTTCCGCAAAATTAATCACAATCCCTGGAATTCTGTTCATTTTAGCGGGAATGCTGGCGCTTGTGCTCTATTATTCGAAATTTTCGAATATTCGAATTTCTCGATTATCAAATTTTCGAATACGAATAGGGTTCGAATATCAACAATATTCCAACGATATCCGAAATTTCGAATATTCGTACACCTCTAGTGAATACTGACACTCATCAACATATAACAAAAAACAAACAAACAAATCCCATTCTGATGAACTCTCCTCTGCCGAGCGGCTTTTTCCTGCTCTACCTGGATGCTGACTTTTCCCCCCCTCACCAACATTCTGAGTAAAAGCAGAGAAAGAAGAAAAGAACCGCGAAAAATTACACGCATTTGTGTCACAGGACAGGGATACACAAATTTCCTTAAGTGAGCAGGGAAGAGGCTTAAGTTGTACCGCTCAGGAATAATCGGAGAATCGCCGCTTATCGCTAGGCGGATAGCGCTTGAACAGCGCTACGAACGTGACAGATACATACTAACAAACAAACAAACAAACAACAGCAGGACCGGCGTCGGTCACTCATAAAATACCCTGCCCAAAACAAAGACTTCACCAGGTTCGCGAGGCAATTCCATTAAAAACGCTCGTCCTATCCTACAGATAGCAATGCAAACGCGACTGCCCTTATTTTTTAAAACCACTATTTCACGCAATAGTACATAAATGTATCACTCGTGTCACACGAAAAGGCAAACACTTACCTGTCAAGTGGGGTCCCAGCGCGTGCGCGCGCGCACGCACACACAGGCACACACACACACACTAACATTTTCACACTCACAAACACAAAGTCTATTTTCACAACCACATAAATCCATATTATTCCTCAGGTCAATAATCATCCTGCCATCGCCAAAAGACGGCACAGACATGTATGCTTACGCAAGACAATCGGTCCTCGTTCCGGATGTAATAGGATATCGCCACTCGGCCGGCGCGAACCAATAAAGAAAGAAAGGAATGCATGTTCGCTACGAAGAAAACGGTGCCGTGCTTCTACGCAGCGATCATTATACAGACGCGTAAATGTGAACATCATTCGCTACACACTGTAGCTCTAATCATTTTTAAACCAAACCAAACCGTGTTCATAGGTCTTCACTAAATAGGTGAGCCGATAATGACTCAAAATAAAATAAAATAAAATAATCATTCCATCATCGCTGGCTGCAAGCTTGGGTACCCAACAGAGCAGCGCGCTCCTATCAACATGCCTTGGGCTGACCTTACACACCCGAAGCCTTTTCTGAATACATTCTGCCGGCGCTGGAATAAAAGATTTATCGCGAGGGTACTACGATGTCAGCTCTGTTGCTGTTTAAGTGATAAACAGTTCGCTCACTCGGGGAATCGCGCGCGTCTAAACCGCGAGAACGGGTCCGCGTTGCGCTCGCGCCGCGGGGAATCGCGCGCGTCGCGAGTCCAAACCGCGAGACCGGGCCCGCGCGTGCGCTTCGCAGTTCGGGCGCACTGTTTTATCACTTAAACAGCAACAGAGCTGACATCGTAGTACCCTCGCGATAAATCTTTTATTCCAGCGCCGGCAGAATGTATTCAGAAAAGGCTTCGGGTGTGTAAGGTCAGCCCAAGGCGTGTTGATAGGAGCGCGCTGCTCTGTTGGGTACCCAAGCTTGCAGCCAGCGATGATGGAATGATTATTTTATTTTATTTTATTTTGAGTCATTATCGGCTCACCTATTTAGTGAAGACCTATGAACACGGTTTGGTTTGGTTTAAAAATGATTAGAGCTACAGTGTGTAGCGAATGATGTTCACATTTACGCGTCTGTATAATGATCGCTGCGTAGAAGCACGGCACCGTTTTCTTCGTAGCGAACATGCATTCCTTTCTTTCTTTATTGGTTCGCGCCGGCCGAGTGGCGATATCCTATTACATCCGGAACGAGGACCGATTGTCTTGCGTAAGCATACATGTCTGTGCCGTCTTTTGGCGATGGCAGGATGATTATTGACCTGAGGAATAATATGGATTTATGTGGTTGTGAAAATAGACTTTGTGTTTGTGAGTGTGAAAATGTTAGTGTGTGTGTGTGTGCCTGTGTGTGCGTGCGCGCGCGCACGCGCTGGGACCCCACTTGACAGGTAAGTGTTTGCCTTTTCGTGTGACACGAGTGATACATTTATGTACTATTGCGTGAAATAGTGGTTTTAAAAAATAAGGGCAGTCGCGTTTGCATTGCTATCTGTAGGATAGGACGAGCGTTTTTAATGGAATTGCCTCGCGAACCTGGTGAAGTCTTTGTTTTGGGCAGGGTATTTTATGAGTGCCCGACGCCGGTCCTGCTGTTGTTTGTTTGTTTGTTTGTTAGTATGTATCTGTCACGTTCGTAGCGTTCAAGCGCTATCCGCCTAGCGATAAGCGGCGATTCTCCGATTATTCCTGAGCGGTACGACTTAAGCCTCTTCCCTGCTCACTTAAGGAAATTTGTGTATCCCTGTCCTGTGACACAAATGCGTGTAATTTTTCGCGGTTCTTTTCTTCTTTCTCTGCTTTTACTCAGAATGTTGGTGAGGGGGGGAAAAGTCAGCATCCAGGTAGAGCAGGAAAAAGCCGCTCGGCAGAGGAGAGTTCATCAGAATGGGATTTGTTTGTTTGTTTTTTGTTATATGTTGATGAGTGTCAGTATTCACTAGAGGTGTACGAATATTCGAAATTTCGGATATCGTTGGAATATTGTTGATATTCGAACCCTATTCGTATTCGAAAATTTGATAATCGAGAAATTCGAATATTCGAAAATTTCGAATAATAGAGCACAAGCGCCAGCATTCCCGCTATAATTAACAGAATTCCAGGGATTGTGATTAATTTTGCGAAAATTCCACGTTTGGCACGTCCTTAGCGCGATTTCCAATTGGAATCTGACTTCATGTGCATCCAGCAAAACCGCAAGTTGGCTTCACAGCATGCTTCCGCGCATTGCATGCAGCCAACTTTAAGGCACAACGTCTGGTAGGCTACCTAGCCGATTTGATTTTTTTGTGTGCTTTCGTCATTTTTTAAAGATAATACAGACTCGAAGAAGTGTTTGTTTGTTTGTTAGTATGTGCCTGTCACGTTCGTAGCGCTCTTCAAGCTTTATTTGCTTTGCAAAAATTCAGACTTTGTGGTATTAAGCTGTTCGAGTAGAAGTGACTTTGCCTGCTCGCTTAAGATAAATCGTGTATCCCTGTCCTGTGCTTTCTTCACGAAGGGACAATGCAAATGAGTATTTAGCATTATGCAATAATTATCTGATAGCAGAAATGGGTGTCTTTGTCACAGTTTATTAGCGTGTGTGTCGATATTTTATTCTATTTTTCTCTCTTATAGCTATGCGAGCAAAAGTGCGTGTAATTTTTCGCAGCTCTTTTCTTATTTTCTCTACTTTTATGTAGAAGAAAGCCTCCTGCGTAAAAGCTGAATAGTGTTCTATCAGTGGAAGTGGGGTTGTTTGTTTGATTTTGTTGGGTGTTCGATATCTTGACGAAGTAAGCAGTGCTTAATTTTGCAGGTTTTTGAGCAGAAATGCTGGTATCTGAGCACGGAGTAGATATATTTCTCTGCTCCTTAAGAAAATTTGTACGTCGTTTTCCAAGCAGACCGCGTTTAGTTTACGCGAAATAGAAAAATGAAGTTGTGTATGCTCTATGATGATCCGCCGCAGGCTTAGCCCTTTTCCCCGATGAGCAGTGTTTTGTATGCGATGTCGCATGTCTGGACTTGTTCAGTAGTGTTGCAATTTTTACCCTTTAATATCTTGTTGGTGTCGTCTTGTGTTAGACGTTGAGCTTCGTAGCGACGTGCGGTAACGCTACGATTATTCCTGAGCGCACCGTGTGTTTAATGCGTTGTACTCTGTGCGTGCGTGCGTGTGCTTTTTTTCCCCCTGATTTGTGACGTCATCGTGGCATGTCTGGACTTGTTTAGCAGTGTTGCAGTTCTTCCCGCCGCTAGTATGTTGTTGGTGTCATGTTGTGCTAGCCGCGTGGCGATGTGAGGTGACCTGAGGTCTTAAGCCTTTTCCCTGCTCACCTAAGGAAATTTGTGTATCCCTGTCCTGTGCTTTCTTTACGCAAGGGTAATGCGGCTGTGTATGTGGCACTATCAGATACCAGACATGAGTGTCTTTTTCTCAGTTTATTGGCGTGCGCTACGGTTTCTTGCAGTTACAGCTATTGGAGCGCAAATGCGTGTAATTTTTCCCTGCTCTTTTCTTATTTTCTCTACTTTTTATGTAGAACAAAGCCTCCTGCGTAAAAGCTGAATAGTGTTGTACCAGTGGAAGTGGGGTTGTTTGTTTGATTTTGTTCGATATCTTGACGAAGTAAGCAGTGCTTAATTTTGCAGATTTTTGAGCAGAAATGCTGGTATCTGAGCACGGAGTAGATATATTTCTCTGCTCCTTAAGAAAATTTGTACGTCGTTTTCCAAGCAGACCGCGTTTAGTTTACGCGAAATAGAAAAATGAAGTTGTGTATGCTCCATGATGATCCGCCGCGGGCTTAGGCCTTTTCCCCGATGAGCAGTGTTTTGTATGCGATGTCGCATGTCTGCACTTGTTCAGTAGTGTTGCAATTTTTATCCTTTAATATCTTGTTGCTGCCGTCTTGTGTTAGACGTTGAGCTTCGTAGCAATGTGCGGTAACGCTACGATTATTCCTGAGCGCTCCGTGTGTTTAATGCGTTGTTCTCTGTGCGTGCATGCGTGTGCTTTTTCCCCCCCTGATTTGTGACGTCATCGTGGCATGTCTGGACTTGTTTAGCAGTGTTGCAGTTCTTCCCGCCGCTAGTATGTTGTTGGTGTCATGTTGTGTTAGCCGCGTGGCGATGTGTGGTGACCTGAGGTCTTAAGCCTTTTCCCTGCTCACCTAAGGATATTTGTGTATCCCTGTCCTGTGCTTTCTTTACGCAAGGGCAATGCGTCTGTGTATGTGGCACTATCAGATACCAGACATGAGTGTCTTTTTCTTGGTTTATTGGCATATGCTTCAGGTTTTTTAAGTCAAGCAAAAGTGCACGCAATTTTTTGCTGCTCTTTTCTTATTTTCTCTACTTTTTATGTAGAAGAAAGCCTCCTGCGTAAAAGCTAAATAGTGTTCTACCAGTGGAAGTGGGGTTGTTTGTTTGATTTTGTTGGGTGTTCGATATGTTGAGGAAGTCAGCTGTTAAAGGTATCCGTGAAGAAATGCTTGCATCTGAGCGCAGGATAGGAATTCCTGAAGCACGGCACCCTCAGTGTAAATTAATTATTTTGGATATGAGTCTGCTTCCCTGCATGACAAGGCTGAAATGGGAAGAGAGAAAAAATTAGAGCGCTTCATTAGTAGCGATCCAAATAATAGGGCAATTATAGTTTCCATAGAAAGTAGAATTTTAATGGGCTCCTAAAATTATAGTTTAGTTGTAGTTTTTCTAAACTGCAATGCAATAATCATTAATATAGTATAGGAATGCTATCGTGTTCCCGTAAAGGCGTTCTGTCTTGTGCTTTAGCGCCTTTTTGCTCGCAATGCGCGAATGGAACTTTGCCCACCCGGCTTCCGCGCCTTTTTTGCTCGCAGGTGTAGCCTCAGACAACGAATGTATGAGCATAGAAAGGGTCATGTATTACATAAGCCTGGAGGTGATGTTGAGTGGTCTCACTTATTATTTTAAAAGAGCAGTGACAGTTTACTGTAATTCTAATGACCATGATGAGCCTTTGGGGTGAAAATCGTTAATATGCGGGGTGCTTTTTTGTTGAATTTTAATGAGAGAATCAATGTCATTAAGAGTAGGACAAAGGAAATAATCTTGCGATTCAATAAATAATAGGAGTCTTTGCCGGTGTCTTCTTCTTCAGACAGGATGTGATGACGTCACGCAGTCTGTAGCAATGCATTGACCGTTACTGGAAAAAAGTGTGGCAATAGAAAAATAGTGTGTCTTGTCCTGGGCAGATTTGTGATGAGCACTGTTTTTGAATAAGAAGAAATAGTTTGATGCTGGTTTCCTTCTTTGTTTCTTTTCGCTTTTTCCCCCCTTGTCTGACAAACATGTGCTGACATGCCTGGGCTTGTTCTGACATGCTCTCCTTCTGCATGTAGTTTTTTTCTTTTTGTACAAGGCATATTCTTGACGATAGTGCTGCCTTGAATGGGAGTAGAGCTATTCTTAATAATTTTGCGATTCATTTAGTTCAGAGAGTAACCGCGAGGGGGACAGGTGTGTGACTTTATGTCTTGCTGAACCTTTTTTTTTTCCTGTACTGTAAGACTTTGGGAATGAAATGCTACAATCTCCTCTTGTCTATGGTGTTTTTCTGCAATAGTTCCCTACGCAATCATTATAGTAGAATAAAGGAAATAATCTAGGGATAGTGATTCAATAAATAACAGGTGCCCTGTCTAGAGCGTACGCGTCCTTGAGCCACGCAGGTGCATGATGACGTCATACTGTGGCTTCATTGTAGATTGACCAAAGGAGCATTAGTTGAAAAAAAACAGGGTAGCCCTGAGACAATAGGATGACGTCACGACCAATGAGAACGGCCAGCAGGGGGCGCAAGGATTCACTTCTCTCTTGGACACTGACGGGTCTCAACACGCAAATTCTGCTCCTGGCGTTGGCCGTCAGTGGAAGAGCGTAGCTTCGGTGGGGTTCTGTCTGCCTCTGATGGGGTGCGGATGTGTGGTTCGTCACTGGTGAATGGTGTTCGACGATGCAGGTGGATTTTGTGACGAGCGGATTTACAATGAGAGAATGCTGTGAACGGGAAAAATGATGGTGAGTGCCTTTTTCACTCTGTTCAAGTGTTTGTTTTCCTCTGTTGCCCAGCAGTCGTACGATTTGTCCTGACGTGTCCTGACATGCCCCGATATGCATGCTTTCCTTTGTTGACGCTTAGTATTTTTTTCTCTTTTGACAAGGAACATTGTTGTCTTGACGATAGTGCTGCCATGAGTTTTGCGCTCCTGGTTACCCGTACTCTGTGCTGATTTGTTGAGTGCCTAGTCCTCTTATTTGTCGTTGATGGAGTTACGTGTTAGGATATTTTGTTCTTTTGCAAGTCTCATTTAGTAAGACTTTGGAATTCCTACGATCAGCTTTCATGCATGGTGCTCTTCTGCAATAGTTTTCTATTCAATCGTTATAGAAGAATAAAGGAAATAATCATGGGATAGTGATTCAATAAATAATAGGTCCCCTGTCTAGAGCGTACGCGTCCTTGAGCCACGCAGGTGCATGATGACGTCATACTGTGGCTTCATTGTAGATTGACCAAAGGAGCATTAGTGGAAAAAAACAGGGTAGCCCTGAGACAATAGGATGACGTCACGACCAATGAGAACGGCCAGCAGGGGGCGCAGGAATGCTCTTCTCTCTTAGCCTCACGACCAATGAGAACGGCCAGCAGGGGGCGCAGGAATGCTCTTCACTCTTAGCCTCTCGGAGGTGGTCGCCCCAGAGGACGCTAGGAGCGCGTATGCGTAGCGGCCGCGGAGCGGCGCCCCAGTCAGTTTCTCTCCGGTTGTCGCAGAAAGCAGACGTGCACTCCCCGCGCTCGCTCAGTTTCTGGCTGGTTGTCACGGGGAGCAGTCGCATCGGTCTGCGCTCCTGCTGTGGTGAGGTGATTTGTTGTGTAACTAATGCTTTCGTCAACTTTGTTCCCGCTTTGTTTGCAATTTTCGTGCCCGTGCACGTCGGGTGCTGGTTGCTGTTGTCCGGGCATCCCCGGCATTTTCTATCATCTTCTGCCTTGGGAACGGGAGTAGCGCTGGCGTGATTCTTAATAATTTTGTTGTGAGATTAGTTGAGAAAGTAACCGCTAGGGGATGCAGCTGCGGGGCTTTATACAGGAGAAAAAAAACCATTACGAGTCAGTTCTCTGCCTGCCTCTCGGATGGAGCAGTCGCATCGTTCTGCGCTCCTGTTCTAGTGGGCTCATTTGTTGTGTAACTAATTGTTTTTTCTTGTTAGCTATTGATGGTTTGCATACTCTTGCTTTCCCAGCCTCTGTATTACGAGTGTTTTTCTCCTTGCATGTCCAGAGCTGTCCTAACTTGCCCAGACATGCCATGATGACGTCACGGCTGACGTCACAGGATGTCCGGAACTTGTGGTCATAGCTAGGATGCTTTGCAACCTGCCTCTGTGCTCCGTCGCCCGGCGATGGTCAGCGGCCGCTTCCTTCAAGATGGCGTCGTTGATCTTCAACTAAACTCCTTCTCTCCACTCTATCTCTACCTATTTTTTTATTTTTTATGGGCACAGATTGTCCGCAACGCACAGGGTGGTCTGGACACGTCCTAGATGCTCCCCAATTAGTGTGATGACTCCCTGGTGGGTCCTTACCCCAAGAACACACTGTCATCCCAGGGCTATCCTAAGGTTGTCAGATGGGGACAGGTATGACATCCCTAGGATGTCATAATCTGATCCTCAAAATGTCATAATACTGCCACTTTGGCATATGAGATGACATCCCCGAGGCTGTCCCTCGCCCATCATCAGGGACCAATTTAGGACAGTTTAAGTACACATGGAGGACAATGCTTTCCCTCAATTCCCTGTTTTGATTTGTGTTCCCATGCAACGCGTTTGCACTAGTATACGTCTAAAAGATGTCTAAATGTAGACTTTGGGAATGTCTATTGGACGTCTAACAAAGTAGCTCTATTGCTTTGTATATCCGTCCCCTAGTCCAGCTAACGTTACGCTAAAATACGGCTAATAGCCGGATAATTGTTGGATCGATTTAGACCATTTTAGACCAAATGTCTAAAATAGGACGGTACTTATCTATCCACTGAGCCGTCATATAGACATGTATTAGCCATGACATCTAAAATTATACATATTTCATACCTAAATTTTGGCACTAGTGGCACATGTATTGGTTCGTCCAGGTATATGTCACTGACATGTACATGCACAGTATGTCTTACAAAGGCAACATGGATGTTGGTACAAGATTTATTTCTATGAACATACCGGGCAAACACTGACTTCCAAACATGTCGACAAGTCAGCAGACATTGTGAGCACTTCCCCTTATTGCACAGTCACGTACCAGCAAATCTTGGTACTCTTCCAAAGCAGATAGTAATGTACATGTACACAAATCGCAGCACTTATATCACTGGTAGCTGTAAGTATTGCCTCTGTCTCTGGGTCCGTGCTTGGGTGCTCCCAATGCAACCAGTACTTTACACACGTGTGGGGTGGTAGACGGCTGTGGGTAGCAGGAAGGAACGTTTCCGAGGTACACTGAAAATAGAAAAGACAATGTGTGATATCACTATAAATGCCTCTATGTAAAAATGTTGCATGCAGCTTGTTTACTGCAGAACTGCAATGTATGCATATTTTTTATTCAGGCACTATGCAAGTGTCAAGTATTTCCGTATCCATACATGTCGGATCATAGTTGCTCGTGGAGAACCCATTTGATTCCCGACTGACAATTCGAAGACGAAAGATGAGGTTACCAAAGAGACCGTGAAGTGACACATCCTACTCGGCAAATCACAATGTGCACACGTTAAAAATGAAATTGTGTGACTGAATCTGAAAAATAATCATTCTGACAGGTTGCACTTACATGGCATCAATGACATGAATCAGACGCAGTTCAGACAATCCAGCTGTAACTGAAGCTCTTTGGCAACAAAGTATTTACAAGAGACTCACACGAGCATCAGATTAGCGAACTCTTAGAAAACCAGCGATATTGAACAACAGCACAGTCAGGTTAGAAAAGGTAATAGTTTTTGTTTACCTGAAATAGGATCGTTGCTGCAGCTAAGCCGAAGTGCCAACAAATGACCCACAGGACAGCCGTTGTATTCGTCACCTCCATTCCATGAGCCTGGAACACCTATAAAATACATGAAACCATGAGGTACCCGCGCCAGCATAATGTGTGCGGCTTTTGACAGCCAGATATCAAACGAAAGAACTTCTCAACGTACGCACTGTTTAAAAAGATGCAACTATCATAAACATGCTGCCCGTGGCAAAATGGTCACTGCACCCATATTTCACTGCAACACAGTCAGCACAGATTAGTGACAACAGCACAGAGTAGTGAGAGCAGACAGCGTCAGATCAGCGAGTACATAGAACACAAGGGGGCAACAGATCTGAAAAGGTAACTGTTTTTGTTTACCTAAAATGTGATCGTAGCTCCAGCCCAGCTGAAGTGCCAACAAATGGCTTACAGGCCAGGCGTAGTAATCGTGACCTTCATTCCATGACTCTGCCAGCACCTATAAAGATAATAAAGACGTAAATCCAAGAGGTACCCGAGCCAAGAACGTATCCAAACGATTGAATCTGAACACACACATACGTCAGTCCCATATCTCCATATTGTTCGTCGCCAGTACACTGAACAGACAGCATCGAACGTAACCAAACGACAATCTTGTTAATACATTTAGGTCAGTCCCACATCTCCATTGTGCTCGTCACTCATTCGCAACATCATTCTGCAGAGAAAGAAAACCATTTTCAGCTGCTGTGCTCCAGAGCTCTATCGCATGCATGCGATTGCGAACACAAGCAGGCACAAATCTGAAAGCAGAGGACAAGAAAGAAAGCAAACTCACCCCTGAAACCTTAAGTACAGAGAACAAATAAGGGACGTTGCCTCCCCGCTACAGCAGCGCTTGTTGTCACGCTTAACGATATCGCTCATTGCGTATTGGACAGGATGCCGGAACTGTCCAGTTGACCGCCAGATTGCAAGAAAACATACGCACGACGCTGGACAAGAAATAAACTTACTAAACTTCGAAACGCTACACAAGCGAGCGTCAGCTCCAGCAACTGAGCGAACAAGTTTGAACGGTTTGAACGCTGACCGTTGCGCTGCGCCGCTGGCGGCGCCCTCTGCCGATGCCGTTTCCAAACTGGCGCCCGAGGGCGTCTTCGCTCTTCGCGCTGTATGTTTTCGTCTCATTGCAGCACTCTTCCGCAGCCACATTTTCTTTTGCCTGCTTGAAACTTGTTCACGGGGTCAGTACGTGCCAACAACAGTTGAATCTAATCACGTTGAGCCTCACGGTTGCAAGACACATGGTTTCTAGTCGCTCTGTCATGACAGCAGTAAGAACAAACTATACTTTGATAATATTTCGCAGAACACAGAGGCAACGTTGTGTTATATCTCCAGTGAAAATGGTTGCATGAATTTGTGATGCAAGTCTAAATGTGGCCAACGTGTGGCATGGTTTTAGACGTCTAACGGTAGACGTCTACTGCAAAATATCTCAGCCATGTCTCGTGACCGCCCCGTCTTAGACGTTTAAATAATGTATAGCGCTAGGGACAGCTTGTAGACGTCTAAATTTATCGGTACCCCTCAAGTCTCAAGTTAGCCGATTTTTAGACGTATACTAGCACACCATGTGTTACCTGGATTATTTTGGTATTTCTGGCACGCACATCCGCCAAGTGCTTACAGATGGTTACATCAAATTGTAATGACACCAAAGTTAAGGAAGCATTTTTATTCTTCCACTGAGAAACAGAATCTTGTCAAGGACACTAAGTCTGAGAAATTCTCGTACTGCCAACTGTAGGGTGGGATAAGCTTAAGCTTTCCCACTCTGTAACCAACTCCGAAAATTCTCTCCCGAAGCCCACACAGATACTGCTAGTTGCTTATAACGTGACCCTCCGTAAATTCGAGAGTCCTGCTCGCCTGCTACACAAAACGAAGAGTGAGCTGTCCATGTTTCTTTCGATTACTCAAAGAACAAGACCCAAAGCGAAAAATTGATTGAAGTAGTAGCTCTGCTTCATTCCAAAGTCTATGTTTCTTACTTCCTTTGGTTTGAGACATTCAGGTAGAACCTTTGAAAGTCAAAACAAGTGCCACAGAATCGCGCGTTTTGTTCTTTCCAGGAGAAATCTTTCATGTATAATAGACAGTCATTCCTTTTAGCGGCAGAGGATTTTACGCTGGGCCACGTACCCTATATTTAAGAAAAATGTCAGTCAGGTCCGAGGATCGGCCCAAAAACAAAACAAATGTGCTTAGGGAGTTTGAGCAGGTAAACTAAATAATATAATAGTTCTCGTCCTCCTAGCTACCCACAGGGACAGGCACAGGACGTGCCTGAATGACCCTTCACGGACAGTCCGCGAGTGTTGTCCTCAGGACTTCCTGGGGATACACCTCGAAGGAAGAGGACACGATGACACTGTGGGGACATCCTGAGGACCATGTGTGTTCTTGGGGTATTAATGTGGGGGGTCCCAATTAGCTCTAATTGCTAATTAAACGTGTCCAGAAGCCTTGTAGCGTTGCGGACAGTCTGTGTCCAGTAACTACTACTA
This sequence comes from Ornithodoros turicata, assembly GCF_037126465.1. Taxonomy (NCBI): domain Eukaryota; kingdom Metazoa; phylum Arthropoda; class Arachnida; order Ixodida; family Argasidae; genus Ornithodoros; species Ornithodoros turicata. The sequence continues at coordinate 184,155,485 of NC_088201.1, forward strand.
ATTAGATGACAGAACATCGAAATCGTAGAAAAAGGTACGACAAACATTGTGAGTTGTGTGCTGTTGTGCAACACCCCATAAAAGCACCTTTTCAACAAAATCCACAATGCACAGAGCGCGACAATAGAACCCTGACAGTTACTACTGCAATTGTTTTCTATGTAGCACAATGGGGTAGATTATCGCCCCTGGGGATGCAACTCCCCATACATTACCTCGAAATAAAGTCGTCGTTGTTGTTTGTATGTAGCACAAAGTTACGTTGAACACGACATTGTGACGTAACACAGACTCTCCTGTGTCGTTGCAGAATGACACTGCACATAGAAGTCGTTGCAGCTTCCTAGAACACGGAGGCGTAACAAAATGATTTCCTCGTACATCTGCCCGCGCTGTACAAGCAGCACGTGCGAACAGATTTTAAATGAGTCAACCCAAGCAGCACAATGTACCGAAAGTCGAGTGCAATAGGGGTGGACGGTATGTATCTTATCAATGTTCTTTAGTTTCACCAGATCGTTCAAGGTCTTCCACCTACCCGTCCACCCCTACTGCACTCGACTTTCAGTACATTGTGCTGCTTGGGAAGGTATTGTGCAGGAGCAGGGGTGAGACGGCACGGGAGATAGTAAAAGCTTGTCATATAAGAAAACTAGGTGAAAAACGTGTGACAGATCGATATACTTGCACAAAATTGAAATGAACTTTCTGGAAGGGTGACAAGAGATAAACTTGTTGCTTGATTGTAGAGACCGGTCTGAACCTGTTTGTTCATTTGCTTCTTTGAACCTTCATATCTTCGGCTGATGCCCATTAACGTCACTTGTAAGTAAGCGCTCGTCCCGTCTACATCTACTCTGTGGTCGTCTGTTCTTGGCACTATCTTCTGTACTGGTACAATACTCGTCCGTTTGCTAGAGGAAGGAGATACCTTTGCGGTGCTGTCAGCATACTCAATCCGCATTAGACCACAGTGAGTTGTATCCCACTGAATAAATAAGATGTGGCCTGCTTCGTAGACGTACAGGTCAGCCATTAACACGTCCATGTCAACGGCGGTGGACGACACTCGTATACGGGTACCCCCAATTGCTTGTAGCGCAGACATCGAAGCGGTGGGAACCGGCAATACTCGCGACGACGCTAAGGTCGACAATGTATCGGAGAAAGAAAGAGAATGGCATGTGATTCTGCAGCTGCTGGTCAGATTTGGGGCGAGCGGCGTTGTCCTTGCACTACACCTTCGTATGATATGATAAAGGCAGTGGGAGCATATTCCCACTCTCGGGGACAAAGCCCGCCCATTCGATCCTCGTGGAAGGCGAAACACAACAACAAATACAAGATGTGCCAAGAAACTTGTCATTTTAATAAGTCACATCTTATAGCCGATCGCTTCCACGCTGCCTCTTCTTTCCAGTGGTGTTATGTCCTTAGCTATGACGTCAATAAGGCTCGGTCGAGTTATCTGCGCCACCCGGTATGAGACACTTTCGGGAAGGTATCGGATGTTCCTGTGGAGTGTGTGACGACGATTCTGTGCCGCAAGCGGAGGAAGTGTCAAATAACTGTTTCTGTTTCACCTATAGCGCCTCAATCAGGTGTTCTCCAGCCTCAACAAGAACCTGCTGGTTTCAGCCGTCCTTGGAACACCCAGACAACGACGAAGGCAACGACCAAACAATTTTCGAAGGGTGTTTATTGTTGATGTGGGAATTCTCTGGAAGGCGCGAAGGCTGTAAATTCGGCGGAACAGAATGTTTCAGTTTTGGACTGCATGATTCATGATGTAATCGCAAGCAGTTGACACTTCGGTTGCCGTTCAAACCCTGCGAGAACTTTAATATAGACGCTGTAACTATACTTTGTTACTGGGTCTCCCAGCTTATGCAACATATACACTAAGTGAAATCAAAACAAACAAAGAGTGGAGAGGCAATGCCGTTGATAAACTGAAGGCGACATAGGGCGTGTTATTACCAGGTGCGACGCTAACTACAAGTGTTAAGTTTTTTATTCATCGATTATGTATACTAACCATATCCGCAACTGTGTGCTTTTACGTGCTACTAGTGAGCTACTATATCAAGGAAGCTGCTAGTAAGGGTGGGATGGGAACCACCACGCCCCACACAAGGTCACCGCGGCAGTGCGAGCTGATGGAATCGAACATTCTTACTACCTCCGCTGTCGTAACTCTGTGGGTGTGGATTATATGACTGCATCTGAAGTTACACCGAATTACCTTGCCTTTTAAAGGTACAGTGAAGCTGTCGACGTGCAATCTCAGAAAATTTATCTACCGTATAACCTGAGCCCTCAGAAATCTTACGTCATACCTTTGGTCCCAATAATTGTCTCATAGAGTTTCTAGTTAATTAAAATTGAGCACTATAGGCAACTCTGTGCTGAAGTTGCAACTAACTAGTATTCCCTGAAGGGCTTAAAGTCGCGCGGGTGACACCCATAATTAAAAAAGGTGGTGTACCTGGCTTCAGTAACTACCGACCAATTTCTGTTCTTCCCCTATTTTCGAAAATTGTGGAGAGATTGTTAAACAATAGATTAGTTTCTTATCTGCGGTCATGTAACGCAATTACCACTGCCCAGTATGGGTTTTTGAAAGACAGTTCCACAGAATCTGCACTTTTATTCGTGAAAGAGCGAATTCTGGAAAATTTTGAACATCGTCTTATGACTGCTGGTTTGTTCTTAGATATTGCGAAAGCATTCGATTCCTTAAGCCACAAGATTTTATTGGAGAAATTATCGTTCTACGGTATCCGGGGTATTGCTCATCAGCTTTTCAATGACTATCTCCATGGTCGCTCCCAGTATGTTGTTGTAAATGGTGTGCGCTCACAAACGTTACCTGTAACTAGTGGTGTGCCACAGGGGTCCATTTTAGGTCCCACGCTATTTTTGGTGTTTATCAACGACATTGTAAATGCGTCGAGCGATGTTAGTTTCGTCTTGTATGCGGACGACACGAATATATTTTTCCCTTGTGAGTCTGAAAATTCAGTTGCAAACAAACTGAACATTTTGTTGAGTGATTTGAGTAGCTGGCTACTAGCGAACCACTTGCGCCTTAACGTTAGTAAGACTAAGTATATGTTGTTTAGACCGCGCGGAAAAATGCTGGTCTCTGAACCAAATGTTGTCCTCAATGGTGCCCCTGTGGCGCGTGTACATGAATTGAAGTTTTTGGGAGTTGTTTTTCAAGAGAATCTCTCCTGGAATAGTCACGTTCAAATGTTGAGGCAGGAGCTCGCAAAGGCTATCGGGCTGCTCAACAGAGCACGAATGATACTCCCCATGCATGTTAAATTGATTCTTTACTATTCATTGGTGTTCTCGCGGTTATCGTACTGTATTTTGGTTTGGGGTTCGACGTCCCCAACCAATTTTTCAGTTATTCAACGCTCCCAAAACAAGGCTGTTCGGGCCGTTGGTAATCTGCCGTTTCTTTCGCCTGTAAGTGACATCATGAAAAAACATCGCATTTTAAGTGTACAGGCTATGTATCAGCATAACTTGGTGTTAAAATTTTTCAAGGAATTTAAAAAGAACCCGGACATTTTTTGTAGTAAATATGGTATTAATACTCTCGTTGTTCCTTATCTCTTACGTACTGCTCCACTGGTTTGTATCCCTAGATGCAGGACGAAATATGGGGAAGAAAGATTGTCTTTCTTAGCTGCTAAGTACTTTAACAGCTTTTATGATTTAATGGTGAAATGCGACTCTGTTCGAACTTTCAGAAAAGAATTAGCAGGTGTTCTCTTGTAGCTCTTCGGAGCATTGATCGATGAATACGTATCGTTGTAAGATTTGTTTTGCTTTTATTACTTTATTATTTTATTACTGCTTTATACTAATAGATTATCGTCTTCACTGTCTTGTTTGTTTGATTGTATTGGCTGTGCTCTCGCCACGTCGGGGACTGTGTCCCTTTTGCGCGTGCACATTTCCAAATAAATAAACCTGAAACCTGAAACTTTGCATTGTACGCCAAATAAGGCGTCAAACTGCTAGGAAATGCGTGAACTGTCGCATGTATAACTTGTTGCATTCGTTTTTGAGCAACAAACTGTTAGGCTACCGCGTCAAAACAAGCTGCATGTATGCTGATTTGCAGTACTTTCAATAATCCAACGGTCAGACGTACTTCTAATTTGTCTCTGGAACATCTAGATCGGTATTGTGCATCGTTTCATTGTATTGCGAGAATCACAACGTTCATTTGGTCTCTGTGTCGCAGTGCTATGCTACCCCGTATACCTACTATGGGTACTACAAGAACTATCCGGAAGACAGATGTGGCCCCTGTTTCGTCGAAAGGCAGCTCTATCCCGCCAAGAATAAAGTGGCGACGTTCAACTACGCGTCAAGGGAGAAAAACGGACAAATGTAAGTAATATCTTGGATACCTTGGTGTTGTCGTGCAGTTCGAGTGCGAAAAGTAAGTATTCCGTAATTATCTGCGTCTGGGTGTGATGAGACCTTTTCTTTTGAAATGCCAACAGTAGGGAGACGGATGTAAATCTTTGGCCTCCTTCCTTCTTTTCATGCAGACTCACTCGGTACAATCAAGACTACTTTCTCAGATCCAGCCCGGGGTATAACGTCAGCAACTTTATATACTATCCACGTAAGTAAGACTAAAAAGACCGTATTGACTTTGTGGCGCAATAGTGTTAAATAAGTTCACTAGTCAACTAATCCTCACAGCATGTGTCTTGCGGTAGGTCTTTACCTAGAAAGCCTAAAAAGGTTATTACTTGTTGTTATTTGACTGAAGCGCTGTTGGACCCTGAACACAGCGAAATTTTCCGGTCGTAAAGCGCACGGTTTTCTAAGGAGTGCATTTGAACAACACGCCAATTTTATAGAATGCTGATGGACAGGACGAAGCGCCACGGCGAGCGGCGTCCCCGCTTACCGAATGGTAGCTAAGGTCAGTTGGAGAGAAGGGACCCCACCAAGCAATGGCCGATGGCCAATGGTTGGCAAAAAGTCGGATGACAGCTGGCCAACGACTCACTCGGCCAGTGAACGTTGGCGCAATGTTGCATAGTGATAGGCAGAGCGAGGTTTGGCAAGCCGTCTGCCAGGGCACAGATCCGTACCGAGAAACGAGCTCGTTGGCCAAGCACTTGCCAAGCAAAGCTAGATTGGCAGCCCAAGCTGTTGTCAAGCTTGGTCCAGTCTCGGAATGTCACCTTGGGGAGAGGGTAATGCGGAATGTGGTGGAATCAATCAATCAATCAATTTATTGAGCTCCCTAAAGTCCCATACGGGCGTTACATGGGAGGTGTGGGTTACAGGAAGTGAGGAAAAAATACATACAAAAAAGCAGTAAAACAGCACCAACAAATGGAAACAACAACAACAACGTTATACAAGTAGGTTACACAAGGTATCATAAATGACGCAAGATTTATTAACTTGAGATAGAATTACGAAATTGAGAAGGGTCAGTTATGGTAACGATGTGGGGCGGGAGGTTATTCCAATCAATGACAGTCTTGGGGGAAAAAGGAATTTGAAAATGATTGAGTGTTACATTTTAAGCGGGTGACTTTGAGTTCGTGGTCGATGCGAGATGATATTCTGTGAGGAGGATTGATATAGGATGACCTGATGGCAGGAGAATGGTAGAACTTGTGAAACAGTGATAAGCATGCGGCCCTCTTAAGGACGTGCAGTTCGGCCAGGTTGATGTTTTTTTTTTTTAATGATGAGATACTTGTATATGGTGAGTAGTTACAAGTGATGAACCTGGTTGCGCGGTTTTAAACGGCTTCGAGGTCGCGCAATAGGTAAGCAGTAGATGGATCCCATACGGCAGTGGCATACTCCAAGTGAGGCCGGACTAATGTGATGTAAGCCAGGTGTTTAATATTAGGGGGAGCAGACGAGAGATGCAGTTTCAAATATCCTAAGGTGCGGTTAGCTTTGTTAACGATGGAGCTTACGTGGATGTTCCAAGAAAGATCGTTTTGCAAATTAACACCCAGATACTTATATGATGTAGCGGACGAAATTACAGAACCATTAGGGGAGTAAGAGTGGTTGAATTTTGGAGTTTTCCTACAAAATGGGACGTGGCAACATTTATTAATATTGAGTGACATTAGCCACTTACTGCACCACTGATCGATGAGGTTGAGGTCATCTTGAAGGATGAGATGGTCGTCGGGAGAGGAGATGCAGCGATAAAGGACACAATAATCGGCAAAGAGACGTATGTTTGACTGTATGGACAAAGGCAGGTCATTAATGAACAGGAGAAACAGGAGAGGTCCTAACACGATACCCCGTGGTACACCGGAAGAGACAGGGTGGGCATCTGAGAGTACGTTATTGGCGAACAGAGACTGCGAACGGGAACTCAGGAATGCAGAAATCCAAGATAACGTCGTGGAATCAATATTAAAGCTCCGCAGCTTGGTCATTAGTCGGCCATGGGGAACACGGTCGAAGGCACGAGAGAAATCAAGGAATATGACGTCTGTCTAAAGTCTGTTGTCCAGATTAGTATGAATATCGTGAATGAACGAGGCGAGTTGGGATTCGCAGGAAAAATTGTTTGCGGAAGCCACGTTGACAGGGCGAAATGAGGCCATTAGACTCGAGAAAGGACATTATGTTTGAATGTATTATATGTTTGAGAATTTTAGATGGCCCACCCGTTAGTGATATTGGACGATAATTGTTAGCGTCGTGCTTGTCACCTTTCTTGTAGATAGGGATGACTTTACCCACCCGCCAGTCCTCCGGGACGACAGCAGAAGATAACGACTACTGGAAGATAGCAGTTAGATAGGAAGAGGAGGTGATCCTAGTGCCCTTTAAAATTTTACTGTTGATGCCGTCGAAACCACATGACGAAGAAATGCGAATCGAATAGATTAGCTTTAGGATAGCGCTTTCAGATATGACGATCGGCTCCATGGGGGGCAAGTCAAAGGTGGACAGCTTGGTATGTCAGACGGACTTTCTGTTGAAAAGGCCTGCGCGAAAGTATAGCCAAGTCATCTCGCGCAGGTCAGGCGGGACAGGGCCCCTTCCTTCGTGAAGTAATATCTCATTATTGTTAGCTCTGGCTGGATTTATAGTGGACCAAAATTTTTTGGGGTTCTGAACAATGAGCTTCGGAAGGTTGCAGGAAAAGAACTTGCGTTTCGCATCTCTGACTGCGTGCTTGTAGGACTCGGCACATGAAATATACCTTTCCCACAACACGGCAAAATTCCTACTCGCTCTTCTGAACAAGTATTTTTTTCTTATTCAGTAATGTTTGGATGGACTTGTTGTACCATGGGGCGCGCGAAGAAGCTATAATCGACATAGACGGCACGTACCTCTCGACAAGGCTGGACAACAGTGACTTATAGAAGAGCCAATTCTCTTGGACAGAGCGAAATGGCTGGCTTAGAAGAAATGGCTGAAGACATGAAGAAAGAGCATCGTTTATGGCAGTGAAGTTGGCACGGTCGTATAATCGAATCACCTTCTTTGTGGTACGACACTTTGGTGTTTCAGAACGTATATTAAAGTGAATGACATTGTGGTCGCTGATGCCGGTCATGCATGTAACGGAACTAACAGCATCTGGTACTGGGGACAACACCAAATCTAAAATATTTGCAGTGCTGTCTATGACCCTGGTTGGGGACGATATGATTTGGTGAAGATGAAAATCCAAACACAAACTAAAAAAAATCTCCAGCAAGGGTGGAACAACCGGGAATGACACAAGGTATAATCCAGTCGATACCAGTAATGTTAAAATCTCCAAGAAGCAAGAGTTTGTGTTTAGGAAAACGCATAGCAATATCAGTCATAACAAGAGACAGTTCACTTACAAAATCTGTGGCATAATCTGGCGGGCGGTAACATACTCCCAACAGTACATATGTGGGCCCGCACTGTACACACACCCAGACAATCTCAAGAACAGACAAGACTGGTATCAGATATGAAGAAAAAGTGTTTCTTACGGCAATGAACACTCCCCCACCCCTTCTCCCACCTCTGTTTTTACGATAGTAAGTGAAATTAGTCAAAGATGGCATTATCTCGGAGTCATTTACGTCGAAATTGAACCAAGTCTCGGTGAGAACAACAATATCGGAACAAGTGGATAAGACAAGATATTCAAGGGGATCTCTCTTGTCAAGAATGCTACGAATATTAGTGTACAGGATGGAGGGGGAGAAGGTTTGTGCGTGGAAATGTTAGGCACGCCGGCCTATCTGTTGGAACGTGCAGCAACAGTCGCAAGATCGGCGTCGTACTCGAACATCTTTGCCTCTATTAGCAGCTTGTCGAAACTAATATTATATGGTTTCGCTTGCGCTTTGGCATATTGGATAAGATGCTTACGGACAGTTCGGACTTTGAGCGAATAGTCGCCACTCACGGAATACTGACTATTCTTGAACAAATGACCTTGACTAAGAATTTCCTCTTTCTTTTTGAAAGATGTGAATTTGACAATGATCGGTCGATTAATAACTGGACGGTATCTACCCAAACGGTGAGCGCGCCCGATATCGTCAGGTCTAACGGTTTTCCCGAGGTTTTGCTCACAGACGTTGATTATGTTTGTCTCAGACTGCGCCCAGGATCCATTTGGATCATCTTGGATCCCGTGGAAAACCAAGATGGTGCGTCGAATTCTGTTCTCCAAGGCGTCAATTTGTCGGTTAAGAAGATCGACGCCGGTAGATACGATTTGTGTTGTTTTCTTTACGTTGTTCATTGACTGGTGAAGATTTCCGAATGAAGCAATCTTGGTTTCTATTGACTCAACTCTACATGACAACGCAGCAACTTCGTTCTCGGTTGCCCTGAGATCTTACTTAATGTCTTTCATATATTTTAACATAGTACACTGACTGGCTTCAAGGCGCTGAAGGGAGGACATCAGGGAACTAATTTGTTCATCAGTGAAAGGACCTGGGTTAAGTTCGACATCCCCTGACTAAAGTAGTGCAAGCATCGTAGTGACAACAATCTCACAGCAAAGAGCGATCAACACTCTGGGGCCAGGCAGCAACACCAAAAAAAGGATCATCTGATCTGTAACAATAGTCAAGGCGGCGTTTACCAACCTGTACACAAAAGATCAGTGGATTAGACGACTGCATGTTGATGTCGCAGCCTGGCCCACTGGCTGATGCTTCGAAGGACAGCCGTTTAAACTGATACAGTGGCGCTGCTGACGGTGACGTAGAAGACCACATGGGTTGTGAAAAACACGTGCGTGAAAGAGCTGGTTCAGTCCACACGTGGCACGGCACTGCCTGGTTTATCAGTGGAACAAGTACGGCCACGAGTTTCGGCAAAAGCGCTAGGGCATCTTGCGCAGCAAGCAGCGATAAAACCTGCACACAGAAGATCAGTGGATTAGACGACTGCATGTTGATGTCGCAGCCTGGCCCAATGAAGAAACATCCCATGCGCCTGCACGAACGCCCAGGATAATTCCCTCCTCAAGTATTCGTTGCCCGAGCAGCACAATGTACTGGAAGTCGAGTGCATTAGGGGTGGACGGTATGTGTCTTATCAATGTTCTGTAATTTCATGATTCTGTTCAAGGCCTTTCATCTACCCGTCCACCCCTATTGTACTCGACTTTCAGTGCATTTTGCTGCTTGGGTGTTTGTACTCCGCTGTATAAAGAGGGCGAGTTAGAGGAACAGACCTAGTCTGCACACGGTCTACAACTGCACTCCTGTATCTTTGGGCGCACGAAACCCAATGTTACCAATGTTTATAATTTGCTCTCCATTATTTACGCGCCCAGGGACCATTTTTTTCCGGAGCCCCACCAGACTGTAGCAATGTGAGGAACACCGCTATGACACGTTCAAATGAATCGGCAAAGGCTGTCAAATATCGAAGTTACTGTGCGGAAACAGTAACATTTTCTGCGTATTAAGAACCCTGAAACGCAAATGCAGGCATTTTACAAGCAACACGGTTACGTGTTGAGTCAGCCGTCTGATAAAATGGCCTTTGGTAAAATGGCTACATGAAACGGCGTTCGATGAAATTTGTGGCCACCATTTTACAGCACAGTGGGGATATCCCATATTGAAAACAATAGCGAATAAGCTTGGTTGGAATAATGTCAATACAATGCGACACTGTTTATGGATAATTTCAAATTATATAATGCTTGAATCCTGGACGGTGATATATATAAATGCACAGGTACATAAACTGCCTGAAAAGACGTTTCTCAAACCCGCCTTGCATCACCAAGCCCTACCTATCGACCGACAAAAGCGAAGTGGCGCTGACGAGCTGGTGCATGACGGCGATCTAAACCCCAGACACGGAGTCCAGAAATTGTACAATGTTTTGTACCATACAAGAATTTGAGTACAGAATACAACGATAATTTCTTTGTACTCCTTGTCTCGCGTTTTGTTCGCAGCATATTTATTGATTATTGCCGTCCACCAAGGATAACAGAAGAATGACTTGACTTTTCAGACACAGAAAAGTTAGATTTTGAAAAAGTTCTCGCGTAATTCCTCTGGGTTCCTTCCCTCTCACACGCTCATTGTTTCCCCTCGAGCGATGCCCTGTTGTTTAGTCAGGCTACGTTCGTCCGCCGACCGTAATCTCTCACCGGGAAGGTGATTTTAGAAAAGGTTTCCGGAATCGCGATCCTACTCGTATGTGCTGAACTGATAGTTACTTCCCCTACTGCCGGCGTTGTGCCGCCAGTGTCCGATTTAAAATGTGCTCACCAGAGAACCTTGGACATACTTTCACATATCGGGTTACTGTGAGTGAACAGAGCCGTGTATGGGCAGAATATTGGTACGACAATATTCTAGAAAGGTTTCCGAAGGAGAAATGGGACAAACATTTCATCCGCGTGTCATAATATTACAACTGTGCGCTTCTCAACTTCCATGTCTGATTTTGACGATTTTCCCAAATATTTCGACACGCCTATAGAAAAGACAGCTTTTAATACTCGCAGTTTCAATCCCATTTCCCCGCAAGCCTTCAAAAAGCTTTCAAACAAGGCCAGTTTCGTCAACAACAACATCGATGAATGGATGATGATGACGATGTGGGATGTTTCCCTGCGTTGAGTGCAGGCCCCTTCCCCATTCCAAAAGGTTCACATGAAAGGATGAAGAGGGAAGGAAAAAAACAGAAACCCCTACCAACCCCCCCTTTTCGTCAAACTCGGTCCAGCACTCACTAAGGCCAAAGTTGCTCCCATAGAAAATACATCGGGCTCCGCAGGTCGTATCCCCTCTTCAAAAATACTTCAATACGAGGTTTGCAACCTGGCTTGAAAATTTTGCAATTTGCTCGCAAAAGACCATCCGCCACTGGACAACGACCCCTGTGTGTAACGTCACGGCAACCTCGCCTCGCAGGCGGGTCATAGCAGCCGCTGTTGACGGCCGTGGTTAATATATAGAATGTTTTCGCTATTTCAACGATTTTCAGTTTCAAATTCCACATGGTGAATGCTTTAGTGCGGAAGAACCAATTGAAAATGGTCGTGGGCTTGTGAAATATTCTTTCATGGTTCCTTTAACGCTCTCTTTGAAAGAGTGGAGGGTTTTTAAAGGTGTACAAAGCAGCAACCTATCATGCGAGTTGCAGCTAACCTGGCTTATCGTTTTTTTGCAGGAACGCATCATATTTGTTTAACTAACACGCCGCTACAAAAATAGGATAGTGGGACGCCTAAGCACTCCATAGGGTTTTCGGCAGGCATTTAACATAATCCTACGTTATCAATATGCACTGATATGTCGCAGCTGGTTACGACGATGACCCCAAGTTAACGGGGAAACCAGTTAAGTTATGTCATGCTGCCACAATTGACTTTTTCTCGATTCAGTTAAATATGGCTTAGCTTGTCCTGGAACTGCAAATTTTCAGTTGTTATCGAGATAACCGATTGTGTACAACCAACTGTGAAGCACAAATAACTATTGAAATAACACAAGCAGCCTCGTTCACTCTGTCCAAGGTTGCCTGGTGAGAAAGTGAGTAGGAAGAAAGCAAGAACACGGCAAGACAAAATCCACGTGCGGGGAAAGGGAAGGAAGTGACGCTCATGAGTGGAGGTGAATCGCAGAGACTGTATAAAGGGGAGCATTCATTCTCTCCGTCAGATTACGCCTGAAAATATTAGGTGCAAAACAAAACGGTCAACTTTGAACAAAAAAAAACATGTGTGCATGTAACATCGCCTGAATTTTCCCGTTACAGATCCAAACAGCGAGTACTCTCCATTCCCTGTTCTTTACATGAAGTGTGGCAATTGCGTCATCTACAACGACCTTCAACTTAGATGTAAGAAACATTTTTGTTTACCTCTGTCTTGACCTTCACGAGCATCGAATTCGTTGCATCAGTTTTTCGACATGGCACACCGTTCGTTCTTTTTATGAGCCTTTCAATTTGTCTCATTCACATGAGATTGAATTAACAGAAAGAGACAGTCAGCCGAACCATCACTTTCGGAAGGACATTAGTGTATTTCACTTCGAAGACATATAATTATAATTTGTTTGACTGGCTTACCGTGTAATGGTATAATGGTATGGATTTCCTGGAAGAGACATACTTTCGTATTTCGCTTCTAGCATTTGTGCTGGTGCGGTTACTCGTGCGAGACGCAGTTCACCGGCATGCTTTTTCACTATATATATATATATATGTATATATACAGAGAGAGCAAATAGGTTAATATATCAGACGGCTACGAAGTCGAATAAAAGTGAAATAATAAGACTTGGACTACAGATTACAGGAACGTTAACAAAACTAATTTATTTAATAGGCAATTTAACACATAGATTAAAAAAACGAATGGTCGACGTTTCGACAGTGGCACTGTCTTCGTCAGGACAAAAAGGACCTTTTTGTCCTGACGAAGACAGTGCCACTGACATAGTCACCCTGTCCATGACAACTATTGCACCCCTCTTGTCCGCTCTCTTTATGACCAAATCGTCACAATTTTCTAGTGCTGGACTGTTTCTAGTTCTCACTATGGAAGAACAACACAGCTTAGCAGTGTTTTATCGGAGCTCTTACAACTAATACTTACCAACAACAATTTCGAATTCGATAACAAACATTACATCAAAATTAACGGCACTGCTATGGGAACAAGGATGGACCCAAACTATATGCAAACATCTTTATGGGATCACTAGAGGAAACATTCCTCACTAACAGTGAAAAACAGCAACTCCTTTTCAAACGATTTCTAGACGACATATTCATGAAATGGCCTCACTCCGAAGATGATCTATTGGAGTTCATCAATAGCTTCAACTCTCTACACCAAAGCATTAAATTCTCTCATACCTGCTCCGGGACATCTGTCAACTTCTTAGATGTACAGGTGAACGTTGAAAACTGGAAAATTACAACCGACCTATTCCGCAAACCCACAGATTCCCACCTTTCATTTCGGAGCCGCCACCCCCGACATATGAAGCTCGCGATACCATACAGCCAAGCACTTCGATACCGCAGAATTTGTTCGGATGACCATAAGTTGGATGAGCATCTTAGTCAACTTCAGAATACTCTGGTGAGGCGAAATTATCCGCCCAAATAAGTCCAGGACGCGCTTTCCCGAGCAAAGCAAACCGATCGTCAAACCCTTCGTACCAGGGGAACCAAGCCGCAGTCGGCAAACTTAATAAGTATCACTGTATCGTTTCATCACAACGTTCCCAACGATGCCATTCTAAAACGCTATCACTCCATTCTCTCACAATCCGAACGCATGCATTCCATATTCCCTGACCCACCACGCATCACCTACCGCCGTCGTCGTAATTTGCAAGACGGGTTAGTAAGGGCTAAGATCAACAAACCAAAAGATGAACATGTAGGATGCCATCCCTGCAACAGAAGGAGGTGTCAGATCTGCAAATTAATGCAAACATGCCAAACAGTTGAAAGTACCAATTCACACTTTAAGACAAAAGTACTTGGCAACTTGGATTGGAATTCTTCTAATATCATCTACCTCCTTCAATGTAACACTTGCAATTCGCAATATATCGGCCAGACAAAAACTTGATTCAGAATTCGGTTCAACAACCACACGTCTGATGTTACTAAGAAGCGGAACCTCCCGGTCTCGCGTCACTTCAATCAACCTGAACACTCAATTGCTAATGTATAAATTTTTATTCTGGAGCCTGGATTTCAGTCCGACCGATCAAGGGAACAACGCGACTCATTTCTGATTTACAAGTTTAAATCTCTGATAAATGAAGATCCGGGCATCCTCTCTACTGTTGGTAGCATCAATAGCAAGAATAATCAATGACCCCTCCCCTCAATTGTACAGTTCACTTAGTGTTACCTTCCTTTTCTCAGATTGCAAGAAAGCCGGCCTTTCTATTATACCTTGGAACGCGAAACATCTCTACACAATACCCCAGATTATGTCAACCACAGGACAAGGACCCCGCACGTGACCTTCCGGGAAATTTCCGTAACTTTGTACGACAATCGCCAGGAGGTGGCGAGCTCCTGCTCAACTATGACGTCATTCAAGAAACCTACATAAGCCATTGCAAAAAAGTCATTTACCTTTATCCTGAAGAAGGAGGAGCTTCCTCCGAAACGTCGATCATCTGCATTTTTGTAACTTTTTAAATCTAAGAGCTAATTATTTACGTTAGCTAATGCATTAAACTACTAACTGTTTTACTTCCTTTCATATAACTTCCTTCTCCGGCTAACTTACTCGTTATTTTATACAGTTCAGTTTAGACTTATTCGTTATTTATTCCAGACACTTTAGCTTTGCCATTTTACACATATATATATATATATTTTTCACAATGTTTTCAGATGCTTGGACACTGTGTCTCAGGAGCATGCAGTATTATTATATTTCACGATAGCCTTTGATCGCTTGAGCAATGTCCACGAAGTTACGCAGCTATATGATGAAAGCTTGGCGCTCAGTCCTCAAATTGTTTCAATATTTATTGATCAGTATAGATGGCTATTTGTTGTTGGCCAAAATTCTTGGGCCATGGTCGGACCTATCGCAAATGATGCAAGGCCAACGAGTTGTTGCTGAGTTCCGCTCAGCACTCAGCTACTGCACGAACTCTAATAGGACGCCTTTCCATCATCATCACTTTCTAATCCCTTCCGCAAGCAAAATGGTGCAGTGTACCACCATAACGGCGGTGAATGACCCATCAGATCATCATCCCATTTATATATATATATATATATATATATATATATATGTGTGTGTGTGTGAGTGTGTGTGTGTGAGTGAGTGTGTGTGTGTGTTTGTTTGTTGTGGCTAGTAGTAATGTCTTGCCTTTCGTTGATTCAATACCTGAGTCCAGCTGTACTTCACTATCGTTCACTTGCTTTGCATTATGACACAGATGACCTTCCATACGCCTACATTCCTCGGCTCTACTTTTCGCAACCGACTGCGTTAGCTACCGTACCGTGCCTATGTCAACAGATCATGGTCTCCTATCAGGTGCCTTGACAAGATATTTGCCTAGCCCTCAACTGCGCCTTCGTCTGTTAAAGCAGAGTACTGTGCAAAGATATCGCCTTTGCGGAATAAAACATGTCGTCACCTTGATATCAGTACAAACGAACAAAATTCATCCGCTGCGTCGGTCGTGATTTAAGCACGATGGGAATCACAGTTAGTGCTTTCGTTCCAACCGAAGAGGCGACCCCCCATTGGTTTCCGCTAAAGATTTCCGACCAACATAGGACAAACTACAAACCTGTAAATAGCGGTCGTCTTCGCACATCAATCAGAAACCACACGATCGCAGTGTCCTCCGCCCTTTTTCTGGCAAGGCAACATCTTTAATTCCGTGAGGAGAAACTGTTAATAGGTTAGCATAAGAACTTCGAAGTTGAAAATTTGTGACCGTCTCTCTGTCGTATGGATGTGTCAGGACTCGAGTTGAGACATAAGGCGTTAGAATAGAAGTAGATAGTGCATTTTGATAATCGGTGGTGATGCCGATGTAGTGGTGTGGTTGTGGTCTGGTGTGTGGTGTGATGATGTGTGTTGGTAGTGTATGTAGTGTAGTAGTGGTGTAGTGGCAAGTGGTGGTATTCTGCAGGTGGTGGTAGTGTGATGGTGATAAGAGAACGCGTAAGGGGATCTTATAATAAGGAAACGTATAAAACGCAAGGCAATGAATAAAACACGAAAAAATACAAAATAGAGTAGCCTAATCCTAACGAATTTCCCCCACATTATATGCATTAATTGTCCTTCAAATTTTATAGCTCGAAGCGCGAACAAAATTGCCTCATCCGCGGGTTACGCACCGACTATTAATTCTTATCCCCCGTTTGTCTAAACTTGAACTCGTTCCGTCGTTCAAGCGAATGGATCTTATATAACGAGCAATATTTCTTGATCTTCCTGCACCATGTCTGGTTCTACTAGTATATATAGTTGATTTCTTCAGACTGAGTCTGCCCTTACACCCACGGTTGACAGATCAAAATACTGAAATATCGCCAGCGAATCCTGTGAAATTAACCAAAACTAACCGATGCTTTAGCCGATGCTGTCCAGACATCATATCATAAGGGACAAGTTCCCTGAACAAGGGATGAAGAACTGATTCACACGCAACGGACTCTGTTCCAAATATCTCTAGCTCTCGTCCTCAGGCTCTTCCGTTGATATTTCCTCAACGGCTCGCTTGTTTTTGTGTACCTTTCAATGGCAACAACAACAACTTCATTTTAATTGATGAATGGGGAGTTGAATGAGGGATGATAAATGAGGAGTACGAGGAGCCTATGCGATATACAGTGACGGAGGAGTAATTAAACCTTGAAGTGTACTTCTAACAGTACACGGTACGTTTCTAATGAACCACATGATATGCAGCTGCAATGAACTAAAAAAGACACCGATAATGAATTGATAAGTAGGTATGTTCCACACATATGCATATGTGGAGTGTTCCACTAACTACCACATATTTTTCACATATCAAAACACGATGTTTTAACTGCAATAAATGGGGATATATTCCTTGATGACTGGGGCTTGTTATGGCCGTACAAGCTATCTCTTGGTGTGTTTTACCCCATTAATTTTCCCTGATGGCCATTGCAAGTATGAAATACGGAAGTTCGGCTGAATATGAACATCTGCTCCCTTTGTTGCAATGGTACCCTTGCCGTTTTCAGAAAAAAGGTCGGACCAATATAGCACGAGCAAATGATCCTCGGCCATCAAGGCAGATTTCGAGGTAATTTTGGCCGCTTCCACAGAGGCACACCTTACAGCCACTCTTGTTGTCGTGTGGATTTCACGGCACTCGCAGGAGGTTGCGTTGTTCGTGGTTGTTCGTGACCTCTGCAGGAATCGAAACCGCAAACGTGGCACCAGTTGGGCGATGCGGCTGCAGTATTTCGTGTTCCCTGTGTGTAAACGACAGCCCCCCCCCCCCTTCATTGATATATATAGCTGCATTGTCCGGTTACTTCTTCATTGTGCTTCCTAGCGGTTATACAGGGTGTCCCAGCTAAATGCGAACATATTCTTTAAAAATATGTGTATCACTTTTTCCCGAGATCAAACCCGTTGCAATATAGCATATGCTGAAGGGTACTCCTTAGGAGGTCATTAGCAAACTCCTAAGGCAATGTCTTAATCAACTTTCGATAATCACATTTTTAATCATAAAAGCTACAAAGTTATCCCAATGAAAACATCTGGCCTCTTCGGACATCTGATACCGGAGACGTTTTCAGAACAAAAATCTTGATAATCCTGATGATGATTTCGGCAGAATGTCCTCAAAAATTTCGCGAAGGAACACATTTTTTCTTTATTTTGTTCATTGCGCATCTTCGGAAGCGCGTATTTCCTTCACCCCCAATGTGAGAGGACGAAAGAGCACAGTATCGCCTCTTGCGTCCTGGAAAAAGATTACAAGAAAACAAAAAATGCAACCTAAGATAAGGGCAGTTCCGCTAGGGTCAGAGAGATATTTAAAAAAAAATATCTATATGTTCGCATTTAGCTGGGACACCATGTATTGCATGAAGTTTTACTTCAAATTGTTAGGGTAATGCTGCATTGAATACGTGCCTAATTTGATTCCTGTCTTTGTACAGTTCTCAAAGCTAACACATAATACGTTCGTTCTGCTAAATTACATCATTGTTTTTCTCTGTACTGTACCCCGAGCAGATAACACCTGTATCTTATTGGTGGTGGATCCTGACAACATTTACCCGTGCTGCTTGGAGATGTACGACTACCTCTGTGGCCCGACGAAGATTTCACTCTACGACAAATGCAACTGCGCCGATGTCTACGCTACCGTGCATTAGACTCTTCAGGACTCTCTGTAATATTCCTGAACAGGGATGTGAAGCTGAATGTCGGTGTAGCTGCTTAATAAAACGGCACTCTGTCTAACACTCAACATTTATTAACTACCGCGCAGGACACATAGACTTAGACACATTGACGCACGAAAAAAAAAGAAAGAAGAAATAACTATCAGTCGAGTGTCTGCTGTTCCGTGCAGGTCACACCGATAGCAACAAATTACCCGAAAGAAACCCGATCCGGATCTTTCTCCAAGTCACGGGTGGGCGAAAACAGATGCGTGACCCATAACCACCCCGCACGGTAACGGTGAAGGAGGAAGAAGTGACCCCCTGTTCCGTTGAAGATCCGAACCGGACGAGACAGACACCAGACACACAAGGAAGTGACCCCCTGCTGCGGGACCACTAGCCTTGTGTGTCTGGTGTCTGTCACGTCCGGTTCGGATCTTCAACCATTTCACCTAATAAACACAAGGACAATGTACCAAAGACCCGTGGACATGGCAAAAAATTTAGTGTTAACTGGCACACACGCATGCGCACCAAACCAGGGCTCGGAACAGTGATTTTTGGGGGCTCGGTTCAAGGTTATCGGTTTGGTCCGCGTTTGGGTTCAGCGCAACCAGAACAACTGTTTGAGCCGATATTAATCGGTTCGACCTGGTTTACGTGTGCTGTGTCTAATCATTGCTAATCATCTGGTAATCAGCGTACCACATGTGACAGGTAATATCGCGTTCCGGCTGTGGCTTGCTCCTCCTTCCTTCCTCTTACTCCCTCGCCTCTAGACTTCATAGGTACGAAGACCCATGCAGTTCACAACAGATCATCCCTCACTGTACCGAAAAGTGCTGGGAAATGGCGTACAGCATACCATTGAAATTCCTTGCAAAAGGCTATCGTCAATACGTAACGAAAAAAAAGATAAAAAAGTGGTCACATGGTAGGTAGGAGTATCCCAGAGTCCCATGCGTAGACCAGCACGCTGCTTCCCTTTGAAAAGACGGCGAGAAGACGCTCCTGTGTTTCTTTCCTCCATGCTCTGGACCACACGCCAAGGTCTTTTCCGTGGTCGCTAGAGATCTGCGGTGCTTGTGGATCCCACTCTGAACTATTAAAATTTATGTCGCCTTCACACTGTGACGCTGAACGAAAGGAAGCAGCCGAGGCGAAACGAAAGCATAGCTGTTGTGTAGCACCTCTCTCTTTTTACACCTCGAGTCAAAAATGTACAGGGATGTCGTCAGCTTTCTGGAGGTGAGGCTGTAGGAGATGCATGAACTCACCACTTCTTGGTTCATCAATTTGTCCGCTCTATAAATTCGTCAAGATTCCGAGGGATGGAGGGAGCTGGTGGGCGGCAGTAGACAGCGAAGGTGTAGGCGTTTTCACCGTCTGACGAACCGGTTACCGCATTATATTTTTTCGGTTCACTTTTGGTTGGTTCAAAGGGAGAGAAAAATGGTTACGGTTCGGTTCGGGCTCGCTTCGGCAAAAAATAACTTTTCTCGTGGTTTTCAGTTCCGGTTTCGGCCCCTGCACCAAACACGCAACCTGTTCATGCTGTGATCGCAAAGAAGGGCTTATGTGGCTTCGTAACATCGTCTGAGAGCTTCGTTATTTCATTTCACTTCCTTCAGTTTCACTTCGTTCTTTCACTTCAGAGCTTTTACTCGTAAATCAAATCGTCAACAAGAAAAGTTCCTCAGGCTGCCACTCTCGTCGCAAATACCGCATACACGCGTGTTTACTCCGCATGTGCAAAACAAAAAGAATCGCCGATTATTTTGAAAGTAATGCAGTTAGTCAAAGCGTAAACGTGCAACGTTTGTCAGGCAGCCACTGTTGCTCCAAATACCGCATACACGCGTGTTCAGTCCGCACGTACACAATAAAAAGAATAACGTAGACTTTGAAAAACAGTACAATTATCGAAAGCATAAACGTGCAAAGTTCATCTGGCAGCAACTGTTGCCACAAATGCCGCATACACGCGTGTTTGGTCCGCACGTACAAATAACAAGGATCACCAATAACTTGAAAATATTGCAATTGTCCAAAGCGTAAACTTGCAAAGTTTGTCAGGTTGCCACTCTCCACACGAATACCCCATACAAGCGTGCTTAATCCGTACGTACAAATTAGAAAGAGTCACCTACGATTTAAAAACAGTGCAATTGTCGAAAGCGTAAACCGGAAATGTTCGCCTGGCAGCCACTTTCCACAGAAATACCGCACACACGCGTGTTAAGACCGCGCGAACAATAACAAAAAAAAACTACGTGCCTAAGTAGTGCAATTGCCGAAAGCGTAAACCTGCAGACTTCATCAGGCAGCCACTCTTGCCCCAAATACCGCATACACGCGTGTTTAGTCCGGACGCACAAAATAAAAAGAACCACCTATAATTCCAAAGGAGTGCCATTGTCGAAAGCATAAACGTGCAAAGTTCGTCACGCAGGCGCTGTTGCCCCAAATACCGCATACACGCCTTGTTTAGTCCACACGTGCATAAATAGTACAATGAAAATAGTACAATTATCGAAAGCGTAAACGTGCAATTTCCCTCTGGCAGCAACTGCTGCCCCTAATACCGCATACCGACGTGTTTAGTCCGCACTTGGAAAATAAAAAGAGTCACTTCGAAAACAATGCAATTCTCGAAAGCGTAAACCTGCAAAGTTCTTCCGGCAACTACTCTTGCCGCAAATAACGCATACACGCGTTTTTAGTCCGCACCTACAAAATAAAAACATTCACCTATAATTTAAAAATAATGCCATTGTCGAAAGCATAAGCGTGCACTGTTTATCAGTCAGCCAATCTTGCCGCAAATAACGCATACACGCGTGTTTAGTTCGCACCTAAAAATATTGTCAGAGACATAAAAGTGCAAATTTATCAGGCAGCCGCTGTTGCCCAAAATACCGCATACACGCCTGTTTAGTTGCACGTAAAAATAAAAAGAATCACCTATAATGTGAAAATAATGCAATTGTCGAAAGCATAAGCGTGCACAGTTAGTCAGCCAGCCACTCTTGCCGCAAATAACCCCTACACGCGTGTTTAGTCCGCACCTACAAAATAAAAACAATCACCTATAATTTGAAAATAACGGCATTGACGAAAGCATAAGCGTGCACAGTTCGTCAGCCAGCCTGTCTTGCCGCAAAGAACGCATACACGCGCGTTTAGTCCGCACCTACAAAATAAAAACAATCATATATAATTTGAAAAGAATGCCAGTGTCGAATGCATAAGCGTGCACAGTTCGTCAGCCAGCCACTCTTGCCGCAAATAACGCATACACGCGTGTTTAGTCTGCACCTGCAAAATATTGTCAGAGGCGTAAACGTGCAAATTTTTCAGGCAGCCACTGTTGGCCAAATACCGCATACACGCATGTTTAGTTGCACGTGCAAAATAAAAAGAATCACCTATAATGTGGAAATAATACAAATGTCGAAAGCATAAGCGTGCACAGTTAGTCAGCCAGTCACTCTTGCCACAAATAACCCATACACGCGTGTTTAATCCGTACGCACAAAATAAAAACAATCACGTTATAATTTGAAAATAATGCCATTGTCGAAAGCATAAGCGTGCACAGTTGGTCGGCCAGCCACTCTTGCCGCAAATAACGCATACACGCGTGTTTATTTCGCACCTACAAAATAAAAACAATCACCTATACTTTGAAAATAATGCAATTGTCGAAAGCATAAGCGTGCACAGTTCGTCAGCCAGCCACTCTTGCCGCAAATAACTCATGCACGCGTGTTTAGTCCGCACCTACAAAATAAAAACAATCACCTATAATTTGATAATAATGTCAGATGTCGAAAGCATAACCGTGCACTGTTCCTCACGCACCCACTGTTGCCCGAAATACCGCATACAGGCGTGTTTAGGCTACACATACAAAATAAGACGAATCACCTATCATTTGAAAATAAAGCCATATGTCGAAACCACAACCGTGCAGTGTTCCTCAGGCAGCCACTGTTGCCCAAAATACCGCATACACGACTGTTTAGTCCGCACGTACAGAATAAGACGAATCACCTATAATTTGAAAATAATGTCATATGCCGAAAGCATAAACGTGCACAGTTCATCAGCCAGCCTCTTTTGCCCGAAATACCGCATACACCCGTGTTTAGTCCGCACGTACAAAATACAAAGAATCGCCTATAATTTGAAAATAATGCCATATGGCGAAAGCATAAACGTGCACACTTCATCAGGCAGCCACTGTTTCCCGAAATACCGCACATACGCGTGTTTAGACCGTACGTACAAAGCAAAAAGAATCACCTATAATCTGAAAATAATGACATATATCGAAAATTCATCAGGCAGCCACGTTTGCCCTAAATACCGCACAGGCCTATGTCGACTATAATTTGAAAATAATGCCATATGTTGAAACCATAACCGTGCAGTGTTCCCCAGGCAGCCACTGTTGCCCAAAATACCGTATCCACGCGCGTTTAGTCCGCACGTACAAAATAAGGCGAATCACCTATATCTAAAACATACATCTTAGACATATATCGAAAATTCAGCAGGCAGCCACTGTTGCCCGAAGTACCGCATGCACACGTATGTAGTCCGCACGTACAAAGTAAGACGAATCGCCTATAATTTGAAAATAATACTATCTGTCGAAAGCATAAACGTGCACAGTTCATCAGGCAGCCACTGTTGCCCGAAATACCGCACACAGGCGTGCTTAGACCGTACGTACAAAACAAAAAGAATCACCTATATCTTGAAAATAATGCTATATATCGAAAATTCAGCAGGCAGCCACTGTTGCCCGAAGTACCGCATGCACGCGTATTTATTCCGCACGTACAAAATAAGACGAATCGCCTATAATTTGAAAATAATGCCATGTGTCGAAAGCATAACCGTGCACAGTTCCTCAGGCAGCCACTGTTGCCCGAAATACCGAACACACACGGGTTTTGTCCGCACGTACAAAATAAGACGAATCACCAATAGTTTAAAAATAATGCCATATGTCGAAAGCATAACGGTGCACTGTTCCTCAGGCAGCCACTGTTGCACGAAATACCGCATACACGCGTGTTTGGTTCGTTCGCACATACAAAATTAGACGAATCACCTATAATTTGAAAATAATGCCATGTGTTGAAAGCATAAACGTGCACAGTTCATCAGGCAGCCTCTATTGCTCGAAATACCGCATACACGCGTGCTTAGACCGCACGTACAAAATAAGACCAATCGTCTATAATTTAAAAATAATGCCATATGTCCAAAGCATAACCGTGCACAGTTCCTCAGGCAGCCACTGTTGCCCGAAATACCGCATACACGCGTATTTAGTCCGCACATACAAAATCAGAAGAATCACCTATAATTTGAAAATAATGCATTATGTCGAAAGCATCAACGTGCACAGTTCATCAGGCAGCCACCGTTGCCTAAAATACCGCATACACGCGTGCTTAGTCCGCAGGTACAAAATAAGACGAATCACCTATAATTTGAAAATAATGCCATATCTCGAAAGCATCAACGTGCACAGTTCATCAGTCAGCCACTGTTGCCTGAAATACCGCATACACGCGTTTTTAGTCCGCACGTACAAAATAAGACGAATCACCTTAATTTGAAAATAATGCCATATGTCGAAAGCATAAACGTGCACAGTTCATCAGGCAGCCACTGTTGCCCGAAATAACGCATACACGCGTGTTTAGTCCGCACAAACAAAATCAGAGGAATCACCTATAATTTGAAAATAATGCCATATGTCGAAAGCATAAACGTGCACAGTTCATCAGGTAGCCACTGTTGCCCGAAACACCGCATACACGCGTGTTTAGTCCGCACGTACACAATAAAAAGAATCACCAATAATTTGAAAATAATACCATATGTCGAAAGCATAAACGTGCACAGTTCCTCAGGCAGCCACTGTTGCCCGAAATACCGCATACACGCGTATTTAGTCCGCACATACAAAATCAGAAGAATCACCTATAATTTGAAAATAATGCATTATGTCGAAAGCATCAACGTGCACAGTTCATCAGGCAGCCACCGTTGCCTAAAATACCGCATACACGCGTGCTTAGTCCGCAGGTACAAAATAAGACGAATCACCTATAATTTGAAAATAATGCCATATGTCGAAAGCATCAACGTGCACAGTTCATCAGTCAGCCACTGTTGCCTGAAATACCGCATACACGCGTTTTTAGTCCGCACGTACAAAATAAGACGAATCACCTTAATTTGAAAATAATGCCATATGTCGAAAGCATAAACGTGCACAGTTCATCAGGCAGCCACTGTTGCCCGAAATAACGCATACACGCGTGTTTAGTCCGCACAAACAAAATCAGAGGAATCACCTATAATTTGAAAATAATGCCATATGTCGAAAGCATAAACGTGCACAGTTCATCAGGTAGCCACTGTTGCCCGAAACACCGCATACACGCGTGTTTAGTCCGCACGTACACAATAAAAAGAATCACCAATAATTTGAAAATAATGCCATATGTCGAAAGCATAAACGTGCACAGTTCGTCAGGCAGCCACCGTTGCCCGCCGCATACTCGCGTGTTTAGTCCGCTCCTACAAAATAAGAAAAATCGCATATAATTTGAAAATAATGCCACATGTCGAAAGCATAAACGTGCACAGTTCATCAGGCAGCCACTGTTGCGCGAAATTCCGCATACACGCGTGTTCAGTCCGCACATACAAAATCAGACGAATCACCTATAATTTGTAAATAAAGCCATATGTCGAAAGCATAAACACGCACAGTTCATCAGGCAGCCACTGGTGCCCGAAATACCGCATACACGCGTGTTCAGTCACCACATACAAAATCACACGAATCACTTATAATTTGAAAATAATCCCATATGTTGAAAGCATAAACGTGCACAGTTCATCAGGCAGCCACTGTTGCCCGAAATACCGCATACACCCGTGTTTAGTCCGCACGTACAAAATAAGAAGAATCGCCTATAATTTGAAAATAAGACCATATGTCGAAAGTATAAACGTGCACAGTTCACCAGGCAGCCACTGTTCCACGAAATACCGCATACACCCGTATTTAGTCCGCACGTACAAAATAAGAAGAATCGCCTATAATTTGAAAATAATGCCATATGTCGAAAGCATAAACGTGCACAGTTCATCAGGCAGCCACGGTTGCCCGAAATACCGCATACACCCGTGTTTAGTCCGCACGTACAAAATAAGAAGAATCGCCTATAATTTGAAAATAAGACCATATGTCGAAAGTATAAACGTGCACAGTTCACCAGGCAGCCACTGTTCCACGAAATACCGCATACACCCGTATTTAGTCCGCACGTACAAAATAAGAAGAATCGCCTATAATTTGAAAATAATGCCATATGTCGAAAGCATAAACGTGCACAGTTCATCAGGCAGCCACTGGTGCCCGAAATACCGCATACACCCGTGTTTAGTCCGCACGTACAAAATAAGAAGAATCGCCTATAATTTAAAAATAATGCCATATGTCGAAAGCATAAACGTGCACAGTTCATCAGGCAGCCACTGGTGCCCGAAATACCGCATACACCCGTGTTTAGTCCGCACGTACAAAATAAGAAGAATCGCCTATAATTTGAAAATAAGACCATATGTCGAAAGTATAAACGTGCACAGTTCACCAGGCAGCCACTGTTCCACGAAATACCGCATACACCCGTATTTAGTCCGCACGTACAAAATAAGAAGAATCGCCTATAATTTGAAAATAAGGCAAAATGTGGAAAGTGTAAACATGCACAGTTCATCAGGCAGCCACTGGTGCCCAAAATACCGCATACACGCGTGTTTAGTCCGCTCCTACGAAATAAGAAGAATCGCCTATAATTTGAAAATAATGCCACATGTCGAAAGCATAAACGTGCACAGTTCACGAGGCAGCCACTGTTGCCCGAAATTCCGCATACACGCGTGTTTAGTCCGCACGTACAAAATAAGAAGAATCACTATAATTTGAAAATAATGCCATATGTCGAATGCATAACCATGCACAGTTCCTCACGCAGCCACTGTTGCCCGAAATACCGCAATCACGAGTGTTTAGTCCGGACACACAAAATTAGACGAATCCCCTATAATTTGAGAATAGGGCCATATGTCCAAAGCATAAACGTGCACAGTTCATCAGGCAGCCACTGTTGCACGAAATACCGCATACACGCGTGTTTAGTCCGCACGTACAAAATAAGAAGAATCACCTATAATTTGTAAATAAGGCCATATGTCGAAATCATAAACGTGCACAGTTCATCAGGCAGCCACTGGTGCCCGAAATACCGCCTACACGCGTGTTTAGTCCGCACGTACAAAATAAAAAGAATCACAAATAATTTGAAAATAATGCCGTATGTCGAAAGCATAACCGTGCACAGTTCCTCAGGCAGCCACTGTTGCGCGAAATACCGCATACACGCGTGTTTAGTCCGCACTTAGAAAATAAGAAGAATCGCCTATAATTTGAAAATAATGCCACACGTCGAAAGCATAACCGTGCACAGTTCCTCAGGCAGTCACTGTTGCCCGAAATACCGCATACACGCGTGTTTATTCCGCACGTACAAAATAAGACGAATCACCTTAATTTGAAAATAATGCCATATGTCGAAAGCATAAACGTGCACAGTTCCTCAGGCAGCCACTGTTGCACGAAATATTGCATACACGCGTGTTTTATCCGCACGTACAAAATAAGAAGAATCACCTATAATTTGTAAATAAGGCCATATGGCAAAAGCATAAACTCGCACAGTTCATCAGGCAGCCACTGGTGCCCGAAATACAGCCTACACGCGTGTTTAGTCCGCACGTACAAAATAAAAAGAATCATAAATAATTTGAAAATAATGTCGTATGTCGAAAGCATAACCGTGCACAGTTCCTCACGCAGCCACTCTTATCTGAAATACCGCATACACCCGTGTTTAGTCCGCACGAACAAAATAAGAAGAATCACCTATAATTTGAAAATAGGGCCATATGTCGAAAGCATAAACGAGCACAGTTCATCAGGCAGCCACTGTTGCGCGAAATTCCGCATACACGCGTGTTCAGTCCGCACATACAAAATCAGACGAATCACCTATAATTTGTAAATAAAGCCATATGTCGAAAGCATAAACACGCACAGTTCATCAGGCAGCCACTGGTGCACGAAATACCGCATACACGCGTGTTCAGTCACCACATACAAAATCACACGAATCACTTATAATTTGAAAATAATCCCATATGTTGAAAGCATAAACGTGCACAGTTCATCAGGCAGCCACTGTTGCCCGAAATACCGAACACACACGGGTTTTGTCCTCACGTACAAAGTAAGACGAATCACCTATAATTTGAAAATAATGCTATATGTCGAAAGCATCAACGTGCACAGTTCATCAGGCAGCCACTGTTGCCCGAAACACCGCACACACGCGTGTTCAGTCCGCACGTACAAAATAAGGCGAATCGCCTATAATTTGAAAATAATGCCTTTTGTCGAAAGCACAAACATGCACTGTTGCCCGAAATACCGCTAACACGCGTGTTTAGTCCGCACATACAAAATAAGACCAATCACGTATAATTTGAAAATCATGCCATATGTCGAAAGCATAAACGTGCACAGTTCATCAGGCAGCGTCTGTTGCCCGAAATACCGCATGCACGCGGGTTTTGTCCGCACGTACAAAATAAGACGAATCACCAATAGTTTAAAAATAATGCCATATGTCGAAATCATAACGGTGCACTGTTCCTCAGGCAGCCACTGTTGCACGAAATACCGCATACACGCGTGTTTGGTTCGCACATACAAAATTAGACGAATCACCTATAATTTGAAAATAATGCCATGTGTTGAAAGCATAAACGTGCACAGTTCATCAGGCAGCCTCTATTGCTCGAAATACCGCATACACGCGTGCTTAGACCGCACGTACAAAATAAGACCAATCGTCTATAATTTAAAAATAATGCCATATGTCCAAAGCATAACCGTGCACAGTTCCTCAGGCAGCCACTGTTGCCCGAAATACCGCATACACGCGTATTTAGTCCGCACGTACAAAATAAGACGAATCACCTATAATTTGAAAATAATGCCATATGTCGAAAGCATCAACGTGCACAGTTCATCAGTCAGCCACTGTTGCCTGAAATACCGCATACACGCGTGTTTAGTCCGCACGTACAAAATAAGACGAATCACCTATAATTTGAAAATAATGCCATATGTCGAAAGCATCAACGTGCACAGTTCATCAGTCAGCCACTGTTGCCTGAAATACCGCATACACGCGTGTTTAGTCCGCACGTACAAAATAAGACGAATCACCTTAATTTGAAAATAATGCCATATGTCGAAAGCATAAACGTGCACAGTTCATCAGGCAGCCACTGTTGCCCGAAACACCGCATACACGCGTGTTTAGTCCGCACGTACACAATAAAAAGAATCACCAATAATTTGAAAATAATACCATATGTCGAAAGCATAAACGTGCACAGTTCCTCAGGCAGCCACTGTTGCACGAAATACCGTATAAACCCGTGTTTTGTCCGCACGTACAAAATAAGAAGAATCGCCTATAATTTGAAAATAATGCCATATGTCGAAAGCATAAACGTGCACAGTTCGTCAGGCAGCCACCGTTGCCCGTCGCGTGTTTAGTCCGCTCCTACAAAATAAGAAAAATCGCCTATAATTTGAAAATAATGCCACATGTTGAAAGCATAAACGTGCACAGTTCATCAGGCAGCCACTGTTGCCCGAAATTCCGCATACACGCGTGTTCAGTCCGCACATACAAAATCAGACGAATCACCTATAATTTGTAAATAAAGCCATATGTCGAAAGCATAAACACGCACAGTTCATCAGGCAGCCACTGGTGCCCGAAATACCGCATACACGCGTGTTCAGTCACCACATACAAAATCACACGAATCACTTATAATTTGAAAATAATCCCATATGTTGAAAGCATAAACGTGCACAGTTCATCAGGCAGCCACTGTTGCCCGAAATACCGCATACACCCGTGTTTAGTCCGCACGTACAAAATAAGAAGAATCGCCTATAATTTGAAAATAATGCCATATCTCGAAAGCATAAACGTGCACAGTTCATCAGGCAGCCACGGTTGCCCGAAACACCGCATACACCCGTGTTTAGTCCGCACGTACAAAATAAGAAGAATCGCCTATAATTTGAAAATAAGACCATATGTCGAAAGCATAAAGACGCACAGTTCATCAGGCAGCCACTGGTGCCCGAAATACTGCATACACGCGTGTTCAGTCCGCACATACAAAATCAGACGAATCACCTATAATTTGAAAATAATGTCATATATCGAAAGCATAAACGTGCACAGTTCATCAGGCAGCCACTGTTGCCCGAAATACCGCATACACCCGTGTTTAGTCCGCACGTAGAAAATAAGAAGAATCGCCTATAATTTGAAAATAATGCCATATGTCGAAAGCATAAACGTGCACAGTTCATCAGGCAGCCACTGGTGCCCGAAATACCGCATACACCCGTGTTTAGTCCGCACGTACAAAATAAGAAGAATCGCCTATAATTTGAAAATAATGCCATATGTCGAAAGCATAAACGTGCACAGTTCATCAGGCATCCACTGGTGCCCGAAATACCGCATACACCCGTGTTTAGTCCGCACGTACAAAATAAGGCGAATCGCCTATAATTTGAAAATAATGCCTTTTGTCGAAAGCACAAACATGCACTGTTGCCCGAAATACCGCTAACACGCGTGTTTAGTCCGCACATACAAAATAAGACCAATCACGTATACTTTGAAAATCATGCCATATGTCGAAAGCATAAACGTGCACAGTTCATCAGGCAGCGTCTGTTGCCCGAAATACCGCATGCACGCGGGTTTTGTCCGCACGTACAAAATAAGACGAATCACCAATAGTTTAAAAATAATGCCATATGTCGAAATCATAACGGTGCACTGTTCCTCAGGCAGCCACTGTTGCACGAAATACCGCATACACGCGTGTTTGGTTCGCACATACAAAATTAGACGAATCACCTATAATTTGAAAATAATGCCATGTGTTGAAAGCATAAACGTGCACAGTTCATCAGGCAGCCTCTATTGCTCGAAATACCGCATACACGCGTGCTTAGACCGCACGTACAAAATAAGACCAATCGTCTATAATTTAAAAATAATGCCATATGTCCAAAGCATAACCGTGCACAGTTCCTCAGGCAGCCACTGTTGCCCGAAATACCGCATACACGCGTATTTAGTCCGCACATACAAAATCAGAAGAATCACCTATAATTTGAAAATAATGCATTATGTCGAAAGCATCAACGTGCACAGTTCATCAGGCAGCCACTGTTGCCTAAAATACCGCATACACGCGTGCTTAGTCCGCACGTACAAAATAAGACGAATCACCTATAATTTGAAAATAATGCCATATGTCGAAAGCATCAACGTGCACAGTTCATCAGTCAGCCACTGTTGCCTGAAATACCGCATACACGCGTGTTTAGTCCGCACGTACAAAATAAGACGAATCACCTTAATTTGAAAATAATGCCATATGTCGAAAGCATAAACGTGCACAGTTCATCAGGCAGCCACTGTTGCCCGAAATAACGCATACACGCGTGTTTAGTCCGCACATACAAAATCAGACGAATCACCTATAATTTGAAAATAATGCCATATGTCGAAAGCATAAATGTGCACAGTTCATCAGGCAGCCACTGTTGCCCGAAACACCGCATACACCCGTGTTTAGTCCGCACGTACAAAATAAGAAGAATCGCCTATAATTTGAAAATAAGACCATATGTCGCAAGCATAAAGACGCACAGTTCATCAGGCAGCCACTGGTGCCCGAAATACCGCATACACGCGTGTTCAGTCTCCACATACAAAATCACACGAATCACTTATAATTTGAAAATAATCCCATATGTTGAAAGCATAAACGTGCACAGTTCATCAGGCAGCCACTGTTGCCCGAAATACCGCATACACCCGTGTTTAGTCCGCACGTACAAAATAAGAAGAATCGCCTATAATTTGAAAATAATGCCATATCTCGAAAGCATAAACGTGCACAGTTCATCAGGCAGCCACGGTTGCCCGAAACACCGCATACACCCGTGTTTAGTCCGCACGTACAAAATAAGAAGAATCGCCTATAATTTAAAAATAAGACCATATGTCGAAAGCATAAAGACGCACAGTTCATCAGGCAGCCACTGGTGCCCGAAATACTGCATACACGCGTGTTCAGTCCGCACATACAAAATCAGACGAATCACCTATAATTTGAAAATAATGTCATATATCGAAAGCATAAACGTGCACAGTTCATCAGGCAGCCACTGTTGCCCGAAATACCGCATACACCCGTGTTTAGTCCGCACGTAGAAAATAAGAAGAATCGCCTATAATTTGAAAATAATGCCATATGTCGAAAGCATAAACGTGCACAGTTCATCAGGCAGCCACTGGTGCCCGAAATACCGCATACACCCGTGTTTAGTCCGCACGTACAAAATAAGAAGAATCGCCTATAATTTGAAAATAATGCCATATGTCGAAAGCATAAACGTGCACAGTTCATCAGGCAGCCACTGGTGCCCGAAATACCGCATACACCCGTGTTTAGTCCGCACGTACAAAATAAGAAGAATCGCCTATAATTTGAAAATAAGACCATATGTCGAAAGTATAAACGTGCACAGTTCACCAGGCAGCCACTGTTCCACGAAATACCGCATACACCCGTATTTAGTCCGCACGTACAAAATAAGAAGAATCGCCTATAATTTGAAAATAAGGCAAAATGTGGAAAGCGTAAACATGCACAGTTCATCAGGCAGCCACTGGTGCCCAAAATACCGCATACACGCGTGTTTAGTCCGCTCCTACGAAATAAGAAGAATCGCCTATAATTTGAAAATAATGCCACATGTCGAAAGCATAAACGTGCACAGTTCACGAGGCAGCCACTGTTGCCCCAAATTTCGCATACACGCGTGTTTAGTCCGCACCTACAAAATAAGAAGAATCACTATAATTTGAAAATAATGCCATATGTCGAATGCATAACCATGCACAGTTCCTCACGCAGCCACTGTTGCCCGAAATACCGCAATCACGAGTGTTTAGTCCGGACACACAAAATTAGACGAATCCCCTATAATTTGAGAATAGGGCCATATGTCCAAAGCATAAACGTGCACAGTTCATCAGGCAGCCACTGTTGCACGAAATACCGCATACACGCGTGTTTAGTCCGCACGTACAAAATAAAAAGAATCACAAATAATTTGAAAATAATGCCGTATGTCGAAAGCATAACCGTGCACAGTTCCTCAGGCAGCCACTGTTGCGCGAAATACCGCATACACGCGTGTTTAGTCCGCACTTAGAAAATAAGAAGAATCGCCTATAATTTGAAAATAATGCCACACGTCGAAAGCATAACCGTGCACAGTTCCTCAGGCAGTCACTGTTGCCCGAAATACCGCATACACGCGTGTTTATTCCGCACGTACAAAATAAGACGAATCACCTTAATTTGAAAATAATGCCATATGTCGAAAGCATAAACGTGCACAGTTCCTCAGGCAGCCACTGTTGCACGAAATATCGCATACACGCGTGTTTTATCCGCACGTACAAAATAAGAAGAATCGCCTATAATTTGAAAATAATGCCATATGTCGAAAGCATAAACGTGCACAGTTCATCAGGCAGCCACTGGTGCCCGAAATACCGCATACACCCGTGTTTAGTCCGCACGTACAAAATAAGAAGAATCGCCTATAATTTGAAAATAAGACCATATGTCGAAAGTATAAACGTGCACAGTTCACCAGGCAGCCACTGTTCCACGAAATACCGCATACACCCGTATTTAGTCCGCACGTACAAAATAAGAAGAATCGCCTATAATTTGAAAATAAGGCAAAATGTGGAAAGCGTAAACATGCACAGTTCATCAGGCAGCCACTGGTGCCCAAAATACCGCATACACGCGTGTTTAGTCCGCTCCTACGAAATAAGAAGAATCGCCTATAATTTGAAAATAATGCCACATGTCGAAAGCATAAACGTGCACAGTTCACGAGGCAGCCACTGTTGCCCCAAATTTCGCATACACGCGTGTTTAGTCCGCACCTACAAAATAAGAAGAATCACTATAATTTGAAAATAATGCCATATGTCGAATGCATAACCATGCACAGTTCCTCACGCAGCCACTGTTGCCCGAAATACCGCAATCACGAGTGTTTAGTCCGGACACACAAAATTAGACGAATCCCCTATAATTTGAGAATAGGGCCATATGTCCAAAGCATAAACGTGCACAGTTCATCAGGCAGCCACTGTTGCACGAAATACCGCATACACGCGTGTTTAGTCCGCACGTACAAAATAAAAAGAATCACAAATAATTTGAAAATAATGCCGTATGTCGAAAGCATAACCGTGCACAGTTCCTCAGGCAGCCACTGTTGCGCGAAATACCGCATACACGCGTGTTTAGTCCGCACTTAGAAAATAAGAAGAATCGCCTATAATTTGAAAATAATGCCACACGTCGAAAGCATAACCGTGCACAGTTCCTCAGGCAGTCACTGTTGCCCGAAATACCGCATACACGCGTGTTTATTCCGCACGTACAAAATAAGACGAATCACCTTAATTTGAAAATAATGCCATATGTCGAAAGCATAAACGTGCACAGTTCCTCAGGCAGCCACTGTTGCACGAAATATCGCATACACGCGTGTTTTATCCGCACGTACAAAATAAGAAGAATCACCTATAATTTGTAAATAAGGCCATATGGCAAAAGCATAAACTCGCACAGTTCATCAGGCAGCCACTGGTGCCCGAAATACAGCCTACACGCGTGTTTAGTCCGCACGTACAAAATAAAAAGAATCACAAATAATTTGAAAATAATGTCGTATGTCGAAAGCATAACCGTGCACAGTTCCTCACGCAGCCACTGTTATCTGAAATACCGCATACACCCGTGTTTAGTCCGCACGAACAAAATAAGAAGAATCACCTATAATTTGAAAATAGGGCCATATGTCGAAAGCATAAACGAGCACAGTTCATCAGGCAGCCACTGTTGCACGAAATACCGCATACACGCGTGTTTAGTTTGCACGTACAAAATAAGAAGAATCACCTAAAATTTGTAAATAAGGCTACATGTCGAAAGCATAAACATGCACAGTTCATCAGGCAGCCACTGGTGCCCGAAATACCGCATACACGCGTGTTTAGTCCGCTCCTACAAAATAAGAAGAATCGCATATAATTTGAAAATAATGCCACATGTCGAAAGCATAAACGTGCACAGTTCACCAGGCAGCCACTGTTGCCCGAAATTCCGCATACACGCGTGTTTAGTCCGCACGTACAAAATAAGAAGAATCACTATAATTTGAAAATAATGCCATATGTCGAATGCATAACCATGCACAGTTCCTCACGCAGCCACTGTTGCCCGAAATACCGCAATCACGAGTGTTTAGTCCGCACACACAAAATCAGACGAATCACCTATAATTTGAGAACAGGGCCTTATGTCCAAAGCATAAACGTGCACAGTTCATCAGGCAGCCACTGTTGCACGAAATACCGCATACACGCGTGTTTAGTCCGCACGTACAAAATAAGAAGAATCACCTATAATTTGTAAATAAGGCCATATGTCGAAAGCATAAACGTGCACAGTTCATCAGGCAGCCACTGGTGCCCGAAATACCGCCTACACGCGTGTTTAGTCCGCACGTACAAAATAAAAAGAATCACAAATAATTTGAAAAAAATGACGTATGTCGAAAGCATAACCGTTCACAGTTCCTCAGGCAGCCACTGTTGCGCGAAATACCGCATACACGCGTGTTTAGTCCGCACTTAGAAAATAAGAAGAATCGCCTATAATTTGAAAATAATGCCACATGTCGAAAGCATAACCGTGCACAGTTCCTCAGGCAGCCACTATTGCCCGAAATACCGCATACACGCGTGTTTATTGCGCACGTACAAAATAAGACGAATCACCTTAATTTGAAAATAATGCCATATGTCGAAAGCATAAACGTGCACAGTTCATCAGGCAGCCACTGTTAGAATATATATTGCCGATTGGGAATGAACTTGAATTCGCGTTTTGGGATGATTCCCAAAATCGGTGGGGATGCTGATTGCGATGTGGTTGTACACCACGTTACTCCGTTAAGCGCTCGGTCCAGAAGACTGAGAGGCTTATGCACTCACCGGTTTACACTCGGTGGTTACTGACGGACAAATCAACACTCTAGCCAACCCACGATTCCCTCGACAATACTTAGTTCAACCCAGGGCGATCAGCACTCGTTAGAGGACGATGGTGTAATCGTGAAAGGAGTAACTCAGGGTACAACGATAACAATCCAACACAACGTTTTATTCAATCTTACAAAATTAAAAAGAAACAACCGATGAATGCTTCAACACAGATATTAATTATAACTAAATAATATCAGGTGCAATGCTCATTAAGAAAACATTATCTACGTGGAAATGGCCTTAACACAGTTTCAACAGGGTGACAGAGAATTTCAAAGTCTTAGCTGTTTTGCACAGAAGGTCCGAATGTCCGTTGTCAGAAAGGTGCTGTGATGAGTCGGGTCGCGCGGCGGGGGTCCTTTTCGGTCTGTGGTCTCTGCGGTTTCTTGCACGACGCACCCAAACAAAGGAACTCGCCGACGTCTCCCCTCGAGGACTGACGCTGCCGCACACGCTTGTTTCCAAACCACGACTGACGTTCCTTGGTCTCGCTCCTGGTCTGGTTCACTGTTCGTTTTGCTTGTTATGTTCTTTTTCTCAAGTCCCGTGGAGGAGGAATTCCAGACTTCCAGAGGCACACACACTCGGTGGTGTCACTTGACACCTGCGACCACACGGCCAGGGGTTCGCTGCCCTTCCCAATGTTTGGTCCACAGACATAAACACTAACTGCTTTTCGCAGGAAAAAGGCCATTTCGACGTCTAGACAAAGTACAAGATGTAAAAAACAAATGCAGCTCTCGGCTACCATACTTTTGGCTACACAGTCCATGTTCGAAAACGTTCCCGAAATGCGCCGGAATCACAGATTTGTGACACTGCCCCCTTTTCAAGAATATTGACGGGTTAACATTTCAAACCTTACAATAGACGAGATTCCGATGGTATAATAACACAAACGTTTGATTGAACAACTTAGAACATAAAACACCCAACAGATGAACATATGAGCACAAATTGGGCAACAAAATGGAGTAACAATTCGATCAGCTGTGTATGCAGCGCACGCTTTACTTATTCCACCCATATGCCCATGCATACAATTGGCATGAATTATAATAAAAATGTTACATGGGTACATAAACAGATCGCAGTTAAGAAGCCATGCATAACCCATGCATATCGACATCATGAATAGTGCCTTCATCAGGTCCTACTTAAGTCGTCGGCACCGACATTATCTTTGCCCTTGATGCCCTCGACTTTGAAATCATACCCTTGCACACCTAGTGCCCAACGGAGCACTAGACTATTCATGTACTTCGCGCTGTCAGTGTATCTAAGCGGCTGATGATCAGTTTGAATAACGAACTGGGTCCCATACAGAAATATGTGGAAATGTCTGATTGCCCAGACAATAGCGAGGCACTCTTTCTCAGTGGTTGAGTACGCCCGCTCTCGGTCTAATAACTTTCTACTAGCATACCCTACTGGGTGAAGATCATCGGAACCCCGTTGAAGTAGAACCGCTCCTAAGCCTGTGTCAGAGGCGTCTGTTCGGAGAATGAACGGCTTCGTGAAATCGGGCAACTGCAAAATTGGTGCCTCAGCAAGATGCGCTTTGAGCGTACAGAACGACCGTTCTTGCTCTTCTCCCCATTTTACGTGGGTTTTCTCTCGTGTCTTCGTCAGGTCTGACAGTGGCGCAGCAATCGACGAATAGTTAGGGATGAATTGTCGATAGTAGCCAGTCAGTCCTAAAAACGACCGGACCTGCGTCTTCGTCTTCGGCCTCGGTGCATTCTTGATTTTTTCCAATGTAGCTGAGATGGGGCTTTGTTTCCCGTGACCAATCTTGTGTGCCAAGAATGACAACTCAGTGAACCCAATTTCGCACTTTGTTGGTCGTACCGTTAGCCCTGCTTCTCTAATCTTCCTGAAAACTTCGTTCAGGGTCTGAACGTGATCTTCCCACGTATCAGTCGCGATGAGCACGTCATCGTAGTAATGTTGCACATTGGGGATTCCCTGCAGCACTTCTCGCAGAGTTTTGCAAATACCGCTGGTGCTGTCTTCAAACCGAACGGCATGTACCTGAACTGATACAGGCCACTGGGTGTCAAAAATGCGGTTTTTGGTTTTGACTCCTCATTGAGGGGAATCTGCCAATATCCCTTGGCAAGGTCGAGTTTAGTGAAATATACGCGAGAGCCAACCTCTGCAATTAGGCTCTCCGACCTGGGAATGGGCTCCGCGTCTGCAACGAGGATATCGTTGAGTCTTCGAAAATCGATACACACCCTGTTTGATCCGTCGGATTTCTTTACGATCAAAACTGGGGAATGGTAGGGAGAGTTGGACTTCTCAATAATTCCGAGCTGAAGCATTCCCTCCAACTCCCTCTCAACTTCACCTCGTACAGCGAACGGAAGGGGATATTGCTTGACGTGCACCGGACAGTCTGTTGCCCTCTGTAAGTTGCATTCCACCAAATTAGTGGAGCCGGGCAAGTCGGAAAATATTTCTTCATACGCCGTCGTTAGGTTTCTCACGTCACTTCTCTGATGTGTGCTTAGCTCCTCGCCGACGATTACATCTCGGCAATCTTCTCTCGTTTCTCCTAACGTAGTAGGAACGTCCACGTCGACGTCCACGTGGTCTTCGCACCCATCCCTCGCAGCCACTGATGCCAACATGGCGTTTACTTGTGTCGCTGGTTCTCTTTGTTCATACTTCTTCAGAATGTTCGCATGAAACAGCTTCTTTTTGTGTCCGAGGTCGATAACATAGTCAGCTTCTCCCTTCTTTTCAATTATTTTGAAGGGTCCTTTCCATTGCATCATTAATTTATTTCCCTCCGTCGGAAGTAACAGTAGGGCTTCGTCTCCAACCTGGAGCTGTCGGTCTCTGCTTCTCGTGTCATAATACTTCTTGTGTCGCTGCGACGCGTTCTCCAGCTCCTCGTGGGCGATTTGACATGTCTCTTCGAGCTTGTTACGCAGATCCAATACATGCTGATACGTCGTCTTCACTTCTTCATAAATCTGTGCTCCGCCACACAGCTGTTTCAAAATTGCCAACGGCCCCTTCATCTTTCGGCCGTACAAAAGCTCAAATGGGGAAAATCCCAGGCTTGCCTGTGGCACCTCCCTATATGCAAATAAAAGGGGTGATAAATAGCGATCCCAGTCCCGTGGGCGCTCATGGCACATTCGCTTCAGCATCTTCTTCAGTGTTCCATTGAAGTTCTCTACGAGTCCGTTGGCCATCGGGTGGTATGGTGTTGTGGTGAGCTGGCGAACTGATAGCAGCCGACTGATCTCCCTCATCAGGTCGGAAGTGAAGTTAGACCTCCTGTCGCTGAGTATTTCATCTGGCAATCCAACCCGGGAAAATATGTTCAGTAGAGCTTCAGCTACTCTTTCTGTTTCGATGCTTGGCAAAGCAACGGCTTCCGGAAATCTGGTAGCATAGTCGACGACAGTAAGTATGTAGCGATTGCCCCCTTCCGACGGTGGTTTTATCGGTCCGACGATATCGATGGCCATTCTTTTGAATGGAGTGTCGATGATAGGCATTTTCTCTAGTGGCAAAGGTCGCGTCCTGCCCTTGTCACTGGTTCTCTGGCAAATGTCGCACGTTCCGACAAACCTTTTCACGTCTGACTGCAGTCCTGGCCAGTAAAATTCTGTCATAATTCTCTCGGCCGTGCGTTTTGCCCCTTGATGTCCGGCCATTATTCCATTGTGTGCCAACTCCAAGACCGTAAGCCTGAATTTTTGAGGTACCATTAGCTGAATTGTTGACTCCCCACTAAACGATTTATACTTCCGATGAAGCAAATCGTTTTCCTCCAAAAATAGGTAGCTGCCCTTACGCCGGTTCTTACTTTGGAATTGTTTTCTGTTGGAAGCAAAAAACTTTTGCAAAGTCAGGTCGGCCTTTTGCTCTTTACCGAAATCTTCGGTCACTATGCCCTCGCTTAGGAGTGGACTTCTCAACTGCCGGAAATCTTCCCTCTCCTTTCTGGACTGTTGTCGCGTAGTTACCGCAAGTATCTTATGATAGATTTCTTGCTGGCCACCTCCCACGCTCGGTGTATTCCCTTCTAGATCGGGAACGTCTTGTTCCTTTGAACCAGTGTCTTCACCATTGTTAGGTTCGGTTTCCCAGTGTGGGTCTTGTTCCTCAACGCGTCGCATTCGGGGCACATTCCCAAGTATAACGTCAAATAAAGGATCCTCCATGCATCCTGCCTCAAGCTCCCCCGTGTAGTACGGTGACTGAATGTGAACGGTGGCAACAGGTAACATTCTGACCTTGCGATCAAGTAGGAACACAGTCATCCTCTTTCCTGTCAGCTGCTCTGGCGTGATCAGTGCTTTGTTAACGATGACAGTGTTACACCCTGTATCTCGGAGAATTTTGACGCGTTTGCCGTCTATAATGCCTTCCACAGCCGGCAAGTTGTTCTCCTCTGGTGGACGTTTGTCCTTGGACGCAACGTTTACCACGGGCACCTTCTCCCCGCTCTTGAGTTCAACATATCCTCCCTGAACGCATGTGGACACCGAATTTTCAGTTCCATCCTTCTTTGCAGTATTTGCACTCCTGCACTCCGAGCTCTTGTGCCCGCGACGTCCACACCTGTAGCAAATTATGTCTGAGGCTCCTCTAGGTACATTTGTACGACAATTAGAGGCCTTGTGCCCGAGCCTATTGCAGATCAGGCATCGCTGCCGCTGTGCTACACCTGGGCTTGCGCCTTTCCCATCGGCTCCGGTTTTTCCCGACACGGGACTAGCTTGCTTAACCGGAACTCCGCTTTCGCTAGTTTCCTTCCCCAGGTTTGTACGCCCCTGCGCGTTCATGAACTGGTCCGCTAATTTGGATAAGTCTTTTCTGCTTTTCGGCTTCCTCTCTTTGATGAACAACGCCAGCTTCGGGTCGCATCTTTCTAAAAACCTTTCGCGGATCATCAGTTCTTTGACATCTTCGTATTCTTTCTTTGTTCCTGCTAGCTGCAACCATCTTTCCCAGTAGTTATCTAGCCTAGCGAGGTACTGACCCGCCGTTTTCCCATCTACGGGTGGTGCGGTTTGGAACTTGCCACGAAAACCGTCTTCCGTCAAACGAAATCTACTCAGCAAGGCCTCTTTCAGCTTCGCGTAGTCGTTGCAATCACTTGCTGGTAACCTCCCAAACACGCTCAAAGCTTCTCCGCTAAGGCACATACTCAATGCCGCTGCCCATTGCTCCTTAGGCCACTTCTGACCATCGGCTATTCGTTCAAAACGCATCAAATATGCATCTAAATCATCTTTCTTTTCGTCATACGCTGACATCAACTTATGGGGACTAATCCCCTGAAACTGAGACAATGGCGGAACCATCTCTCCTTCGTCCGACCCACTCACTTGGGGGGAACCCTTTTCGGAAAGCCGCAGCTTCATTTCCAAAATTTATCTCTCTCTTTCGTGCGCTTCTCTTTCATGCGCCTCCTTTTCTCTTTCGTGTGCTTCTATTGCCTTGGCTTCGGCCTCCCTCATGCGCTCTCGTTCTAGAGCCCGCTCCTCGCGATCTCTAGTCCTCTCCTGATTTATTCATTCCTCAAGCTCACGCCCTTGCAATCCAAGCTTCTCGCCTATCTCAACTAATTTGCCGATCTCCATGACCATACCTGACAACAGCACTTCTGACAACAACCTCAGTCACTCAATATCCAGAGGCCACACCCCCAACAGATTACACCCTGCATCGCCACCTGGGTCCTGTCGCGGACGCCATTTTTGTTAGAATATATATTGTCGATTGGGAATGAACTTGAATTCGCGTTTTGGGATGATTCCCAAAATCGGTGCGGATGCTGATTGCGATGTGGTTGTACACCACGTTACTCCGTTAAGGGCTCGGTCCCGAAGACTGAGAGGCTTATGCACTCACCGGTCTACACTTGGCGGTTACTGACGGACAAATCAACACTCTAGCCAACCAACGATTCCCTCGACAATACTTAGTTCGACCCAGGGCGATCAGCACTCGTTAGAGCACGATGGTGTAATCGTCAAAGGAGTCACTCAGGGTACAACGATAACAATCCAACACAACGTTTTACTCAATCTTACAAAATTAAAAAGAAACAACCGATGAATGCTTCAACACAGATATTAATTATAACTAAATAATACAAGGTGCAATGCTCATTAGAAAACATTATCTACGTGGAAATGGCCTTAACACAGTTTCAACAGGGTGACAGAGAATATCAAAGTCTTAGCTGTTTTGCACAGAAGGTCCGAATGTCCGTTGTCAGAAAGGTGCTGTGATGAGTCGGGTCGCGCGGCGGGGGTCCTTTTCGGTCTGTGGTCTCTGCGGTTTCTTGCACGACGCACCCAAACAAAGGAACTCGCCGACGTCTCCCCTCGAGGACTGACGCTGCCGCACACGCTTGTTTCCAAACCACGACTGACGTTCCTTGGTCTCGCTCCTGGTCTGGTTCACTGTTCGTTTTGCTTGTTATGTTGTTTTTCTCCAGTCCCGGGAAGGAGGAATTCCAGACTTCCAGACGCACACACACTCGGTGGTGGCACTTGACACCTGCGACCACACGGCCAGGGGTTCGCTGCCCTTCCCAATGTTCGGTCCACAGACATAAACACTAACTGCTTTTCGCAGGAAAAAGGCCATTTCGACGTCTAGACAAAGTACATGATGTAAAAAACAAATGCAGCTCTCGGCTACCGTACTTTTGGCTACACAGTCCATGTTCGAAAACGTTCCCGAAATGCGCCGGAATCACGGATTTGTGACAGCCAATGTTGCCCGAAATACCGCATACACCCGTGTTTAGTGTGTAGTCCGCACGTACAAAATAAAAAGAATGACGAATAATTTGAAAATAATGCCATATGTCGAAAGGATAAACGTGCACAGTTCCTCAGGCAGCCACTGTTGCCCGAAATACCGCATACACCCGTGTTTAGTCCGCACGTACAAAAAAGAAGAATCGCCTATAATTTGAAAATAAGACCATATGTCGAAAGCATAAACGTGCACAGTTCATCAGGCAGCCACTGTTCCACGAAATACCGCATACACCCGTGTTTAGTCCGCACGTACAAAATAAGAAGAATCGCCTATAATTTGAAAATAAGGCAAAATGTCGAAAGCATAAACGTGCACAGTTCATCAGGCAGCCACTGTTGCACGAAATACCGCATACACCCGTGTTTAGTCCGCACGTACAAAATAAGAAGAATCGCCTATAATTTGAAAATAATGTCATATGTCGAATGCATAACCATGCACAGTTCCTCACGCAGCCACTGTTGCCCGAAAACCGCAATCACGAGTGTTTAGTCCGCACACACAAAATCAGACGAATCACCTATAATTTGAAAAATAGGGCCATATGTCCAAAGCATAAACGTGCACAGTTCGTCAGGCAGCCACTGTTGCACGAAATACCGCATACACGCGTGTTTAGTCCGCACGTACAAAATAAGAAGAATCACCTATATTTTGTAAATAAGGCCATATGTTGAAAGCACAAACGTGCACAGTTCATCAGGCAGCCACTGGGGCCCGAAATACCGCCTACGCGCGTGTTTAGTCCGCACGTACAAAATAAAAAGAATCACAAATAATTTGAAAATAATGCCATATGTCGAAAGCATAGCCGTGCACAGTTCCTCAGGCAGCCACTGTTGCCCGAAATACCGCATATTCGCGTGTTTATTCCGCACGTACAAAATAAGACGAATCACCTTAATTTGAAAATAATGCCATATGTCGAAAGCATAAACGTGCACAGTTCATCAGGCAGCCACTGGTGCCCGAAATACCGCATACACGCGCGTTTAGTCCGCACGTACAAACCAAGAAGAATCACCTATAATTTGTAAATAAGGCTATATGTCGAAAGCATAAACGTGCACAGTTCATCAGGCAGCCAGTGGTGCACGAAATACCGCATACACCTGTGTTTTGTCCTTACGTACCAGATAAGAATCGCCTATAATTTGAAAATAAGACCATATGTCGAGAGCATAAACGTGCACAGTTCATCAAGCAGCCACTGTTGCGTGAAATACCGCATACACGCGTGTTTAGTCCGCACTTACAAAATAAGAAGAATCACCTTAATTTGAAAATAATGCCATATGTCGAAAGCATAAACGTGCACAGTTCATCAGGCAGCGACTGTTTCCCGAAATTCCGCATACACCCGTGTTCAGTCCGCATGAACAAAACATGAAGAATCACCTATAATTTGAAAATAATGCCACATGTCGAAAGCATAAACGTGCACAGTTCCTCAGGCAGCCTCTGTTGCCCGAAATACCGCATACACCCGTGTTTAGTCCCCACGTACAAAAAAGAAGAATCGCCTATAATTTGAAAATAAGACCATATGTCGAAAGCCTAAACGTGCACAGTTCATCAGGCAGCCACTGTTCCACGAAATACCGCATACACCCGTATTTAGTCCGCACGTACAAAATAAGAAGAATCGCCTATAATTTGAAAATAAGGCAAAATGTCGAAAGCATAAACGTGCACAGTTCATCAGGCAGCCACTGTTGCACGAAATACCGCATACACGCGTGTTTAGTCCGCTCCTACAAAATAAGAAGAATCGCCTATAATTTGAAAATAATGCCATATGTCGAAAGCATAAACGTGCACAGTTCATCAGGCAGCCACTGTTGCCCGAAATTCCGCATACACGCGTGTTTAGTCCGCTCGTACAAAATAAGAAGAATCACTATAATTTGAAAATAATGTCATATGTCGAATGCATAAACGTGCACAGTTCATCAGGCAGCCACTGTTGCACGAAATACCGCATACACGCGTGTTTAGTCCGCACGTACAAAATAAGAAGAATCA
The DNA here is from genome assembly GCF_037126465.1 of Ornithodoros turicata. Classification (NCBI taxonomy): domain Eukaryota; kingdom Metazoa; phylum Arthropoda; class Arachnida; order Ixodida; family Argasidae; genus Ornithodoros; species Ornithodoros turicata. The sequence continues at coordinate 184,200,145 of NC_088201.1, forward strand.
CCTATATTTTGTAAATAAGGCCATATGTTGAAAGCATAAACGTGCACAGTTCATCAGGCAGCCACTGGGGCCCGAAATACCGCCTACACGCGTGTTTAGTCCGCACGTACAAAATAAAAAGAATCACAAATAATTTGAAAATAATGCCATATGTCGAAAGCATACCCGTGCACAGTTCCTCAGGCAGCCACTGTTGCCCGAAATACCGCATACACGCGTGTTTATTCCGCACGTACAAAATAAGTCGAATCACCTTAATTTGAAAATAATGCCATATGTCGAAAGCATAAACGTGCACAGTTCATCAGGCAGCCACTGGTGCCCGAAATACCGCATACACGCGCGTTTAGTCCGCACGTACAAAACAAGAAGAATCACCTATAATTTGTAAATAAGGCTATATGTCGAAAGCATAAACGTGCACAGTTCATCAGGCAGCCAGTGGTGCCAGAAATACCGCATACACCTGTGTTTTGTCCTTACGTACCAGATAAGAATCGCCTATAATTTGAAAATAAGACCATATGTCGAGAGCATAAACGTGCACAGTTCATCAAGCAGCCACTGTTGCGTGAAATACCGCATACACGCGTGTTTAGTCCGCACTTACAAAATAAGAAGAATCACCTTAATTTGAAAATAATGCCATATGTCGAAAGCATAAACGTGCACAGTTCATCAGGCAGCCACTGTTTCCCGAAATTCCGCATACACCCGTGTTTAGACCGCATGAACAAAACATGAAGAGTCACCCATAATTTGAAAATAATGCCACATGTCGAAAGCATAAACGTGCACAATTCATCAGGCTGCCACTATTGCCCGAAACACCGCATACACGCGTGTTTAGTCCGCACGTACAAAATAAAAAGAATCACCAATAATTTGAAAATAATGCCATATGTCGAAAGCATAAACGTGCACAGTTCCTCAGGCAGCCACTGTTGCCCGAAATACCGCATACACCCGTGTTTAGTCCGCACGTACAAAATAAGAAGAATCACCTTAATTTGAAAATAATGCCATATGTCCAAAGCATAAACGTGCACAGTTCATCAGGCAGCCACTGTTGCCCGAAATTCCGCATCCTCCCGTCTTTAGTCCGTATGAACAAAACATGAAGAATCACCTATAATTTGAAAATAATGCCACATGTCGAAAGCATGAACGTGCACAGTTCATCAGGCAGCCACTGTTGCCCGAAACACCGCATACACGCGTGTTTAGTCCGCACGGACAAAATAAAAAGAATCACCAATAATTTGAAAATAATGCCATATGTCGAAAGCATAAACGTGCACAGTTCCTCAGGCAGCCACTGTTGCCCGAAATACCGCATACACCCGTGTTTAGTCCGCACGTACAAAATAAGAAGAATCACCTTAATTTGAAAATAATGCCATATGTCCAAAGCATAAACGTGCACAGTTCATCAGGCAGCCACTGTTGCCCGAAATTCCGCATACACCTGTCTTTAGTCCGTATGAACAAAACATGAAGAATCACCTATAATTTGAAAATAATGCCACATGTCGAAAGCATAAACGTGCACAGTTCATCAGGCAGCCACTGTTGCCCGAAACACCGCATACAAGCGTGTTTAGTCCGCACGTGCAAAATAAGAATCGCCTATAATATGAAAATAGCACCATATGTCGAAAGCATAAACGTGCACAGTTCATCAGGCAGTCACTGTTGCACGAAATACCGCATACACGCGTGTTTAGTCCGCTCCTACAAAATAAGAAGAATCGCCTATAATTTGAAAATAATGCCACATGTCGAAAGCTTAAACGTGTACAGTTCATCAGGCAGCCACTGTTGCCCGAAATTCCGCATACACGCGTGTTTAGTCCGCACGTACAAAATAAGAAGAATCACCTATAATTTGAAAATAACTCCATATGTCGTAAGCATAAACATGCACAGTTCATCTGGCAGCCACTGTTGCACGAAATACCGCAGACAAACGTGTTTAGTCTGCAAGTACAAAATAAGAAGAATCACTATAATATGAAAATAATGCCATATGTCGAAAACATAAACATGCACAATTCCTCAGGCAGCCACTGTTGCCCGAAATACCGCATACACGCGTGTTTAGTCCGCACGTACAAACTAAGACGAAGCACCTATAATTTTAAAATAATGTCATATGTGGAAAGCATAAACGTGCACAGTTCATCAGGCAGCCTCTGTTACCCGAAATACCGCATACACGCTTCTTTAGTCCGCACATACAAAATAAAAAGAATCACCTACAATTTGAAAATATTACCATATGTCGAAAGCATAAACGTGCACAGTTCATCACGAAGCCACTGTTGCGCGAAATACCGCATACACCCGTGTTTAGTCCGCACGTACAAAATAAGAAGAATCACCTATAATTTGAAAATAAGGCCAGATGTCGAAAGCATAGACGTGCACAGTTCATCACGCAGCCACTGTTGCGCGAACTACCGCATATACCCGTGTTTAGTCCGCACATACAAAATAAGAAGAATCACCTATAATTTGAAAATAATGTCAATGTCGAAAGCATAAACGTGCACAGTTCATCAGGCAGCCACTGTTGCCCGAAATACCGCATACACGCGTGTATAGTCCGCACGTACAAAATCAGAACCACCACGTATAATTCGAAAATAAGGCCATACGTCGAAAGCATAAACCTGCACAGTTCATCATGCAGCCACTGTGGCGCGAAATACCGCATACACCCGTGTTTAGTCCGCACGTACAAAATAAGACGAATCACCTATAATCTGAAAATAATGCCATATATCGAAAGCACAACCGTGCACATTTCCTCCGGCAGCCACTGTTGCCCGAAATTCCGCATACACGCGTGTTTCGTCCGCACGTAAAAATCAGACGAATCACCTATAATTCGAAAATAATCCCATATGTCAAAAGAATAAACGGGCACAGTTAATCAGGCAGCCACTGTTGCCCGAAATACCGCATACACGCGTGTTTCGTCCGCACTTACAAAATAAGAAGAATCGCCTATAATTTGAAAACAAGGCCAGATGTCGAAAGCATAGACGTGCACAGTTCACCAGGCAGCCACTGTTGCCCGAAATACCACATACACCCATGTTTAGTCCGCACGTACAAAATAAAAAGAATCACCTATAATTTGAAAATAAGGCCATATGTCGTAAGCATAAACATGCACAGTTCATCCGGCAGCCACTGTTGCCCGAAATACCGCATACATGCGTGTTTAGTGCGCACGTACAAAATAAGAAGAATCACCTATAATTTGAAAATAAGGCCATATGTCGAAAGCATAAAATGCATAGTTCATAAGGCAGCCATTGTTGCACGAAATACCGCATACACGCGTGTTTCGTGCGCACTTACAAAATAAGAATCACCTATAATTTGAAAATAATGTCATATGTCCAAAGCAGAACCATGCACAGTTCCTCCGGCAGCCACTGTTGCCCGAAATACCGCATACACGCGTGTTTAGTCCGCACGTACAAAATAAGAAGAATCGCCTATAATTTGAAAACAAGGCCAGATGTCGAAAGCATAGACGTGCACAGTTCACCAGGCAGCCACTGTTGCCCGAAATACCACATACACCCATGTTTAGTCCGCACGTACAAAATAAAAAGAATCACCTATAATTTGAAAATAAGGCCATATGTCGTAAGCATAAACATGCACAGTTCATCCGGCAGCCACTGTTGCCCGAAATACCGCATACATGCGTGTTTAGTGCGCACGTACAAAATAAGAAGAATCACCTATAATTTGAAAATAAGGCCATATGTCGAAAGCATAAAATGCATAGTTCATAAGGCAGCCATTGTTGCACGAAATACCGCATACACGCGTGTTTCGTGCGCACTTACAAAATAAGAATCACCTATAATTTGAAAATAATGTCATATGTCCAAAGCAGAACCATGCACAGTTCCTCCGGCAGCCACTGTTGCCCGAAATACCGCAATCACGAGTGTTTAGTCCGCACACACAAAATCAGACGAATCACCTATAATTTGAAAATAGGGCCATATGTCCAAAGCATAAACGTGCACAGTTCGTCAGGCAGCCACTGTTGCACGAAATACCGCATACACGCGTGTTTAGTCCGCACGTACAAAATAAGAAGAATCACCTATATTTTGTAAATAAGGCCATATGTTGAAAGCATAAACGTGCACAGTTCATCAGGCAGCCACTGGGGCCCGAAATACCGCCTACACGCGTGTTTAGTCCGCACGTACAAAATAAGACGAATCACCTTAATTTGAAAATAATGCCATATGTCGAAAGCATAAACGTGCACAGTTCATCAGGCAGCCACTGGTGCCCGAAATACCGCATACACGCGCGTTAAGTCCGCACGTACAAAACAAGAAGAATCACCTATAATTTGTAAATAAGGCTATATGTCGAAAGCATAAACGTGCACAGTTCATCAGGCAGCCAGTGGTGCACGAAATACCGCATACACCTGTGTTTTGTCCTTACGTACCAGATAAGAATCGCCTATAATTTGAAAATAAGACCATATGTCGAGAGCATAAACGTGCACAGTTCATCAAGCAGCCACTGTTGCGTGAAATACCGCATACACGCGTGTTTAGTCCGCACTTACAAAATAAGAAGAATCACCTTAATTTGAAAATAATGCCATATGTCGAAAGCATAAACGTGCACAGTTCATCAGGCAGCCACTGTTTCCCGAAATTCCGCATACACCCGTGTTCAGTCCGCATGAACAAAACATGAAGAATCACCTATAATTTGAAAATAATGCCACATGTCGAAAGCATAAACGTGCACAGTTCCTCAGGCAGCCACTGTTGCCCGAAATACCGCATACACCCGTGTTTAGTCCCCACGTACAAAAAAGAAGAATCGCCTATAATTTGAAAATAAGACCATATGTCGAAAGCCTAAACGTGCACAGTTCATCAGGCAGCCACTGTTCCACGAAATACCGCATACACCCGTATTTAGTCCGCACGTACAAAATAAGAAGAATCGCCTATAATTTGAAAATAAGGCAAAATGTCGAAAGCATAAACGTGCACAGTTCATCAGGCAGCCACTGTTGCACGAAATACCGCATACACGCGTGTTTAGTCCGCTCCTACAAAATAAGAAGAATCGCCTATAATTTGAAAATAATGCCATATGTCGAAAGCATAAACGTGCACAGTTCATCAGGCAGCCACTGTTGCCCGAAATTCCGCATACACGCGTGTTTAGTCCGCTCGTACAAAATAAGAAGAATCACTATAATTTGAAAATAATGTCATATGTCGAATGCATAAACGTGCACAGTTCATCAGGCAGCCACTGTTGCACGAAATACCGCATACACGCGTGTTTAGTCCGCACGTACAAAATAAGAAGAATCACCTATATTTTGTAAATAAGGTCATATGTTGAAAGCATAAACGTGCACAGTTCATCAGGCAGCCACTGGGGCCCGAAATACCGCCTACACGCGTGTTTAGTCCGCACGTACAAAATAAAAAGAATCACAAATAATTTGAAAATAATGCCATATGTCGAAAGCATACCCGTGCACAGTTCCTCAGGCAGCCACTGTTGCCCGAAATACCGCATACACGCGTGTTTATTCCGCACGTACAAAATAAGTCGAATCACCTTAATTTGAAAATAATGCCATATGTCGAAAGCATAAACGTGCACAGTTCATCAGACAGCCACTGGTGCCCGAAATACCGCATACACGTGCGTTTAGTCCGCACGTACAAAACAAGAAGAATCACCTATAATTTGTAAATAAGGCTATATGTCGAAAGCATAAACGTGCACAGTTCATCAGGCAGCCAGTGGTGCCCGAAATACCGCATACACCTGTGTTTTGTCCTTACGTACCAGATAAGAATCGCCTATAATTTGAAAATAAGACCATATGTCGAGAGCATAAACGTGCACAGTTCATCAAGCAGCCACTGTTGCGTGAAATACCGCATACACGCGTGTTTAGTCCGCACTTACAAAATAAGAAGAATCACCTTAATTTGAAAATAATGCCATATGTCGAAAGCATAAACGTGCACAGTTCATCAGGCAGCCACTGTTTCCCGAAATTCCGCATACACCCGTGTTTAGACCGCATGAACAAAACATGAAGAGTCACCTATAATTTGAAAATAATGCCACATGTCGAAAGCATAAACGTGCACAATTCATCAGGCTGCCACTATTGCCCGAAACACCGCATACACGCGTGTTTAGTCCGCACGTACAAAATAAAAAGAATCACCAATAATTTGAAAATAATGGCATATGTCGAAAGCATAAACGTGCACAGTTCCTCAGGCAGCCACTGTTGCCCGAAATACCGCATACACCCGTGTTTAGTCCGCACGTACAAAATAAGAAGAATCACCTTAATTTGAAAATAATGCCATATGTCCAAAGCATAAACGTGCACAGTTCATCAGGCAGCCACTGTTGCCCGAAATTCCGCATACTCCCGTCTTTAGTCCGTATGAACAAAACATGAAGAATCACCTATAATTTGAAAATAATGCCACATGTCGAAAGCATGAACGTGCACAGTTCATCAGGCAGCCACTGTTGCCCGAAACACCGCATACACGCGTGTTTAGTCCGCACGGACAAAATAAAAAGAATCACCAATAATTTGAAAATAATGCCATATGTCGAAAGCATAAACGTGCACAGTTCCTCAGGCAGCCACTGTTGCCCGAAATACCGCATACACCCGTGTTTAGTCCGCACGTACAAAATAAGAAGAATCACCTTAATTTGAAAATAATGCCATATGTCCAAAGCATAAACGTGCACAGTTCATCAGGCAGCCACTGTTGCCCGAAATTCCGCATACACCTGTCTTTAGTCCGTATGAACAAAACATGAAGAATCACCTATAATTTGAAAATAATGCCACATGTCGAAAGCATAAACGTGCACAGTTCATCAGGCAGCCACTGTTGCCCGAAACACCGCATACAAGCGTGTTTAGTCCGCACGTGCAAAATAAGAATCGCCTATAATATGAAAATAGCACCATATGTCGAAAGCATAAACGTGCACAGTTCATCAGGCAGTCACTGTTGCACGAAATACCGCATACACGCGTGTTTAGTCCGCTCCTACAAAATAAGAAGAATCGCCTATAATTTGAAAATAATGCCACATGTCGAAAGCTTAAACGTGCACAGTTCATCAGGCAGCCACTGTTGCCCGAAATTCCGCATACACGCGTGTTTAGTCCGCACGTACAAAATAAGAAGAATCACCTATAATTTGAAAATAACTCCATATGTCGTAAGCATAAACATGCACAGTTCATCTGGCAGCCACTGTTGCACGAAATACCGCAGACAAACGTGTTTAGTCTGCAAGTACAAAATAAGAAGAATCACTATAATATGAAAATAATGCCATATGTCGAAAACATAAACATGCACAATTCCTCAGGCAACCACTGTTGCCCGAAATACCGCATACACGCGTGTTTAGTCCGCACGTACAAACTAAGACGAAGCACCTATAATTTTAAAATAATGTCATATGTGGAAAGCATAAACGTGCACAGTTCATCAGGCAGCCTCTGTTACCCGAAATACCGCATACACGCTTCTTTAGTCCGCACATACAAAATAAAAAGAATCACCTACAATTTGAAAATATTACCATATGTCGAAAGCATAAACGTGCACAGTTCATCACGAAGCCACTGTTGCGCGAAATACCGCATACACCCGTGTTTAGTCCGCACGTACAAAATAAGAAGAATCACCTATAATTTGAAAATAAGGCCAGATGTCGAAAGCATAGACGTGCACAGTTCATCACGCAGCCACTGTTGCGCGAACTACCGCATATACCCGTGTTTAGTCCGCACATACAAAATAAGAAGAATCACCTATAATTTGAAAATAATGTCAATGTCGAAAGCAATAACGTGCACAGTTCATCAGGCAGCCACTGTTGCCCGAAATACCGCATACACGCGTGTATAGTCCGCACGTACAAAATAAGAACCACCACGTATAATTCGAAAATAAGGCCATACGTCGAAAGCATAAACCTGCACAGTTCATCATGCAGCCACTGTGGCGCGAAATACCGCATACACCCGTGTTTAGTCCGCACGTACAAAATAAGACGAATCACCTATAATCTGAAAATAATGCCATATATCGAAAGCACAACCGTGCACATTTCCTCCGGCAGCCACTGTTGCCCGAAATTCCGCATACACGCGTGTTTCGTCCGCACTTACAAAATAAGAATCACCTATAATTTGAAAATAATGTCATACGTCCAAAGCAGAACCATGCACAGTTCCTCCGGCAGCCACTGTTGCCCGAAATACCGCATACACGCGTGTTTAGTCCGCACGTACAAAATAAGAAGAATCGCCTATAATTTGAAAACAAGGCCAGATGTCGAAAGCATAGACGTGCACAGTTCACCAGGCAGCCACTGTTGCCCGAAATACCACATACACCCATGTTTAGTCCGCACGTACAAAATAAAAAGAATCACCTATAATTTGAAAATAAGGCCATATGTCGTAAGCATAAACATGCACAGTTCATCAGGCAGCCACTGTTGCCCGAAATACCGCATACATGCGTGTTTAGTGCGCACGTACAAAATAAGAAGAATCACCTATAATTTGAAAATAAGGCCATATGTCGAAAGCATAAAATGCATAGTTCATAAGGCAACCATTGTTGCACGAAATACCGCATACACGCGTGTTTCGTGCGCACTTACAAAATAAGAATCACCTATAATTTGAAAATAATGTCATATGTCCAAAGCAGAACCATGCACAGTTCCTCCGGCAGCCACTGTTGCCCGAAATACCGCATACACGCGTGTTTAGTCCGCACGTACAAAATAAGAAGAATCACCTATAATTTGAAAATAATGCCATATGTCGAAAGCTTTACTGTGAACATTTCCTCATGCAGCCACTGTTGCCCGAAATACCGCAGACAAGCGTGTTTAGTCCGCACGTACAAAATAAGCCGAATCGCCTATAATTTGAAAACAAGGCCAGATGTCGAAAGCATAGACGTGCACAGTTCACCAGGCAGCCACTGTTGCCCGAAATACCACATACACCCATGTTTAGTCCGCACGTACAAAATAAAAAGAATCACCTATAATTTGAAAATAAGGCCATATGTCGTAAGCATAAACATGCACAGTTCATCAGGCAGCCACTGTTGCCCGAAATACCGCATACACGCGTGTTTAGTCCGCACGTACAAAATAAGACGAATCACCTATAATTTGAAAATAAGGCCATATGTCGTAAGCATAAACATGCACAGTTCATCAGGCAGCCACTGTTGCGCGAAATACCGCGTACACCCATGTTTAGTCCGCACGTACAAAATAAGAAGAGTCACCTATAATTTGAAACTAATGTCATATGTCGGAAGCACAAACGTGCACAGTTCATCAGGCAGCCACTGTTGCGCGAAATACGGCGTATACCCGTGTTTAGTCCGCACGTACAAAATAAGAAGAATCACCTATAATTTGAAAATAATGTCATATGTCGAAAGCATAAACATGCACAGTTCATCAGGCAGCCGCTGTTGCCCGAAATACCGCATACACCCATGTTTAGTCCGCACGTACAAAATAAGAAGAATCACCTATAATTTGAAAATAATGTCCTATGTCAAAAGCATAAACGTGCACAGTTCATCAGGCAGCCTTTGTTGCCCGAAATACCGCATACACGCGTGTTTAGTGCGCACGTACAAAATAAAAAGAATCACCTATAATTTGAAAATAATGCCATATGACAAAAGCATAAACGCGCACAGTTCATCAGGCAGCCTCAGTTGCCCGAAATACCGCATACACGCGCGATTATGCTGTACGTACAAACTAAGACGAAGCACCTATAATTTGAAAATAATGTCATATTCCAAAGCATAAACGTGCACAGTTCATCAGGCAGCTACTGTTGCGCGAAA